>NC_080441.1:2861021-3168649 GCF_028018845.1 Melospiza georgiana
TATGAGGAGTTCATGTAACCAGATAACCACCATGATATTATACTTGCTCTGAGCTGGGTGACAGCAGGGGAAAGACACCTGGAATAACTTTTACTGGGAAAAAATAATAATGTTTCCCCCAGGTGAGAAAAGAAATCAATCACACATACAGTATGAAATCTCTTATGTGCAAATAATCTGTGGCTGATTATGCAGCGAGGCTGATGGAGCAGTGCTCACTTTCAGAGGTGTGTGCTGGAGATTCTCTGTGCCAGGAAACTGTGGCGTCATTTTGATAAACTCTGGTCCCAACACCTTTCTGCCTTCAAACAAGCAAAGTAGCTCCTGTTTTGAGCAACGTTTCTATTTAGATTTAAAATAACAATTTTGTAGCAGAAGTTGTTTAAGACTTTGAGCTCAAACAATTTTGTGATGTTGGCTTCTTACGCTTTTATTTAGAATTGGACTATGACAGGAAGTACTAGTTGTATTGTATGAGCCATAGTAAAAGGACCAGATTATAAAAAAAAGTGTGCTTGGATTGTGAACAGATTTGTGAGGAGATTTATTACAAGTTTTCTTTTTTACTATTCACACTGTCAGTCTTTTCCCTCCCTGTCTGCCGCATCAGAGGAAGTGCAGGTGACACTGCCTGAGATTTTAATTGTTGACTCCCACCTTCCCACTGAAATACCATTTCCTTCAGAATTAATAGTTACATGTACTTCCTGGCATATTCCACTTATTGTAATTGCTTATGTAGTATTTAACTTTACTTGTAGTAAAGTATAAAACTTAATCCCTGGGCATTGAGTTAAATCCCTTTATTCTGCTGACATTAGGCCCTGCTTGTGATTGGTGAAGCATCCAGATAATCTTTGCAGCATTTCTGGCCTCTGATTTGTATGGTCTGCTGAACTATTGACCATACTCATTTTAACATGTTATATGCATTAGGAAATCAATGTGGCAGAGCAGATGGAAGCTTTTAAACTGATATGACCTCTGTGACCAGAATGTTTCATTTTGAGATCTTCTGCACTGGACTAAAAATGTGCAAATAGTGGACAACTTCAGCTCATGCAAATACTTAGTTTTAAAAAATATTTTTAATATTTATTTTAATTTTTCTTAGAAAGTTATGATTATGTTATCTATTGGACCATCTTTATTTGGTTTGTTTGATTAGAGTCTCAGGAAGAGAATGGTTTGTGCATTACTCACAGAAATAACTTGGTTTTCCACTGGGTTACATCCTAGTCTGGCACTGAATAAACCTTGCTAACATTCTGAGGCTTGAACCACATCTATGGGTTGGACTGCAAAATTTGTCAGCATTGATTATTCTGATGCACACCCTGTGTGAAACAGATGTGAGGTGAGCAGCTCAGATGAGCCCCAGTGCAGAGCACAGGGAGCTGCTCCAGGCAGAGCTGGATGAGAGGAGGGGTGCAGGGACGGGAGGAGATGCCAACACCAACAGGGGGACAAGGGAGGGCTCAGAGGGGATAATTAACACTGCCAGGGAGCAGAGCCATGTGCAGGAGGTATTTTGCACAGTTTGCAGGGGTCACAATTGTTTGCAGGTTCCTTCTGGGGCTCTTGGTGTTGAGCTGCTGCCCCAGAGTGCTCAACAAGATGAAAAACCCAGATAGAGCAGCTGGCAGTGATGATTTGTCAAGGCTGACCTAGAACAGAGGCTAGATGGAGTTAAAGAATAAAGCAGGGATTTATTAGGAGGCCTCAATGGATGCACCTTGGGCAGCACCAGAGCCCAGCCAGGGCTGCACCCAAGATGAACCAAAATGGCCCCAAAATGCACGGCCGGGCACGGGCTCTGTCCCTGGGATCAGTTCTGCTCCATTTGCACCTTGCAGTTCATTGTCCCATTCCAGCTTTAGCCCAGGCAGTCCCACCCTGCTTGTTTTTCTCTCTCCAGCCCACGGGGTTTGTGCTCCTGGGCTGAGATTTGGGTCATTTGTCCTTGGTCCCAGCTGGAGCAGGAATTGTTTTGTCTCCCTGCTCTGTGCACAGAGCTCACCATGCCCTGATGTGAATCCCAGACCCACACACCAAAGCAGCACAGAATGTGAAAAATATAAAAGCTAAAAGCTGAGGCATCAGCAGTGCTTATGGAGATGTCTTGCTCCTTCCCACACAGACAGTGATGTCCCCATGGGTGCTGCTCAGAATGCTGTGTCCTGCTCTGGTGGTGTCCCACATGGAACATTTTGGAACTGCTGGGGCTCAGGGCAGCCCAGAATTAGCAAAATCTGCATAACTTTTCATAAGGAGTTTCCATAGGGCACCTGTGTCCCTTTAGACAAGGATGCTGTGAATTTAGTGCTGGAACCCCTTAGGTACTTTCTTTTCTATGGTCGGAGTAGAACATCATAGCAGAAAGTCAGAAATTACTTTGATTTATTGTGAAGTTCTTTTCTTTCCATTTTTGGAGGCTGTTAAACATAGCATTGTAGTTTTAAATCAATAATTATTTTAAATCCTACTGAAAACGTCAATGTTGTCTGTTTGTAAAACATGAAAGAAAACAATAATCAAAAATACCCAGGGGAAGCAATAATCAAAAATGCTGAGCAGGGGACCAACTGAAATAGAGACCTGTTCTTCATCCACAAGGGACTATAGATATTAACCTCACAAATTGTATAATTGCAGGCGAAATTACTGATTTGAGTAATAAATTATGCATAGTTTTGAATGCTGGTATGTGGAATTGGTGCAAATTTGAACTCCTGTAATTTTTGAAATGGCAGCATGCTCAGGGCCTATGAGCAGTAGTAGGCCACTGCCTCTTTTTAAACAGATTGAGAAATATTATTTAATAAAATAAATTAGGTCAATTGCTATTCTGCTTAGTAACATAATAAAAATAAACATGAGAAGACATTTTGAAATTGAACTGGTTAACAATATCATCCTATTAAAATTTGCATTATAACTAAATTAAATTAGTTTAATGGGGAAATGTAATAATATTTTGTAGATTTTTTCCTGTTAAGTTAACTTTGTATATTTTAATGAATACCTTAATTAGGTACCTTTATTGATACAGACATTTCAGAAATAAAATTTGCTCCTATGTTCTCCTTCACACACCAGCATCTATTAAAATAAAAGTAGTCCTGTAATGACTAAAGGGCAATTATTTTGAGAACTTCCTGTGCCTGCTGAAGGAATTTGGATGTGATGGTTCATCTGTCTGTAGGCAGGGATGCCATGGCTTCTGTGGGCATGGAGCTGTGCTGCTTATTTGGTGTTAATTAATGTGATTGAGAGTTCCTCAAGCATATTGCCAGTGGTCTGTTCCACTGTACATGTGTGTGTGCGAGTAGTCTCAAAATAAGATTTAAACCCTTTTGTAGCTGGCTGTTTAATCGGTGGAATTTTGGATGTGGAATGTGAGAGTATGAAACGATTGCAATCTGTGAGGGGAGAATCGATTGACTGACTGCAAAATCCCAACACATTTTGTCAGAAAAAAAAAAAAAATTAAAAAAG
Organism: Melospiza georgiana; assembly: GCF_028018845.1. Classification (NCBI taxonomy): domain Eukaryota; kingdom Metazoa; phylum Chordata; class Aves; order Passeriformes; family Passerellidae; genus Melospiza; species Melospiza georgiana. The sequence goes on from NC_080441.1 coordinate 2,864,520, forward strand.
CGACCATATGCCACAAATGTGGAGATTTGTGTCGTGGGGCTCGTGGACTTGCAGGATTTCTGCTTTGGCAGCGGTAAATGTGAGTTGGTTGCTTTAAATATCCCTGAGAGCTCTCCAGTCAGGCACCCAGAGCGAGGGGTGTGTGAATAATCAATGTTTGGGAGTTTGTGCATAATCAGTGTTTGGGAGTTCTTGCATAATCAATGTTTGGGGTTCTGGGAGAGCACTGAGGGGCAGTGGAATGTTCCAGAAGGGAGCAAATGGGCTGGGGCAGTTCATCCATGTCACTGAGACACAAGGGGTTGTGCCTGGGAATGTCTCAGTGCCCAGCAAGGGCACTCTCACATAATCAGGTCAGTGGAATGAGCTTTTCTCTCCCATTCTGAGAGCTCCTGACAATGAGTTAAGTGAAGAATAAAACGCTTTTTGGAGAGCATGTGGTTGTTAGGAGGGTTTCGACTTCAAAAAGATAACCAGCCATAAAAGCTAGTGTTTTCCAAGCTGATAAGGAAAAAAAAAATGGTCAGTGCACATCCAAATACACAAAAGAATGCAGATTGTGGATTAATTCTGGTTGTGTTTCTCTGATGGGAGCTTTCCAGGAAGAGCTCTTCCCTGAGGGGACTTTCTTGACAGAGATTTTGAATAACCATAATCTGAGGCATAAGGAGCACACAAACATGGAAAATCTGTCCTCTAAATTCCTTCCAAAACCTCCAGAAGGGATTGCAATTCTCCATCTCTCAAATTTAGTAATATATGGGTGGTTTCTAGCCTACTGTGAGGATGACTTTTCTTTGGAGGATACATTCCTTCAGAATGAGGTAATGCTCATTTCCAGGTGTTTGGTTCATTTTGAAAACTTCTATGTTTGCAGAAAGTCAACCCTAAAATTATCTCACATGGCTTATGAAGTGTTTTTTGTTCTTCAGATCTGAAGTAGCTGCAAGGAATTGTGTGTTGCCCACGTGTGGCTTCTATTTCTGAAAGAATCACTTTAAAGAGGCCTCAGAAGTAGCACCTTTGCATAGCTGCAGTGTTGGAGGCTCCCTTTCTGTGCCATTCCTGTGTTTTCCCAATTCCAGCTGGGGTTCAGATAACGTGGGTGAAGTGAGCTGTCTTGTAGTGATGACAAAAGGAAGCAAGAAATAGAAATACCTCCTCCAACCCTTGGAAAAATGCAGCAGTGGATTGCAGCAAGCCTCAGATGCCACAGGGATGTTCTGTCTATAATAACAATATTCTGTGATTACAGCATATTGTGCTATTGCTATAAAAATGCTTCTTTTATAATTGCAGATTTCAGGACAATGCTGCAAAAATGTTTCAGTTGCCTTAATTATCTGTAGTCATGTGAAATTTCTAAATATGAGATACCATAATCCTTTTACTCAGTTTTTAATTTACAGTATTGCTTCTTGACATTAAGCTGTTAAAGCCATGTATTATAAGTTCAGAATAACTTCTTTTATGTTCTGGCACTAAGCTAGAGTTCTTGCCTTGTCTACTAACGTTGAATAATGGAAAATAATTAACTTTAAATTAAAAGTGTTGCTTTTTATTACATGACAGCATTAGTTAGAATATGGATTTCAAAAGACGTTTTTAAGTGCAGGCACAAATCAATTATACATAAAGAATAAATTATCTCTGTGGCAGAAAGTAATACTTGTTTGATGAAAGGCTTGCTCGTGAGATGGAGCGCCATTATTGTCAGAGTGGATGTGGGCAGGATGTCCTGGCAGGGAAGGTGCAGCAACTCCAGTGGAAAAACACAACAAACTCCATAGAAACATTAAGAAAGGACTGGGTGTGGAAATCTGTGCTTGAAATTCCCTTTTCCACTTTTTTTGAGGCTCAAAGAAGGGCTGGTAGTTGTCAGCTAGGAATTCTAATATTTTTTGCAACAAGTGTCTTAATTTAAAAATATTTTTTAAAATGTTTTTAATACCTTTTGTTTAGTCCAAGACTGACTTTGTCAATATCTTTTAATGCACAGGCTTGTGATTTTTTTTCTTAAGCAACACTTTTTTTTAGAAGTGGAAATCCCTTGTGATTGTCACTATAAATTTGATGTTTTTACCCATGGCACCCATAAATGGCAGTTAAACTGCAACTCTGAATGTAGATCACAAATATTGAGGTTGGAGATGATTTATGAAAAATGAAAGGGTCATAATTTCTTTCATCACCTTTATTTTCCAAGAGAGAAAACGAAGATCAAGTTACTAGGTTTGTCTTTGGTTTAGTATTAATTTTTCTCCTGTTTATGAGCTTACATGATGGAAATAGCATTTTCTGCAGAATCTGTGTATACTTGTAAAAAAAAAAAAGGGGGATCCTCTATGGAGATCAATGCCCTTGGTATAGCAGTTATTAGAGTGAGCATGTTATATGGATTCAAACTGCTGTAGATCAGTGCAGAAAATTAATAACACATAGATTTAGAGAGAGTTTTATCAGGAGAATGAATATCCATGAAATGTAACATTATTCCACATTACATAAGAGGTTTGTGTAAGTACAATGCAGAGTGCATCTGAATTTTATTTTTTTTTTGCCTGCTGCAATCAATATTGCTTCTGCAGCGCTGCTTTTCTGTGCAGATCTGTTTGCTATAAATTCTTTTTGTGTTTGCCATTGCAATTACACTGAGAGAGCTCACCTGGTGGCTTTTCAGAATAGGGCAGGGCAGTGATTGAACAGCAGGATTTTGGCTCCCCGTGAGCATCGTTAGATGAACCAATGATTAAACTGTCAGGAGCCGTGTCCCACTGTTGTACCTACACTCTTGTACTCAGGATATTATTATTTTAAGGAGAAAAAAGACTGATACAGCTCTAGCCAAAGGTAATTTAATCTTTGAATTATGTAATAACTCAGGCAATATTTTTTCTTTTTCACTGCAGGACCTTTCTTTCTGTTCAGCAACAAAAGTTAATTTTCATTCTTGCTTAGCATTAAAATAAAGTAGTTACTATGTGTGTGTGCCTTTAATGTTTCTCAGGGTTTGTGGAGTGTTTATAGGAAAGTGAGTAATGAAAAAAAAATCCCAAAATATGTGAATAGGATCACATATATTGGGGACTTGAATTGTCTGTACTAAATGCTTGAATGTTTGGTATAAGGAGTTGTATATGTTCAATGCACATGTGAAATACAATGAATTGCAGTCCTGACAGTTTTTCTATCTACAAACTGTACCTTTCAAGGGAAATGGGGTGTTTGATAATGAGGATGGGAATGCTGGACATGAACTGGATAAATCAAGGAGCCTCCCAAAGCTGTGCCAGCCCCCAGGGCTGCCAGGGAGGGATGATGCTCAAGGATAATGACAATATTCCTTTCCCTGCACACACTGGAGCAGCTCTCAGCTCTCTCCCCTGCATTTCCAGGGACATTCCCAAGGGGAAGCAGCCCAGTTGCTTTGGCTGTGGTGACAGTTCTGTATCAGCAGCACGGAGCAGCAAGAGTTGTGGCTCTTCGTGCGCTCATGCAAAACGTCTTCACGCTGAGGCTCAAAAGTAATTTCTGCTGTGAAACGAGGGATTCCCCCTTCTCCCAAAATAATAAAATTCAAATAAGGAAAAAGAATCCCTGGCCCCTGATTTTTTCTGCTGCAGCATTCTCGGAAATCATTTAAACTTCCACGCTCCAAGGTCAAACTTGCTATTAAACGCTGTCAGAGCAAAAGCATTTGTTTGGGTGGAAAAAACTTAAAAATAGAAATCCAAGCAATGAAAAATTGGGCCCTACAGTATTCCCTGGTAGAAGAAAGCGTTTTGTTCTGTTGTAATGTGAAATGGCACATTGGACATTTTCAGCAGAGACACTACATTTTGAACAAAATTGAAAATAAACCCAGCAAGTGCTGCCCAGGCCTGGGGTGGAACTGAGGTGCTTAAGAGGGATGAGGGGACAGAATCTCGCCTCAATTCAGGCTCCAGGGCTGCCGGGAAGATGAGAGCCTTCTTTATTTGTGCTTATTCCTTTTTACTGAGGTTTGCAGTTCTTTACCAGAACCTTTCCCAAATGGGTAGTGGGGGCTGGTGTGAAGGTGGGATGAAGAGTTGTTTATTTCTTTTTGTTCTCACATGTTAGATAAATTACAGCTTCTCACTTCTGAGGGGAGAAAAGGCTTGAAAGTTACCCAAAACATTTCCCAGGAGTATCTGTGCATCATCCTTGAGAGTCAGTGGGAGTTGGCTGAAATAATGGGTCAAAGCTGTGAAATGCAGCTTCACTCTCTGCATAACACAGGCAGCAGCTGAGGTTTGAACAGTTTGTGCTGAATTGGTAATAACTCCAAAGGAGTCAAGTGAAGAGTTTCCATCATCTGTGAATTGCCATAATACACACTGAATGTCATGGGCTGCAGTGTCAAATGGCTTCAGGGGTGAGCAGGGCTGGGATCTCTTCACAAAGTTTAACCTGAAAAATAGCCTTGAAAACTATAGAAATACAAGTGCTAATTAAAAAAAAAAAACCACAGCTTTTTCTTCTCTATCAGCAGATCAATATTTACAACGTGTTCAACTTAAGTAATATATGCAAATTATTCCCTTTTAGCTTTCTTTTCAGAGTGTGTGAAACATCTCGAGGCATCATGTAAGACTAAGAAATTATAGTGGAGTTCAGTGAAATGAGTACCTGTTAAAGCAATACACCCTGTATGGGATATGATTGCTTGTGGAGGATGTCAAAAACCTGAACATGAGCTCAGATGAGTAGATCTGCAAGGAAGTATTAATCTCATTATAGCAGCAAGATATTTTTACCACACAGAAATAGGAAGTACCAAGTCTGCTTCAGAGGAAATTCATCCATCCTTGGATGAACAAAGCATCACCTGAGCTTCAAAATATTTCAGTCTTTAGTTTAGAAGCTTCTTCACAGAATCACAGAATGGTTTGGGTTGGGACATTAAAATCAATCTTATTCCAACCTGGGCAGGAGCATTTTCCACCACACCAGGTTCCTCCAAGCCCTGTGTAGTTGGGGTATTACCAAAAGCCATCCATCAGCATATAAAGTTGTATCATTTCAAAATGTGCTAGTCAACAAATTATAATTTATACATCATGATAGAAAGTATTTTTTTTTTAGGATGGATGTTTGGTATAATCAGCTAATGTGTTTTTAATTATGATTATCCTTGCCCAAGAATGGAAATTGTTCTGCTTTGCTATCTAAAACATATAAATTAAAACACTTGCTGACACAATTTAATCAACAAAGAGCAAGCAATTTTCCTTGAGTCTGAGAAAAACACATTGGAAATAAAATTAAGTAGCAGTAGTTACTGTCAGAAGAATGCTCTGCAGTCAGTGTGGAGCTGCTTTCATTGTCCAGTGAGATGGAATCAGGGGTACAATGGTAATGGTTGGATCTCCTGAGGAAGTTCTGCTGTCACCTGAATTCAATATCCTGGTAGTTTTATAGGGGTATTAAACTCTGCTCCTCACCATTTCTGGAGGAGAGGTCAGATTTTAATTGGATTCAAATATTCAGATTGCAATGTTCCTAAATTACTTATCCAATGCTCTTCACGTGCTGTTTGCTGGTTAGAAATTTCCTAATGGCAAATGATTCTGATGTGCCCATCTTTAAACTGCCCTATCACAGTGAATTCCAGGAACTTACCTAAAAATTTATTGTTTTCCTGAAGGAAAGTGTATGAATTGCTTTGTTATAAAAGATATTTTCATTTACAAATAAGAGGTTTTTTGGTTTTAGAGTAGGAAGCAAGTTCTCAACACTGAGTATTCAGATTCTGGTTCTTCTGTGTATGTTCATCTCCCCAGCAGTCTTATTTTATAGACATAAAGATATTGATATGGATATGGCTATAACTCCATCAGCAAAGTTTGGTCTCAAATTGGCTTTGTACTTCTGACTTCTCCACACCAAGATAAGTTACCCACTGGCATTATTTAGATCTTTTGTTACAGGACATTTTACCGGAGTTCATTTTCTGTTAATTTTTCATCCATCTGCAGAGCTCAGCTTTCCTTCCAAGAGCACTCCTGAGTGTGTTTGTCCCTTTAAGCATGGATTTCACCCAGTGCTGAGCCTGTGCTTTTATTTTTGTTGGCTGGGAGTCCTTGTGCCAGCAGAGGTGATGTTTGAACTTGTGAACACCTGCCTGTTAGGAAATTAACTGAGACCATCAACTCATTCCACCAAGGCCAGCAAAGAGCTGTCAGATGGCAGTGATATAAACTTTACAACAGCAATCAAAATTCTTGTGAAACTGCCTAGAAATGGTTCTGAAGGAGGCAGGAGGAAAAAAAAAAAAAAAAAAAAAAAAAAGAAAATAAAAGAGAGCAGGTCATATTAGCAGCAGAGTTGGCCAAGAAGCAGCTGTGTCAGCAAAAAGCACAGAGCATGGGGTAGGAACGGTTTGAGCAGTAAAATGCAGGGAGAATGTGCTTTTTGATAATATTTAAATGAGCCTTTTCTCACACCTCTGATGAAGACAGTATCTTCTGCCTTGTTTATGAGAATTCAATGTTAAAACAGTGAAAAGTCTTAATATTATGCCATATCAGATATGTGCTGCTATAACCATGTTTGCTTGCAATCCTTTCACTTCATGGAGAATTTTCTCTGTATCTCTGAATAAGTAAAAGCCTTCAAAGGAACAATACAGGAGAAAATGGCATAATAATAATAATAATAGCAGATAGACACTGTCTTTATTATGAGTATATAGTTCTTGACAGCAAATTAAATTCATGATAAGTTATTAAGCCAAAAAGCATTTCTGATCTTTGAAAAGCGAAGTGCCTGTTCTCTGTGTAGGCATACTTTGTTCTCTTTCTCAGGTCTGCACCAGACATTGTTCTGCTGCCATCAGGGAAAGCCTTTTGCTATTGTGCATTCCTGACAGTTGTGAATGTGATATTATGGAGTTAAGGCTATGGAGGAGGGATGCAGTGGGAGAAGGTGATGGGCTCTGACTGTACCGAGGGTGCCCTCTGCAGAGAGTTACACTCTCTCAGCTTGCAACTCCTTTATTTGGCTTTTTTTTTTTTAAGGTAGAAATGCTGTAAAGTCACATATTTTGTTGTTTAAATGCCAATATGTGTTTGTTTATATGGGAAAGGAAAAGAGGAAATTATGAAAGTAATATTGGATGAAAAATTAACCTTGCAATAAACACAGCCCCATCTGATCCCAGCTCAATGGTGACTGTGATAGATAGCTCTGGTCATGGACAGAACATCCTGTCTGTCCTCACCCCTTGTCCACCAGGCACGTTCAAATGGATGCAAGGTGCTTTCAGTATACAAAGTGTTAATTTTGTGCTAACAGAGGGTTTTGCACCCAGCTCACTTCCCTTTCCCTTGTCAGGATTGCTTGCTTCAAATCTTGCAATGCCTTTGAAAAAATAAAATAAATTTGTTGGCACAAAGGTTACTGCAAGAGATCAGGTCACATACTCGAGCATGCAGCTTCTTAACCAGGTGAGGTGGAAATCCAAGATTGTGTAGAAGGAAGGTGAAAAATGCTTAAAAATAGGGAAACATATGGGTTGTGCTTTTAAACTCATCCAAAGTGCATTTCCTGTTCCTCCTCTCACAACCACGGGAAGATTGAGCTGGTACTCAATTAGTAACATGCTGTTCTGTGCTGGCTGTGTGGCAGGACAGACAGGCTATGTTAATGTAGATAAATTATCTTTTTTTTTTTCCTTTGACCCACTGGGTTTTCAAAACCGTTCTCTTCACTTTCATCTGCGAGCTAGCAGGACATGGGGAGAATTTTGATTTGTGTTTCTTTGCACCTGGAAAGGGAGACATCACAAATCCACATGCAGATGTTCAGGCACCAGATAAATATATTGACACCAGTGACCAGCAAATAATGGATTTCTGAACAGGAAATTTATTTTCTGTCATTTATAATGAATTATGACAACTTTTCAGGTCTCAAGTGATGAAGTTTGAGATCAGTTTTGCTTTCCTCGTATTTTTGACAGAACCCAAGGATCTGACTGTTAAAAACATTCCTTGTATGCTCAATGATTTCTAAAATTTTAAGTGAATACATGATGGGTTGCAAAGTGCAGCTTAAAGCAATTTTAGTGAAAACTGAGAAAAATTAAATGACCATTGGTGTCAGAACACAGGAAATATTTATGGATTTGGATGGGTTTTACTTTGTTTTAATGGTGTCATCCCAGTGCTGGAGCCTGGTCTAGAAATTGTCCTTGTGTTGTATTTTCAGGGTTTGAGTTCCTTGTGGTTGGAGTATAATTGCAGATTTTATGTGCTGAAAATGAAATAAAAAAACCCTGCTCAAGTTAGAGGAGTAATTTATACAAAAAGATTTGAAGTAAACCTGAAAACAGCAATGTCACCCCAGGTCATCTCGTTCAGTATCCTGTCACTGAAAGAGACAGAAAATTCTGGAGAGAAGGGAGAGAGGGCAAGCAGGTGATAGATCCACCTGAGATCAACCATCTTTGAGCTGATTCCACCTCACTGACTTTGAGCTTCACTTAATTTCTGTATTTAATTACTTCATTTAAAGCAGAGTTTGGCTTTTGAATGTGTGGAACTGCAGCATCTCCAGCATCCTTCAGCACAGAAGCACCAGAGCTCTTGTGGGACAATCTTCCCCACTTGTCCTCCCCAATTTTTTTTTTTAATTATTTGTTGGATCCAAGCAGATGCTGCCACCTTCTGAACCCTTCTCAATTCTGTACTAAAGGGGAGAGAATGACAATGGAACCCATGAGGTGTAAGGAGGACAAGAAGGGTATGGAGAAATCCCTCAAATCCAGCAATGATCTTGTAATTTCACATGTGGCTGGATGTAGACTGTAGGATTTAGAGGTACTTGTATATTTAATCTGTTCAGGAGATCTAAATCAAGTTTAGCTTAGTTATTTCTAATAGAAGAAATTTTTTCCATTTTTGGTCACATTTCTTAGCTGTTCTTTATTTCATGTGCTACACTGGTATTGTTTAAATTTTCTTCCTACATGTATCTTCAGCAGCACTCAAAGAATTTGAAATGTAAAAAAAAGAATGGTATAAACCACCCTATCATGTTTAGTTATATAAGAGGTATTTCTGTTTGCTTCTCTGGTGGGCAGCACGATCAACATTAGGCATGTATGATAATACCAGAGCTGTTTATAGTTTCAGAGGGTTAAATAGACCATGTAAAAATATTTTATGAGCAGTGCCATTAAAAATCCACTAGAAAAGTCTCATCCACAAACAAATTCAGCAAGAATTGGCCTTCCTGAAAACATTGTCTTAAAACAAAATAATTTAAGAGAACAAAGCCTTATCAAAGATTCCTTAAGGTTTATCCAAGCTTCTCTTAAACAAATCCCTTAGAAATTTAAGCCTAGATTACCAACATCACCTCGGGGGCATCTCTGCTGGACTTCTCTGATTAAAAGCAGAACTAAACAAAGACAAGGAAATGACAAGTAACATAAAATTATTTAAAATGAAAAAGGATAGGTATGATAAACTTGTATAAATAGTACACAGGGTTTCCACAGCGCCTTGTGCTGGGAAGGTCGGGATGACCTCTGATGGTGACAGCTGAGATTTCCATCTGGCCCTGGCGTGTTTCCATGTCAGATCCTGAAAACTTCCCCTGCTCCATTTCCCACCCCGGGCTCCAGCTCAGCCCTTCCCTCACCCCTGCACCAACACCAAACCTTCCCTGATTTTCTGTCAGAACCCAGGAAATTCCTCTGGCTGCCCTGGAGGAGCTGGGACCTGAGAGGGAGCTCAGAGACCTTGTGACAGAGTCAAAACCACCTCTGCCTTTGATTTAGCCCTTGGAAAAAAACAATTACCAACCTTTATATGAAGAATTATAAGTCAAAAGAGTTTCAGTGAATTTATTGCAGTGAAATTGTAGAATTTTAAGGTTTTTAGAATGGAAGTTTGGGGTCCCAAGATGGAGGAATTTGGGTGTGTCCTGTTCTTCTTTCTCCCTCCCAGCCTCCATGTTCTCTGTCATGGTGGCACCTTTGGATTGGTTTAAAGTAGAGACGGACTGTCTAACACAGGTGATAGGTATTGGAAAATAATTGTAAATAAATGGTAAATAAAATGCAGTTTTTAGTATATAATGTTGACACCAGCCCAAGGGTGGGCAGTGAGCCTCTGACTGACCTGCTGGACAGACATCAGCAGGCCAGAGAAAGGATGTGTTAGATAAGAGAATTTATTAGATAAGAGAAACTAAACAGCCTTGAAAATCACAGCTGAAGAATCCCGAATCCTCCTTTGACTGCTGGGCTTGAGAAGAGACTTCCTAACACATCTTGGGGTCATCCTGACCAACAGAGATTCTGAAGTTTTCCATGTGCTTTCCAGGGACCCTTGGGAAGGTGGGGCACTCTGTGCCACAGAGAGAGGGGGAATTTCGAATTTCTGCTCAGCCCACAGCCAGGGCGAGCCTTGTGGCTCCTGGAGGGCGTCGGGGACTTCTGTGGTCACCCAGGGCTCTCAAGGATGAGGAATAATTCTCAAAGCAAAGCAGCAATGAAGTGGAAATTAGTTCTTCTCTTAATCACTCAGACTTTATTTGGATTGCGGTATTTACACTGGTTGCTGACTAGTGAGACCATTTGAAATATTCTCATCTATTCTTTTCTTCAATTATATCTCAGGGCTCACCAGACAGCTTCACTGGCTCCGTTCTCTAGCTGGTGATTTTTCAATTAAGATGTGAAACATTTCTTTTTTGTTATATGGATTTAATTAAAATTCTTTGAAATATAATGCTTGGGGTTTGTGTGTCTGTCTGTTGCAAGGAAATTAAGCTACTGTTGCTTGTTCTATCATTTAGAGAAAATTCAATTCTTTATTCTCAAAATGTGGAATTATCTTTGAAATCTCATACAAACAGCAGTTGCCATTTATTATTCCTACCTATCTTCCTGTTCTTGAATAATGAAAAATAATTTATATACATTTTTAAAGCTACAAATAAGAATTTGATTTTGCAGGATTTTTATTTCCCTTCTTTACTGGGTTACTGAGCTGTTTTCCATGCTGGTATTTCCATAATTAGCTTTCCTATAATTCAGTATTTAATATCAAAAATTATGTGACAGGTAAAACCTACACAGGACAGTGTTTATAGCTTAGGGTTTCTCTGGTCTTCCAGTAGTGTTGCCTTAAAACCTGCAAGACCCAAAATATCTATAAAAATAATACCTATTATTAGTTTACAGTCTCTGCTTCTCCACCAGACTAATGCCATTTTGAAGTCAATTTTAAGACATTGAAATGCAAAAAGAAAGAAATACTGAATTTATTCGCTTAGTCCAAGCAGGTTCATAGCAAAGAATGAAGATTAATAATTGCTTCTAAAATTCTCTGAGATGGAAGGCCACACTAAGCGTTGGCATTATTTTATTATAATGGAATTTTGAGCCTTCACCTCAGCATGACCTATTGCTGCCCACTGTTATATGGGCAGAGGAATTTGCTCTGTGTCACATTTGGTTGTGTAGGGGATGATTCAGACCCTTGGTTCTTGGAGAGGTTTGCTTGGATGGGATAAAAAGGATCCAGAGAATAACAGAAAAAGCCCTGAGAGGTGAGCAGGTGGGACAAGCTCTGCTTGTGTCCCCTGAACTGTCCTTGACCTGCCTGTGGGAGCGGTGAGCTCACCTTGAACACCTGTGATAAACATGGGGGCTCTTTCCCTTTAATGTGCATTTCAGGGCTATAAAATTGTCATCTCAAATTGCCATGTAGGGCCTTCCCTTAAATAACCCAAACAGACCTGAACCAGTGGAGGGAGGGATGCAGAATCCAGATCTGTCACTGTAGTTTCAGTAAGGAATCTGTTGAGAGATGAAATTTTCAGTTTAAGTGCTCCAAGTGTCAGGAGTGACAGGGCTTGGGAGGGTGAATTGTGGCTGGGCAGCCTCTGGCCACGATTTTGCCTTCCAGTCTTTGGTTTGGAGGGTGATGGGGACGGAGAAGGGAGTGGTGGGTTCTTCTCTGCATCACTTTGGGTTCTGGCCCTTGTTCTCACCTGGGTAATCTCCAGTGAAATTGAAAAACCAGCTCAGATTTTCTCGCTGCCTCTTCCTTCCCCCAGGGAGGATTTGCAGAGCTGGTACCACACAGGTGCCTCTAACTTGAGTAGGATTTTGTTACTTCACTTTCAGCACGTAAAATCTGCAGTTATACTCCAACCACAGGTACCTGTGTGTACATGAGGCCTTTGGAAGGGTGAAAGGGACTAAGCAGGACTTGATGCAAAAATCTTTTTAAATTTCAGTGACTCCTGTTTCACAATGGCAGTACCTGGAGGGTTTCCAGATCAAAGGTTTTAAATTTGGGCAGCACATTCTGCAAGAACCCCCAGCAGCAGCCAGATTGCAGAGGAAGATGAGTCCTCATTGCTTTCTGAAGGAAAAATACTGAAGCTATTCACATCATTAATCTGTGTCTTAGAGGCTACTCACTAAATTCTTTGAAACTAAATAATCACCTGCAATGGACCTGTATAAGTAAAAAGAAGTATTTTAATATCCAATAAAAAAGTAATTTGGTTCACTTAGTTGACATGATTAATGAATGGCAAAACATGAAATGTGGTAATTAAAATAATTCTTTTTCCAGACTTCATTAACTACATTTATCTCTCTTAATTTTCAAGTTGCTTCAAGCTTTTAGTTTCTTCCCCTTTGGGATGTCAAAAAATTTTGTAAGAAGATTGGAATCTTAGAATTTCTAATTCACAAGTTAGCTTGATCTGCATTTGCTGAACTGAGAAAATCAGAAAATTTTAAAACCTTTATTTACAATTAGTATGAAAAGCACTCTGTATAAATCATAAACATATAGTTTTTTCTTCAGAAGCTGGGTTTTAGAGAAAGAATTGCAGAAAAAAGGTCTTACAAAACCTTACACTATTTTTTAGTGGATGAGGGGGCGAGTGCTTGTATGAGATACATGTCTTTTATCTCCCACTCCTGTGGCAAATAAAGGAAAGATCATAATCATGACCTGCATCAAAATCTATTCTTGATAAGCTGTGGAAAAGTCCCTTAGCACCCAGTCTTTCTTTGGCCTGAGTTTTGTAAAACTTTTTTGAGACTCCAAAATACAGTCCAAGTGGTTTGAAAAATTCTGAATATAAGCAGGGAGAGAGGAGAGGAGGAGGAGGTGATTGTGATAAATTGCAGGAGGATTTTGGGACTAAAAGGAAATGTCACACTTAGCAGCTTGGTTTGGGTTGAAGGTCTAATGAACCTGTTCTTCTTCATTGGCACATCTGATATCCTGGTTTCAAATCCACATTTCAAATCCTCACCCATTTGGAAAATGAAGAGGCTGTCAGATACATCTCAGCTGCCTTTCCCCAAACACAGGCTGGCAAAACAAAGGGATTGCAGCAAATTTGCAGAGCAGAATTTGTCCAGTTTATGCTGGATCCAGCAGAGGGGAGGAAGAGAACAGTGACCTGCAGTGAGAGGGTGGAGGGACTCTGAGAGTACAGAGGAAATGGATGTTTATGGATTGCAGGAACTGGATCCAGGACAGATGGAAACTTTGAACTCAGGAGCTTTGGAGCTGATGCTCAGTGAGTTTGGGGGTGCTCAGAAGCAGCCCCAGGGATTTCCTGGGATGTGTCACATCTGTAATGTGTGTGCAGCTGAACCTGAGCAGGGAGGGCACAGGGAGCTCTGCGCATCCCAACCAGGGCACACAAACTGCTCAGTGATTTATTCACCACAAACCTTCCCAAGTAAATATCCCCCACCTCCTCCAGAGCTAGCACACCAACATTCCAGCACTTTCCCAGCTGCACCTTGGACGAATGCATCAGGAGTATGAATAATAGAATGAATGCATGAGACAGTGATTAAAAAAATTAAATTGATCAGAGCCTTGAAGCAGACTGCTCTGCTTTGTGTTCCTAACACATCAAGATTTTTTAAAATATATTTCCTGCTGACACCCCAGGTTAATTTTTTTTGCTGGTTAATTAACTTGAAAGCCAAATGTCCAACCTAAATATGTATGTATAATTACTGGGTTAGTTACCTGTTCCAAGCAGATAATTTTTTAATGTCTAAATATAACAGTAACTGTATATTAACTCTTCTGGTTGCCACGTGCATGTTGTACATCTATTCCTTCCACATATTAAAATGTCTTTATATTTGTGTCTCATATTTTTAATTGATAAAATATCTCTGGGGCAGGTTGAGGTGCAATTCCAGATTTGTGTGCTGAGTACAACAGCTTCTGATCTTTACAAAAATTTGTAAACCTTCATTTATTTGCAATTTGTCAACCCTAGTAACTTGGAACAGATCCAGTGAATTAGCAATCTCAGTGATGTGTTTTTCAATATAGTTTTTTTTCTTTTCTGTTTCTTAATTTGGTTGCTGTTGGTTAGAAATACAAAGGTACTTAGTAGTACAAAGTGATTAAAAAGTCATTAAAGTGATTTTTATATGCAAAGTGCTGTAAGCTGTCAAAGGATCTGACCCTTATAGTGAGGACAGAATGTGAAGGCCTTTTAGACCTGAATTATATTGAAGAGTTGAGTTATGCAAGGGCTGTTGTTGTTTTTGAAGTTAAACAACATTTTTGCTGTGTGGAATAACAGAATTTTAGTCCCCCACACAGAATTTTATTGCCCATCAGCATAACTTTAATTTCCTTTCTGCTCTTTCCTGTGTTGTTCTGTCCTGCAGGCTCTCCAGAATGATAAAATAAATACCAAATATCAAAATCAATGTAGCAGCAATGATAAGAATGTCCTGTGCATTATTTAGTTCATGTTACTTCTGTTATAAAATATGTAATGGATTTTTTTTCTGTGCAAGTGTGCCTGTGAGCATGTTCTAAACTAAATTATTCAGGACATAATGAAATAAATTCCCCAAATTCTTTTGAGTACTGTTCTGGTAATAGCAGCATTAATAAAGACACTCCCCCAGTGCTTTCTTATGGCCTTTACTACTCCTTCCCCACTAAACAAATGTGGTTTCCTGTTTTGCTGAGGATAAGCAAAATACTTTGATAAGTAACCAGTGTTCAGCTCACGGCCACTCACAATGAGAGATTTTTGTCCCCAGAGTGGAAGTCCTGGGACTGGCAAACAGCAATTGTTAAAACAAAGTAAAAAAGGAAAAATAAAAATGGTGCATTTGCCAATATGTGGAGAGACACTCCCAAGTAAATGTTTATTTTTTATTGCGTAAAATTTAATTTCTTCTATGAGAAAAGAACAAAACTTGGGATTCAGTAAGAACAAACTAAAAATATTAATTTAAATATTTTCATTGCTAATTGTATGTGCTTTGGTATATTTCTACCTTCCTGTGTAAATACACATAGAGAGCTATAGATATAAACCACTGATTCTAGATAGTTGATTTTAAAATTCATTAACTTCCTGAATTTTGCATCTGGCTTGCTGTGTTTTCAGAAATGTAAGGAGAGGAGAAGGTCCCATGAGTTCCTCTGCCTTGCAAAGCAAAGACACCAAAATTCACGACTGCTAAACTGAGCATGTGTGTGTTTTTATCAGGGCAGGTAGGGATGGGTATATTTGTAACACCTTCACATTCCTGACTCTGTTCTGTCACCTCATCTTTCCTTTTCAGTCCATGCCAAGAGATTATAACTGCTGATGAAATTTATTGACTTGCTGCAGCCTCCAAGTTGACTAAGTCCCTTCCAGAAATAAATCAAAAAGAATAGGTGTTCATTTAGATGAATTAGCATCGACGCTTTGCAATAACTCCAAACTAACTGTGTGACTCTGGGCCACTCCTGTCTGAGCAGAATGACCTTGACAGAGCCAGGGAAAGGATGTTGTGTTCCTCTGCTTCCAAACACAGATGTGCATTAAATAACATTGCCATACAGCAAGCAGGTAAATCTTGTTTATTGGTTACCACTGTTGTTTCCTCCACTTAAATCTTCTGGAGGCATTAGACACAGAGTTGGTCTCTGCATTCATATTTTTCTGAGTTACAGCTGATTAGAAGAGTATAAAGAACTTCACCTCCGTGAAGCAGAACATTATTTTTATTTGTTATTTGCCTTGATTTATGGTGGCATAGAAAGGCACCAGTTATTTACTCAGAACCTCCTGAGTATTTGAAATTGTGAGGCTCTGCAGGCTGGACTGACAGCACATCCCTGCAGAGGAGCTCCAGGGAGCCTATATGTCTCACAGAACCCCCCGAAGCTCTCTCTGATAAAATTCTGCTCCAAGAGAACATTAGTTTTTTTTCCCAATGCAGTTTGAAAATGTGAATTTTTAAAGGCTGTCCTGGAGGTCAGTGCTCTGGTGTTAATTGTGCACAGCTCACAGGGCTGGGTAATGAGGGCCAGGATTCTCCTGCACAAGGGGCAGAGGCACCTGGAGCCAGAGAGGGAGAGGCAGAGCACACAGCACACAGCAAACACAGATCTCAGGCAGGCCCTGCCCCTTCCAACAGACACTTCCATTTCTAGAGAAAGGGAGTGTGGAATAAGAGGAAATTCTTGGACTTAAAACTGACAGGTTTTGAATTAAATGTTGAAATGGTAGAAAAGATTTTTTTAATTTCATGTATATTCCTTTCCTGCTTGAATATGTAAATTTTTGGGACCAAGACCAGGATCTAAGAGATGAGAGGGATTTTTACTGGTATGTTGGGATGTCTGTATGGGAAACACTAAAGAAAAATTCCTTAAACCAGGAATTGCTTCCAAGATTGGAGGCTCAAACTTTGTTTTCTAGTTCTGGGTAATACCTGGGTGTTCTCTCAGGCCTTTGATAGTGTTCATGATTTAAGGGACCATTTCAAGGTCAACGAGCAACTTCTGCTTGAAGTTTTTCTCTGTGAAGAAGTAATTGAGTTGTTACTTCTGTCTCTTTTGAGTTGTATTCTTCTTTCTGTCTCCTCCTCCTTTGCTGGATTATTGTAACAGTGAGAGGAGGGGAGAGGGACCAGAGCAAGGTCGAGGCTTGGTTGCTTTGTTGAAGAAAATGAGGTGAAGTCTTCAAGGTAGAAGAGAGGATGTGGATTTGCAGTTTCTCTATGGTCACCCCAAACACCTCCCAACTGCAGAGGTGGCAGAAATCCATGAATTAGAAGCCAGGAGGATTTCAAGGCTCTACCCCAATGTTGGAGGTGTTTAAGGCAAGGAGGGAGTCCAGGCTCTGTCCGTGGTGCTGGAGGTGTCCAGGATCTCTCTCTGGTGTCGGAAGTGTCCAGGCTCTGTCCCTGGGGTTGAAGATGTCCCAGGTAAAGATGGTGTCCAGGCTCTGTCCGTGGTGCTGGAGATGTCCAGGCTCTGTCCGTGGTGCTGGAGGTGTCCAGGCTCTGTCCGTGGTGCTGGAGATGTCCAGGATCTCTCTATGGTGTTGGAGGCGTCCAGGATCTGTCCCTGGGGTTGGAGATGTCCAAGGCAAAGATGGTGTCCAGGCTCTGTCCGTGGTGCTGGAGATGTCCAGGCTCTGTCCGTGGTGTCGGAGATGTCCAGGCTCTGTCCGTGGTGTTGATGTCCAGCCTCCAGCTGGCCCAGAGCCTGGCTGTGCCCTCCCTCCTGCCAAGAGCAGGAAGTGCAGCTCAGTAATTAAAGCTATTTCTGGGACTCCCAGATGGTGCTTTAGTTGAAGACCGTTCCATCATTGCTCTGGAGCAAGGTGGAACGAGTTGGTGAGGATGTTGACGTGTTTCACGTGCAGTGTGTTACAGCAAACTACAGCTATGTTAAATATCCTGATCCTTTGGAAATAAAGGCATTATTTTGCTTTGCTGCTATCTGTAAAACCTTGAGAAATGCTGGCTATGACCCACTGCTACTGTAACAAGAGAAAAGGTCTTGATGAAATGGTTGCTTAACCATTAAACAGAAGAAAGTGAAAACTCTGGATTCTGATTTCCCACACATTATGCTGCACAGCATTTTAATATTTGTAGTCTCTTCCATCACACTACATTTATCACATTTGAGGAGGGGTTTTAAAGACCCCTCTGGAGAAAATGTAATTTGTTCTCTTTTGCCTGCACATCCCACTAAACGCTCATTATTTATAGAATTCTATAGGGTCTTTCTACAAAAACACCATCGATCTCTCGTTATGGAGTGCCAGCACTTTGATTCATGATCTGAGCTGGAAATGTCTCAAATTAGTACATGATCCCCCCATTATAACTTGCCATCTGTACGTGGTGGCAGACTGGAAGATCATCAAAGAAAGTTTATGCTTGCAAAGATTGCTGCCTGAAACATTTTAATCGGGAAAAGCAAAGGACTTATATTTTGTATTTTCATAGAAATATAAATTTCTTGTGCGGTCGTTAGCGCTGATATGGTCTAAACTGACACAGGTTATTTATAGAAAGTTTTAAAGGAAAATAGCTACCAATCTTCACTGAATGTCTTCATTTGTGTTCTCATTTTGTTTTAACTTGCTTAAAATTTGTTACTGAAGCTTTTGGGAGGAAAGTAAACATTGAGAAAAATGACATTTTTAATGGAAAATGGCTGATCATCCTGAAGTTTTGAGTTTTTTCTTGAGAAACCAGAAGACACTTTAGGATGGGGATGCTGGAAGAACAGACTAGTTTAAACCAAATTATTTACAGTCTCATTAGGAGAAAAAAAAGCCAAAGTGAGGTTGTGGACTAAGGGCAATGTGAGAGAAAATGTTTATAATTACTGTTGGTCATTTCAGTGATGGTGTCTTTAGTTATAGGAACATCTGCAGAATTTGTTAACATGAGGAACTAAATGTACACATGGGAAAATTGTTGGTCTGAGGATCACAAAATGGCTCTACAAAAAGGAACCCTGCAGTGCCTGTGACAGTGATCATAGTGACTAACTTTAAAATTCAAAAAGTAAAATTATAAAAAAATCCTAACTTTTTATCATTTTACTTTTTAAATTTTCTAGTTTTGGATTTAAGTTTTTTCAGTATTTGGACTTATCTGTTGCTGGGTAGAATCTGGTCTGGTGGTGCTGGGTATTTATTTGTTTGGTTTGGCTCTGGCTTTTCTCTCTGCATTATAGCAGGGGATTACCTGCTTTCACTGCATTTTTATGAGCTTTAATGCATTAATATGACTTTTTTTTTTTTTTTTGTTCTTATTAAATTGCCTTCCTGCCATTTAATCAAGAGTAAGGAAAAATGAGAGAGTGTGCAGAACTTTGAAAGGTCAGTGATCCCTCTGTGTAAAAAGTGATATTTCTGCTGTAACTCGGCCTCTCCATGGAGCAGCAAGGTGAGGATAATTTTATCCTCCTCAATATTCCCCATTTTAGTGGTCTTCTTACTGTTAGAGAATTATTCCTATTCTGAAAGACTTGTAGTGAAGATAAATTTGTATTTATTGCCATGGCAGAAAAGTCAGTGGGGCTTTGTAAATGGTGAAAGAATGGAGTTGTAAAAATAAAGTGTTTGTGCTGTGGGTCTGTGGGACAGGATAGGGAGAGCAGTGACAGAAACCACAGTGGGCACCAAAGGATTTGGAGAAGATTTGAGGAACAGTGACAACTCAAATTTAGAAAAGCTGAAGTTATTCTTTTGACTGGACACCCACCAATTTTCATTGGAGAGCTGGAGAATTTTCCAAATATTCTAAATATGAATGGGAAGGACAGGGTGTTTTACATAAGATGGGAGCAACCTGCCTTTCACAAAATAAAAACTGGTTCTTTGAACCAGTGTAGGAATTAAGATTTTGCAGATTGGAGGCCTTAAATTACAGATTTTTTTCCAAGACTATGACAGGTGATCTTATTTTGCAAACTTTGGCCAGCTCAGAGCAGCTCATGCTAAACTTTCCAAGCATAGGTGTCTTAGCTTGGGGTGCATTTTATGCCTTCATTAATGCTTCAAACATAATTCCAGCTAATGGTTATCTGAACCATTAACAATTTATATAGTTCATTGTCATCTATTGTAGTCAGGTTTATACAGCTTTCTCATAAAATGCACACTTCTCGGTTTCAATACATAAAACTAATCTTTTCCATAAAGAATTTTAACACAAAGTTACCTCCATGCTCTCTTCAGCATTGTATAGACTTGTGATGACAGTAATCATGGCATTTAATGCAAGGATATTTACATTCCTTTAGTGAGTTTTTGCATTATATTATGCTATATATTTGCTATTATAAATAGCAGAGAACAGATGCGCAATTAATATTAACACTAATTAAGCAGCGCATATGTGCTGGTTTAAAAGACTGTAGCTCCATGTGCTGTGAAGGTTCCCTGACACTTTCTGATAGATTTCCATCTCTAAGAATTCACACTGAAGACTTTTGATGGCAGTGGCTCTGCTGTAGAGGGTTGGACTTCAGTTCTTGGAGGAATTTAACCATGTTTTCATTACAAGAAAAGAATAAAAGGAGGAAAATTTTAATTACTGTATTCTGCTTCCACAGTGAGTTTGGAATCACCACTTTTAATGGATATTGTCTAAGATATTTGAGGATGTTATGGCAGGTAATTCCTGAGGAGTGATCTGAAGATGAATTAACTAATAATTTATAAACCAGTCAGACTCTACATTGATGAATATTACAGATAATCCTGCAAGAATAAGTCAACATGGTCATTGCATAAAGTCAATAGGGTTTGTATTGAATTCAGAATGTACATCTTGAATTAAAATTAGTATAAAGAGAGAAAAAAAGACCTTAATGATATAGATTTCCAATAATTTAGGGTTTCTCTTTGCCTTTTCCATTCAGGGATTTGTAGTGGCAGATGACAGCATTAAATTGGGAAATGAAACCGAACTGGTTCCTTACCTTAATTGTATAAATGAATTGTACCTTATTTGAGGAATTTAGAGTTCCAGAAGTTCTGAATTCCTGTATTGCAGTCCTTGTATCTGTGACTGGATTTCAGAACCCTCTCCTGGTGGGCACAGCCAGAGGAGCAGTGGCCAGGGGAGGCTTTGCCATCTCCTCTCTTGGAGGCTCCCAACCAGGACTGGGTGAAGCCCTGAGCAGCTGGACCTGACCACGGCCCCGCTTTGAGCTCGAGAATGGACTCGGTGATTTCCTCAGGTCCCTTTCAGCCTCAATTACCCCATGGCCCTGCTTTTATTTGTGCTCTTACCTCGTGAGATTTGTTAATTGAAATCTGGGGTTTGAGCTTCTGTGAGTTACACCCGTCCTTTCGTTTGTGATCTCACTAAACCGGTGTAGATCACATGAAGCTGAGGAAGGCAGATTTGTGCACTGTTATTGCAAATTTACACAAATTAGAAAGAAAAAGATCAATTTTCTATGCCATCTCTGATGGATTATGTATGTTATTTTAGCTATGTAGTCTTCTAATTTTTTTTGTTGAAATACAGTTAATAGGTTCAAAATGTTTAGTATCAATTGGATTATCCCTGTTTTCCTATCCTCATTCTTGCTTTTGCAATAAAGTAGTACATAAACCTAAATTAGCAATGGTTGTTATTAATTCTCTTTTTAAATCCCTTGGCATCCTGTCTGGCCCCATTTAATAAAAGCTGCAATACTTGAACAGTAAATATTGTGTAAAAGTTTCATATTTGAAATGAATTTCCTTCAGGCAAATAACAGAAGTAAGATGATATTTTGCAGTGTTGTATATTAAAATAAATATACAGCTAGTTAGAATAGGAACATTTCCTTGGAATAAAAGCCAAAGAATGTGAAACAGAGCTTTAATTTGATTAAACTTTGTGTGTTTTGAAACACATAACATTTACCAATGTTTATCTATCCCACTTTACATTCAGAGCAGATAAGTTGCATCTGCTTCAGAGTTTTATTTATAATTTAGTATTGAACTTTCAGAATGGAACTCACCAATTCCTATCTGTTTATGGGGATTATATTTCAGGACCTTTCTGTATCCTGCGCAGCAAAGCCATAGAGGGATGGGGGGAAGGTGAATATCTGATTTCTAGAAAACTCTGGTTGCTCTTTGCTTTGTATTGCTTTCCTCCAATAAATTGTGTTTAATTTCTTTATTCCACTGGAGGAATAACTTGGCAAAAATTAAAAAAAAGAAAAGTGAGTTCAAGTGAAGTGAATACCTTGATGACAGAGGGTTCATGTTTTTATCATCATCCTCTTACTCTGTCCTTCACACACATGGGAACTTTGGTTCACTTTGATGCTGCATTGAAAATTCCCCTCTGGGGTATTAAAGGTACCAGACACTGCAGCAATCCCATCTTTGTTAGAGAAATGAGCTTGAAGAGGGAATTTCTGGGCCTGTTCACAGTTACATTTAACAGTTTCCAGTTGTACTTCAGAAGCAGTTTTATAATCTTTTCTGTTAGAACAGACTGGCCAAGAATCCTGGATAAATTCTTTGGAAATACCTATGTGGCACAAATAGTTTACATTTAATCATGATGTTAAAATCCCTTACAAGTCTGGGCATAATTATTAACAGATAACTATTAAAGACTTGGTTTCTTTTATACAGTTTGAAATTCCCTTTGGAATAAAGGTTATTCTCAGCAATACTTTTTGCTGTTTGTCAGACTATGTGAATCTTTAAGTGTATTTTGGGCAGAGATTTTAATAAAATTTCAAAATAACTTTAGGTGTTTTAAAGACATGAACATAACTTACCATAAAATTTTATATTAACCTGACCTATTAAGATTTTGTTAGCTACAGGGCTTGCTTCTTTTCCACATCTCTCTATCTCCATAAAGTAGTGAGCACCTGGAAGACATTCCAACAAAGAAAAAACAATAAAAATTGTACAATGAATTGTTAGATCACAAACTTTGTGATTGATGGTGATTATTGGGCTAGCAAACTTCAATTACTTCAGTAAAGCATGACGACTATTTCCATTTATGACTCCCTATTTCAGTCATTTATGAAAGTGGAATCATGCAAACATAATTCACATTGTGTAAATGTTCTTACAAACACATCCCAAATACTGGAATCTTTCACATTGCTGAATATTATTAGGGAAACAAATTTTAATAAGGTGTTTTTTTTAAATTTTATTTTAACAGGACCTACTAAGTTATCTCACTACTGAAAAATCCAGTATGAAAATATTGTGTAACTAGGGACTTCTTATCAGTTCTTGCTATCTGAACTTGTAATTACACAAGGACTCTACATGATAGTCTACTTAATTTATCTTTATCTATTTGGTGCATTAATTTTCTGGTTAAATCAGTGCTGTAATTTGTAGTGCGTGATCCTACACAGAAATATTTTCCTCCTGCCTCCGGAGCATGAACCTGCAGTGGTTTGGGGCGGGCAGCCGCAAGAGCCTGTCCAAATTTCTCATTTCTAATAAATTCTGAGTGATATAATATATATTATTATATATTAAATAATTATTATAATATATAATATTTACTATATATAATATCTATTAATATATAATATAATATATAGTATATAATATCTATTAATATATATAATGCATATTTTATAATAATATTATATGATCAATACATATATATTAATAATATATATTAATATAATAGTATATATTTTATATATATAATAATATATATAAATAATACATATAATATTTTAATTATATATGATATCTATTAATATATATGTAATATAATATATAGTATATAATATCTATTAATGTGTATAATGTGTATTTTATAATAATATTTTATTATTAATACATATATATTAATAATATATATTAATATAATATATCTTTTATATATATATATATTATCACAGCAAATGCTGTGTCTGTACAGGGGCCTCTGAAGGAGATACTGAGCAGAAGGACCCTGCCGGCCCTGCCCAGCTGTGGGTGTGTGCACAACCCCACTTTATGAGGATTGATGTCCCCACAGGTCCCCCTGCCCTTCATTTGCTCCTTCAGCTGCTCTGCAGTGCCCTGGGGGAGGCAGGAGGGAGTGAAAGCTTCAAGGGCAAACATTCTGTCATTCCTGGAATCCCCCCCTGCAGTACAGAGCTCTGGGAGACCTTCAGGGGTGTTTTTAATGCCACCAGTCTCATTTCAGAGCTGCAGGTGGATGGGGAGGAGACGAGCCGAGTTTGTGGCTTTGTTCCTTTATCCCCTCAGCCCCTTGCGCTGGAGGAACAGCTGTGTTAAAAGCAGGAAATATTTCTTCTGGTGCATCATTTCCTCTGGTGGCACCATGACTTTTGGAAGTGACATATTTCCTCAGGAGAAATCTCAATTTCACATCCACGGAAACTGTAGCTGAAAGTGTAGTGTGGGAAGGTGAGCACAGATAGCCCCACTCTGTGATGGCCCTGCTTTGGGTCAGAGGCAATAAATAATTCCACTGAGGAAAGAAACTTATTTCCTTCTGCATTTTCCATTTATTGAGGCTGAGAGGTATTCTTCAGTAATAACTTCTTGAACATTTAGTAAGAGCAAAACAAAATAGCTTTTCCCTCATTTTTCAAGGCTGGAGGGAAGAGAAGTTAAGCTTGAACCCAGATGACCCTTTCTGAGTTCAGTAAACACAGAACATTATTAAAATGCTCTAAATGAACATGTGCATGTGTTTGTTTACTGATTGCACTGAAGAGATAAACAGCTTTCACTCAGAAACAGAACATTAAATGTGTGTACTAGGAAGCAGTGTTATCTAGAAAGTGCCATTCTCACTCTACTAAGAAAGGGTTTACAAGTCAGAAATTCAATTTCTCAGGGATTTTTTTTTCCCGTTTGTTTGTTTTAAAGAAAACCATTGGCAAATTTACACAGGAAAACCAGAAAATAAGCCGTAATTCTTCTTGCATTTGTTCAATTTCCTTCATTTTCAAGCAAAACTTTTGACATGTACTTGAAAATTGTAGTCTTTAACGAAGAGATGAGGTTACAGTAGGCTGGGTGGTAGCTACTGAGACAAACCCAGGAACTGTTTTTCCTGTTACATTCATTATTTTATGTCCCATCCTGGTGTCACACCTATCTGTTCAGCAGAGTTCTGGATTTTGGAGTGGAGCACAATGTGAAGGACCTGGGTTTTTAACCATGTTTTATTATTATGTTTATTTTGGATATGAACTGTGGCACCAATATTGGGAGCAGAACCATCCCCACACCCTCCCTGGGCAGGCAGAGATCTCGAGATCTCTCTGGGATTTTGGGTCTGGCTTGGGGGGCTCACAGGGAGAACCCCCAAAATGCAACCTTAAAAAAAAAAGGTTTAAGAAAAATTAACACATGGGATTATTTTGCCAAATGTGATTTGTTGCCAAAATATTGTGTCCTACTGTTGATCAGCTTTGCTGATTTATAGATAAGTGCTGAGATCTACATTCCAAATTTCTAATTTATAGAATGTGATTTATGGATTTACCTCATGGAGCTTTGTCACAGTTGTGTGGGTGTTGTGATTATAAACTCCTGGTTCCAGAGATTTATAACTCACCTACAAAAATTGTTCTAATTGAAGCTGTTTCCTCTCAATTGCTTGGCTGTACTTGCAGGCAGAAAAAGAGTGGCTTTAGTGTGGGTCTGATTCTGCATGTGGGATCAAGATTATGTTGAGTTTAAAACGTTGAAGATGCTTAACATATGATATTGCAAAAGTTTTCCTGCCTGTGCTTTTGTTTCTCCAGAGAGGCAGTGGTTAGCCTAGACCAAAGTCCAGCAAGTGATTTTTATTCATGAATGTCTTTATGAACTCTCTACAAAAGCAGCCCTAATCAACCCTGAGAAGTGCTTAATTTGCACAAAAAGCTACACAGTCATTATCTTGCACTGCCAAACATTTGTTTCTGCATTAAGCTCATTTCAGCCCATTCCATGTGTGCTTCCAGGTCTCTGCAGAATTCCATCTGTGCTCCAAAAGTTCCAGAGGCAGCTCTGGGGTGATGGCATCGAGCAGGCTCTGGGGTGGGAGCTCCTTCCACAGCAGCCAATGCAACCCTGGATAAAACCTTTAAGGGGACATCTGGCTTTGTATTTCGTGTGTGTGGTTGTAAATCTGGCAGTTAATTATTATATTAGAAACATAATCCTGGGTAGTGGTGGGTAGAGACCAGACTGTCTGGCCAAAGTGATGAGAAAAGGTTGCAGGGCTGTTTGTGGAAGGAAGAAAACCAAAATCCAGCTCTTCCTTCTGCTCCTGCTCTCTCTCAAAGAGTAATTGTGAGGAGGTGCTAAAAGTCTTATGTAGGGCAAACATGAGAATATATTAAAGTGTCTCTTAGAAAATGTGCACCACCCCCTTTAATTTCTCTTAGTGGCTTGGCAAGGGTACAGATGGGGCATTTGAGGAATGGAGTAGTTTAATGATCTGCTTTTAAAAGAGGCTTAATAAAGTTTGTTGTTTGCTTCTGTATCTTGCTGAAAAGATTGAGAAAGAACTGTAGGAATTTTCCTTCTTTTAATTAATTTTATTTCTTTCTTATAACATTCAGCTAGGAAGGGAGATAAATTATTCTATTAGGTTTTGAGGGGAGGCAGTTACTGAAATGGAGATCCAAACAAGAGAATACATTAAAATAATTATTACTCTGGTGGATTTGGCATGCCCACTTGCTGGAGGCACTGAGGCCAGCAGATTGCTTCAGGTAACATTAATAAACCCAACAGCACATTTGTTCTTGGCAGCACAGGCAGGGAGTAGGTGCCATGTTGCCATAGGAGGTTCAGGAGGATGACATTTTTGTTGTTGAAATCATTAACCTGGTAAACCAAATTAAAGGATTGAAACACGTTGGGAAAACTTCAGTTTAATTCTCAAAAAAACCCCCAAAAAATGGAAAATGCCCCCAAAGAATCCCAGAAGGTGTCAGAAAATTAATTTTTGTTTTTTGTGATAAAAAGCTTTTAATTCCAAAAGTCTATGTTTTGTTTGTTTTGCTTTTTAAATCTCAAACTATTGTGGTTTCTTAAAACATTTTCTAGAGGCTATTGGCTAGCTTTTCAAACCCCAAAATGTGAACTGTGTTATACTATGGGAGTGACACAGGAACTCCTCCTGACAGGTTGCTGTTGATGCTTGGCTGATTTCTTGTGTGTAGGAGTGGATGTGGCTGCTTTAGCACCTCAGCAGTGAATAGCTATGTTCATTGAGCTTGGTCAACAGGAAAAAAGGCAAAACTTTCAAATTGCTGCCACTGCAGTTCTTTCAGCTTGGGGAGTGTTGAATTTCCCTGTTCTGGGGTGCTGCTGTTGTGTGAAAAAGTGGGCTGGGGTTTCTTTTACCTGATTTGTTTTTTTTTTTTTACCTGTTTTACCTGTTTCTTCCATCTGTGGAGCACATCTAGTTAAGGTGAGCTAACCCACTGCTTTGGTGTTAATTACTTGGTAAATAATTAACTGTTTGTGGTCCAAAAGTCTTAAATAGAAGGAAATCAATACCATTTCTTAATAACCTTACAAGAGTTTTGCCAAGAGTGAGTACCTGGTGTTCATCTGTCAGAGAGCCCAGTTCAGCACTCGAGTTAATGTCAAGCCAAGGTGGAACAACACATTCTTCCTTTTATCCTTTGAAAACAATGGCATTTCCTCAGAATTCCTCCTTCTCTGTGGGGGCTGTTGCTATTTTCCATCACCCAGGTAGAACCCGAATTTGTCTTGTCTGGTCATTTTTCATGAGGGCTGGACGTCGCTCTCTGAAAGACGCTCGATAACGAGCGCTGTGTGCCAGGACTGGTGTGGGGCTGGGGATGTGTCACTCCCAAAAACGTGGGCTGCACTTTTAGGAGTCAGTCAAGGGGGCTGGGAAGGATTACTGCCAGATGTAGTGAAATCAATGCAAAGGAGCATTTTACATTTCATGCTTTATTTGGATTGATCACAGCGGGCTCGCTGGAATCGTGTTCTGTGCCGTAGAATTGTCTTCCACGGGAGCTTGTCAAGCAGGCAGACAAATCACTTGGAAATGTGAGGGTTTGGGAATCTCTCTTCATTTAATGATTTACACAGAAATCATTTGGGATCGTTAGCAGGGTTTCCAGCAATGTTTCCCAGGGTTTCCTCCCCAGCCAGAGTGAAATGTAACCATCACTTTCTAGAGGCACTCTCTGAGAGATTGATTGCTGCACTCAAAGCAATTCCACTCATGAAATGAACCTCTGGGTAAAGCTCACAAATTCAGGCTTTTCTCATTCCATTTTAGTCATGAAAAATACTCTTCCTTAATGTTTATAGTGGACAAAAATGGCAGATATAATAAAGTCTATTAACAAAGAATCAAATATGTAGCAACTCTTTGACATCTATTTTTGATTTCATCTCCACTTTGTATTAAAGTCCCAGTTTGGGTTATGTCAACCAATCAAAACTGAGGTTGTGTCTCACTTTGAGCCCATTTGTCAGCACCATCAAAATTCTTTTTTTTAATCAAAAGCCACATCTGTGTCAAGGTGAGTTAGAAGAATATTCTATAACCATAAAAAGGTTAATCATTATCCTAAATCCTTGATTTTCCACTTCATTCTGTGCAGGATTCTCTGATTCCTTTTGCACTTCCCACAGTCCCTGACCATGTAGATAGAAGTTACTGGAAAAGGGTGGTACTGCTCTATTAGAAGTTCAAGTTAATTGTCAAAGATACCTAATTTAAACATTTCCATTATCATTTTACTCAGTGCTTTATGAGTTTGCAATAACAGGGTAGATTAAATAGTACTGGAAAGCCAATATTTTTCCCCCATCCAACTGTTAATAAAAGACCTCCTTAAAGTACACAGTAATCCATTGTAAATGGATTGTAAATTGTAATTGGTTATCTGAAAATCCACTACAAATGAAATTTACTTGTAGGTTTATAATACTTTGTGATGTTTATTCCACGCTAATCACACTGTGTCACTAATCTGAGTGATTTTAGATTTGATAATAAATTGTTAATCCCATAGCAGACTGTGTTTGATAAGACATCTCTGCCAGTATATTAAAGGGATTATTTTCCTTAAACACAAATCATTAGGATCCCAAGATGAGCTATCTTTAGAAGAAGCAAGGATTTTGAGTTTGTCAGCTGTTGATGTTGGTGGTTCCCTGGGAGAAAAATTCAGGGAAACTGTAGAAGGGTTGTTTTGGGAATTTTTTTCATTTTAATTGTATAGCTGTCAGTTCAAGCCAAAATCTCCCCTGCTCTGTTTGGTGGAAATAATTTCTCAATTTTCACATTCTTGTGTTTGTAGTTTTTGCATCTACTTTGTAATCAGCAATTCACACCTGAATCAATATTTTATTAGAGAAATTGTCCCTGCCATTTATGAAAAGTTCCTACCAGAAAGGTGATTCTGGAAAACCCAAACGTCACCAGTTCAGTTTTGTCATGAACATACAAAACACATGCAGGTTTTAAGGTATAGTAGTTTACACGAATCAATTTTTCTTGTAAGAATCCTTCTTCCTAAAGAAATTTGGTGCAGCTTTGTAACATTTGAGACGAGTTGTCATGGAAATGCAAAGCTCAGTGATGTTTTTCAATAGTGCTGATTGGTTCAGAGAAAATATTTTGACACCATGTTATTTTCAACTTGAAAACTTGGTTAAAAAACATCTTAACATTGTTGTGTAAAGTCAAGAGCAAAGGAGAGGCAGTCCAACGCAGCTGTCATGATAATATATTACCTTACTATGAGTTGGAAAATGGATTATTGTTGCTATGGCATCAGATAACAGGAGAAGCCACCATGACTGCTGGAGTTGTTCAGCAAAACAACAGCTCTTGCTTATTCTGTTGGAAGAAATATTTTACATTTGCCTCACTTTTCATATCCAGTATTCCACATTGTGTTGATCCTCCGCGTGCCATGTTACAATAAAGGCAATGGAAAGGGATTATTCCAATTCATTCCAATTTTTAACATGATCCATCCGTATTTTACTCCAGCAAAGAGTAAGAATGATAAAATAACTAAATTTCAACCCTTGTCAAAGTGCAGTGAGGCCGTGTTTGGTTTGATGTGTCTGCTTAGAATGTCCTGGATCCCTGGCAGTGCCCAAGGCCAGGTTGGATATTGGGGTTTGGAGCACCTGGCTCAGTGGAAGGTGTCCCTGCCCATGGCAGGGGGTAGAATAGGATGAATTTTAAGGTTCCTTGCAACCCATTCCATGGTTCTACTAATAAAACCAACATACCTCTTTTATGATTTTAATAGAGAAAAGCATTTAGATGCATAAGTCTTTTTATTTTTCTCTTGCAGTATAAGACCCTTAAAAAAAAACCAAGGCATTTTGTGAGGCAATTAACTAAAATAATTCCTCAAAGCATTTTTGCCCTGAATATTGTGGTTATAATGCTAATATTAGTTTGCAAATTTTTAGCAGTTTTATGCAGAACTGTTCCAGCTGTTAATCACACCTTACCTATAAAATGAATTAGAGAAATAAAGTCTGCTACCAGAGCAAGACTTTTTGTGTCTCCAAACTCAGGCCATTAAAGAAAAGGGAAAAAACCCCACCCAGCTGGTCCAATAAAGGTTAAATGAGTAGTGAGGAAGCAGTTTGGTTCTAGTGAGGCTTATGAGGCTTGGCAGGGGGTTTGATGAGTCAGGAAATGGTTGGAAATTCTGGAGGTGCTGTGCTGTGTGGGGAGGGCAGGCAGTGACGTTGGCATCCTGAGCTGGGAGCAGCACGAAATGGAAATGCTGGATTGCTCCTCTTGAAGGAGCAGAAAATCCATCTAAATCCATCTAAATCCATCTGAAACATCTGCACTGCCTTCAGCGCAAACATCTGGAGAACTTCTCTCTCATAGGAACGTCAGTAATCTCTGTAATGCTGGATTTTATACCTTTTGGCTCTGGTTATTGGTTCCTCCTTATCTTTACTGTGTTTTTTTCTTTTTCTTTTTGTTATTTTTGGAGTTTTATTATTGGATTTTTTTCCTCCTGAAGTTTTCAATCTGCTCCGAATTAAAGAATTCCTTGGAAACAGGAAATTCTCAACTGCACCAAGGGGATTCCTCCTAAAAAACCACATCCTTGTGAGAAAAGAAAAATTGATAGTTTGCAGGAAAGGCACTTGAAATTAAAATTTCTCTGGCATTTCTCTGGCATTTTTAGAAGATGTGAAAAAATGAAACGAAGTTACTCTTGTAAATGTTAGGGCTTTAAAATGCTGCTTAATATTGTGCATGGTTTTAAAATGAATTTTGGTGTAGTCCAGAATTTAACACAGAGAAAGGATGAAGTGGCATGCTGCCCAGAAATAGTGGGTGCAGATCCACATTTCTGTAACTACAATAAAATTCAGGTTTTGGTGTTCACAGAAAGCAGCTCAGTAAATTAAAAATAGGAAAAATAAAATTGTACTTAAAAAGTGTTATCAAATGAATTAAAACTCTGGAAAATTGAGCAATGTTTTGTGTAAATATGCTTTCTTTTATAAATACCAAAATATCTCAGTTACCCCCCATTTTGAATGTCAAATTTAGGCCAACATTATCTGGTAAAATCCATGTTTGATAGTTGGTCCTGATTCGTTATGAGAATGATTCCGATTATTCTTTATCACCCATTAAATCGAGTGAGAACTTTCACCATGAAAATTTTCACCTGGTTGAGGGGGGGGAGGATTCTTTTCTTAAAAGCTGCTGCAAAGACTTCAGAAAAGCACAGAAAATTTGTTAAGCTTAGCTCAAGTTAAAGAATGTACATATTTTTCAAAGTTTCATCCTGTAGAATCTCAGCTGCCAGTCCTGACAGTCCCAGATGTCATTATGGCAAGCTGCATAGATAGAAGTAATTTTTTTTCTGCTCCTCTGTATTTGACTAATTCCCTCTCTCACTATTTTTTGTGATTAAGGCTCAGCAATTAAAATTTACAACCATGGTTTTCTGTGAGGTTTCCTATTCCCATGAACTAAGAAGAAAAAAAAAAGTGAACTTCTCATCATAAAAATGAGCAATAACAGCATAATTAGTGCTTGGTACCATAATTGCAAGGCATATTAGAAGTGCACTTGATGGCATTGTATTATTACTTTGTACACATAAAAGCTGCAAGACCAAGCCAATAAGCTTAAATAATGGTTCTGCTGAAGCTTCTGAAGCTCCAGCCTGTGCCAGGCAGGTTGTTTGGGGTTTTTTTAGGATGTAGTGATGATATCCCTGAGCTTTTATGGAGAAGTTCATCAGCTTGGCTCCACACTCCCTTCTGCACTGCTTTTGTGACCAGAGTAAATGTGCTTTTATTCCTTTGGGAATGTGCTTTCTGTGTGCTTTGTTTCCATTCCTGTGAGCTTAGGAATGTTTGGAGTGCTGGAGGTCCCATCATTTAATCTGGAGATCACATCAAATGTGCAAATGGTCTCAGACTGGGCACTGAGGAATTTATGGGGTGAGGTCCCCATTGCATTCAAAACAAATATTTGTAGTTGATAATCTGGCTCAGTATGAACAGTCCAAGGTAGAGGCTTTTATTTCTCCAATTAAAATCTTATTTAGGTACAGATAAAAATGAATGCTGGCCCCAGGGGTGAATGAGTTGTTTGTGTGATAAAAATGGACAAATGTAATCAGGTGTTTTAGCAGTGCTGAGAAGTTTACAGTTGTTTTGTGTGGTTGCTCTTTCTTTTACTGAGATTCTAAGTTAGGGAAAAAAATAGATAAAAGAGACACATCTCTCATAAAGCTTTTACCATTTTTATGTTATTTCCTATTGACATAAGAATGTGTTTGGTTTTTCAAAAGCAGTGACCTAAAATGAAAGGCAGAGTGCTGTGGCCTGTCACTTTGGCCTCTCACATTGACCATTCTGTCTCCAGGGCTCAGCAAAGGGAGCTGAAATTGAAATTATTTGTCCTAGGAGGAAAAAAAAAAGACTTGGAGGCTTTAGATTTTTTTTTCATTGACTTTCTTATGTCTATATATTTTTGTCCTGGAATCATTTGAGTATTCTTCTTTTTATAGGTTACAAAATTTTCCTTTCCTTGGAAAGGAAAAGCAAGAAAAACCATCATTCCAATGATCAGAGATCATTTGGGTGTCACTCATTTGTTATCACTCAAGTGCCCAGCAGAAATCAAGCCCTATAAAAAGCCCCACCAGATTTTCCTCTCTGTTCCAGGGGAGTCTCCTAACTTACAATGTTTCTGTGTTTCTGAATCTTTTGGGCCACTATATCCAACAAAACCTGCAGGGAAATTTTGCTCCTAGCAATATTTATGATTGTGGGTATTTAAACGCTGATATCCATATGTTTGGAGCATTAATGAACAGTTCTCAAATTCAATCTACATGGAAAAGTAATTATATGGGTCACTGATTAGGGAGTCTCCCTGGCAAAGTTAGAAATTGTCTTGAAAAAGGTGATTTAATCACCAAGCCCTTGCAGTCAACACAATGCCCTTATAAATAGTGTTGTGGAGTGCTGAGAGCTCACGCCTGAGCAAATTGAAATCTCAGCTGTCTCATCCAAGATGATTAGACTTGACAAAATCAGTCACCCAGGGATATTTTAGAGTACTGCCATGGTGGGATTTAAGGGAAGGTTCTTCTGCTGTGGAAGATTTGTGAGCTGATGAGAGTTGGAAAATTATGTTCTCAGCAGTTGGAACATGAAGTGTTGGCTTAAAATGGGAATGATGGGACTGTGGGCTGACAAGAGCACAATAATTACAGCTGCCTCACCTCTGCTGCAGCCCTGGAAGTTGGGATGGGCACCAAAGGCTAAAGCTGCTTCTGGAAGCTCCAGTAATATTTTTGGTGACAATGTTCCCTTTCCCATGCCCCAAGTCGAGACTTTCCAGAATTCCCTTCTGTGGCTCTCCTGAATTTGCTCCCTCCTTTACCATGCATAGATAACTCAAACTTTTGGAACACAGTCACTCCACTCTGCGTTTTATCCTGTCGAGACCTAAAAGAGCGTCTGGGAGCAGGCAGTATGATTCTTATCACCGCTTATCTCTGAAATTTTGCTTTAAATGTTCAGTGATCTGCAGTGTTAGGGATGAACCTTGACTCCACAAACACCACAAAACACACAAAACCTCCCAGGACAGTTACACCTCAGGCACAGAGATGGCAAGGAGTGCTCTAGGAGCAGCTTACAGCAAATTATGGCAATTCTTTAAGCAGCCTGGTACCCCTGGACTGAGCCCTGCAGTCCCCTGGCTCTGTTGGGAGCCCATCCCTGGTAAAATCTCCCTTTTCAGAGAGCTCAGCCCACTGAGCAGCCCCTGGTGCTGACACAGCTTTCACCTCTCACACCAGAGAGAGGAACAAGGCTGGAGCATCTCCTGAATTATGGATCTGCCATGGATGAGTCACGCTGTGCTCTGGAACTGTCAGATGGCTGCCAGATCCCTCTCTGGAAAAACGGGAGATTCTGCATTGCTTTGCTTCCTGGAGAGTAAAACAAAGCTTAACCAGAGTGGCAGGCAAGCCTGGAGTACTGGAAAATTTATCCTGCACTGGTGCAGTGTGTTTACTTCATCCCTGCATTAACCAGAGAAGTTATATGGGAAAAAATTCTGCTTGCTTTATGTCATTTCATTCCGGCAGATTAGAAAAAAAGGCTTTAGTGGATCTTGATTCAAGCCCAGCCATCTTCAACCAAGAATTCTCTCTGATTCCCAGATGCAAAGATATATGGGATTGGTGGTGGTGGTGCAAGTGATACAAGTAGCTTTATTGTGCTGATGACAGCTCACAGATTGCACACAAAGCCCCAACACACTCCAATGTATATGCAATTAAATGGAATGTAAAATCCAGATTGATTTGTGCCTCCTTCCCTTATCACAGCAGTGCATCAGAACACAGTAAATGCATTGGAATAATGGAAAATCCACTTGCTCTTTTCTGTGCCATCCCTTTCAGATAATGCCTGTGAAATTCCTGAGGAATGTTTTTACAGTGCAGCTGTTAGCTTGGCTTTATGCTGGCAATTTACAGAGCTCTTTTCAGATATCCACCCTCTCAACAGAACCTTTCTGGAGGTGGAACCAAAAGGAAGAATGTAACAAATTCTTTTAATCTAAGAGTTTAGAATATTCTACGTCTTAAGTCTGTAGAAAACTGATGGCTTTTTTCAGTATTTTTGTTTTTTTCACCTTTTTCTTCCCTAAAGTGTTTTCAGCTATCACAGAACAGTGACATCCAGAGGCAGGTTGATGATCACGTCTGAATTTAGTTAATAATATTTTTTTCTATGTAATGTACTTATAGTATATTTTATAGCAGGGGATAAATAATCACAGAGAAGTTAACCACACTTAAGCACACAGAAATTTATTTCACGTGCTTCTGTTAAAGCACATCAGATTCAGAGATGTTCAGGGCACCCATCAATCCAGAGAAATAAAGAAACATGTGGATGCTCTACGGCCAGGTTGCTAGAATCTCGAGGAATCCCATCTGAGTGAGTTCTCAGGCAGAGCAGGGAGGCTGCTGAGCTCTGCTGGGGTCAGTAGTTGGCTGTGCTGTGTGCCAGGGGTGATACCAGGCAGTCACTGCTGCTCTGCTGAGCCATGAGACAGAGCAGCCCTCAGGAAGGAGGGGAGGGAAGTGCTTCAGGAGCTCACTCAGAGGTGGTGAGTCAACAGAACTGAAAGCTGCCCGTCCCCTCAGCACAGAGGGAGCCTTGTGTGCACAGAATATAGATCAGCACGTCTCACTGCCTTTGGATTTACAGGCACAGGAGGCAGAGACAATTCTCTCTGGCTCCATGATCCTTCCTGAGCTGTTCTCTGCCTCGTGATCCCAAATCCTCACCTGCTGTCTCCTGCCTGTGTCTCCATGCTGGGTCTGTTATACCACATCAATATCCCACAACAGGGACAGAGACAATTCTCTCTGCCTCGTGATCCCAACCCTCACCTGTTGCCTCCCTCCCTTGTTATCCCTCCTCTGTCTCCATGCTGGGTCTGTTACCACATCAATATCCCACAACAGGGACAGAGGCAATTCTCTCTGGCTCCATGATCCTTCTCTGAGCCATCCTCTGCCTTGTGATCCCAATCCTCACCTGATGCCTCCCTCCCCTGTTATCCCTCCTCTGTCTTCATGCTGGGTCTGTTATACCACATTAATAACCCACAACAGAGACAGAGACAATTCTCTCTGGCTCCATGATCCTTCCTGAGCCATTCTCTGATTTGTGATCCCAATCCTCACCTGCTGCCTCCCTGCCTTTTATCCCTCCTCTGTCTCCATGCTGGGTCTGTTATACCACATTAATAACCCACAATAGGGACAGAGATAATTCTCTCTGGCTCCATGATCCTTCTCTGAGCCATTCTCTGATTTGTGATCCCAACCCTCACCTGCTGCCTCCCTCCCTTTTATTCCCCCTCTGTCTCCATGCTGTGCCTGTTACCACATCACTATCCCACCACAGCTTGTTCATGGAGATGAGCTGATTGCTGCATTTTGGGTCAAATATTGCCTCTGTTTCCCTCTCCTATTGGCACGTCCATGGCTTCTTGTTTGGAATGTGCCCAGAGGATCTGCTGAGCAAACCCTGGGGAAGGTGTGCTGAGTATTGACTGCTCTTCCCAGGAGACCAGCTCTCCATCCTTGATGGGATGGTTTTTTTTTTGGAGGTTGGATTTAGAGCAAGTCCATCTGTTTATGACAGCCTGTCCATCGTGTTACAGCATCTGCTATGGAAACAAAATTTGAGTGGTTTGGCTTAAAACAAACAGAAGTATGAAAACTCTCAACAACAAAAAGTTATTTGATGGGAGAGTGTCAGAAGTAATTATACAGAGTGAAAGCTAAAAAAACCCACAACCAAACAAATAAACTTGTAGAGCTAATGTGGCTATTAGAATTAATGTGTTTATGCCCAGATGAACAGCTGTCCAAAGAATTCAGTTAGATTTATGAACAGCCCATGAATTTAGTGACAGCTGGTAATCCTGTTAAGCACAGCAAACCTACAGGCAAAGGACACCACAAAAGCAGGGTTTTTGGGGCAAGATGAACCAAATCCCATTGCTGTGCAGGCCCAGGTGTGCCTGTGCACAGGCAGGGGTGAGGGCAGAGGCTGAGTCAGAGCACATTTGGCTGATGGACTCTCAAAGTGATTAAAAACTGCTCTCAGAGCAGGAGGAAGACTGAGGTAGGTAAGACATGAGATGGAAGATTTTCCTAATGAATGAACAAAAAGTAGACAAGAAGCAGGATGGTCTGCAGGAGTTGTTTGCCTCCAGCAAGCTCCAGGCATATTTAAGGCACTTAAGGCCACATTGACTTAGAAAATAACATTACTTTGTTATATGGTCTTATGAACTAACTTGGCTTCTTGTAAAACTTCCACAGCTTTTGATCTTTTTTTTTTCTTCTTCTCATGTACTTCTGCTAAAGTAGAAAAAGGGGCAGAATTGAAATGCATAAGTGCATGGCTTTTATGTGAACTGCATCTCTAATGACTTCCCTTTGTACTTGTATAAATTTAAGCTACTCTGACCAAGTTGTTTTTATTAAATCCAGCCCTCTGAGCCTTTATAATGCATGGAGTGAGTTCAGGAGGACTAACTTTCCAAATGTAAATGCAGTGGGAGGTTAACACTCGCAGAGGAATAATTTAAGTTGCTATTGCACTGATTTTTCCATGGACTCCTTGCTGGTCTGTTCCCTGGAAATGTGCTACAAAAGGAGGATCACATTTACATGGCTGCATGTTTAAATTGGACAGAGAGAAACTGAGCTTCAGGGCTGGCAGAAAAAAAGCCCCAGTAAAAATACAGATCAGTGTATTAATCCTCTAATAGGGAAAATGAAGAGATGGTTTGACCACAGATGTAAATCAGCTGATAAACTGATCCAAAGGAGAATTTCTGTCAGATGTTATTTAAATTAGAAGTGGTGCCAGTACAGCACAGAGGATGGCTGTAATATCAGGAGCCATCATGTTTAGCAGGGTTGCTAGGTACTGAAAGATAACAGTAGTCACTGAATTTATTCACAAGCCTCATTTTTGCACCTGTATTTCTAAATAAATTAAAGCTCCGTTAGTGACCTGACATGGTATTAAAATTACAGGTGCATTTCTACTTATATTTGAATATAAACTCCAAATAATTTCTTCTCTGGCTTATCAGTTGCTGATATTTCATCAGGAATAAGAGAATTCCCACTGTTTTTACTCTGTTACCTGGTTGGAGGTAACAACCTCTGTGCCAGATCCCAGAAACAAGACATGCTTGTGTTTTCCCATAATTTATTCTTATAGACTTTGGTCTCTTGCTTTTTCATGACAAGAGGGTGAATAAATATACCTGTCTTTAAAATGGGAAGGTGTTGATTTGAGAAGGTGAAGCCTTACGTCAACTTGTGGGATTCTTTGAATTAAAGCAAACCCATCTGATGGAAAAAATACTTAATTTTCTCTTTCCAGTGAGTGCATGGAGCTTGGGCTGTGTGTTTTTGAAGAGTATTTGCTGGTGAACCAAAGGCCTGAGCACACAGAAGGGCTGGTTCTCACTTTGTGTCAAGGTGTTGGTGTTTGACATTTCTTGGCTGCTGTGGCCTTGCTGTGATTCATCTCAACATATTAACATAACAGAACATGACTGATGTAACAGCCTGTGACATATCCAAACAACACCAGCAGAGGCCAAGGAATTCCATTTTTAATGCTGCTGCAAACAGGCTATTAATTTTTTTTTTTTTTGAGAGTTTCTTTTCCCTTTCAGACTTCCTAAATTTTTTGTCATTTTGATCCGAATCCAAGTTAACTTCTGAGATGTTATGAACAGAGTCTCTATTGGAAAAGTCAGAAAGTCCAGAGGGAAAGCTCTGAAACAAAATAAAAGGCTGATTGTGGAACATTTATAATGAACAAAACAGAAAGAAAACTCCCAGTATTTAAATCATGGGCTTTTCAGAAATGCCTGTTTTGCATATGAATAGGTTAGAAGTTTCCTTAACCACAAACCTGAAATTAGGATCTGCTTTCAGGACTTTTCATTATAAATTTGTGAAAACATCATAGTTGTCAGTATTTTTGATTTAGTAGATGTTGTTTCACATTGAGGCAGAATTTCGCTGTCCTCAGCCGTTATCAGTGGCTGGCATTGAAAATGCCATCACCATCAAGTTGCTTTGGTTGTTCCTGAGTTTCTTTAGCTTTCCCAAGCTTTCCAACAGTTTATCCAACAATGAATCCCCCTTGTAAAAAAGGAGGGTTTGGGAGAAGGATTGCAGCTACAGATGGACAGCTTAGGCCCCCATGAGAACTCACCCATTGTTGAACTCTAAATTTTGCCTTGCTATCTCTTTTAAAGTCTGTTTCACATATTTTGTTTGGGTTCTCCTTCCTTCAGTTGGATGCAGTGATAAAATTCTCCTCTGCCCCTGCTCGTTTGGCTGTATTAGGAGGAGCAATGCCAAATTTTAGGTGCATCCCTGCCTTGGAGAGCTGTGTGTCCAACCTGCTGGGTCACATTAAACCCTGAGCAGGGTCTGGGTGGTCAGGCTGGAGAAATGGAGCACCAGTGACCATCCCAGTCATTAAAAATAGCCAGGAAATGGTGAAATCAGAGGGATTATGGTAAAACTGCAGCCGTCTGTCCTGCAGGATGCCGAAGGCTGAGCCGCCAAAGAGAGCAATTCTTTTTCTATAGTTGAGAGAAAAGAAAAGGTGAAAATTCCAAGAAACTTTTGGGGTTTATTGGTTCAAAGAGGAAGCTGAACCAATGTGTGCTCCTTTATTCTGGTCTCTGTGTACTTTCTCTAGAACTGTAAGTACTCCTTGGAACATTTCCCCAAAATTCCTTCAGCAGCATCATAGAAAACTGTGAGTTTTCTTCAACTTTTTATTTAGAAGAGTTTGATATTTCTTTCTTCACCATCATTGGAAAAAAACAGGGCTTTTGTTATTCTAATGTGATTTTTTTCTATTGGTGGTTACTCCAGAAATAGAACAAGTACTATCCTGGAGATCTGACTTGTTTTCTGTTTCAGAAATTCTGTATCTTAGAATTGTAGCATATAAAATAGCAATCAGTGGCTATTGTGCTTTGTTTATTTATTTATAGCTCTGATGAACATAATCAAACCAGAAAGACAGAAGCACAGTAGAAAGAAAGAGCTGAAAAAATGAAATGTGAACAGGGAATTGAGAGAAACCATTAGAGAGCAGAAAGATGATTTCTGCTCATCTGCCTGACACTGGTTACAGGATGTGTTAAAGAACATGCAAGAGCTTATTAACCCCAAATCAGCACAATTAGAAACACTCTGATTATTGAAGAGTGGTCATTTAAAGCAAAATGGAGCCATATCACCCCTTTAGTATAGATTTCTAGCTAATGCCTTGATTTTGCTAGTAGACACAATTTTTTTTCACGTAGATTTTCAAATAGTGACATCTAGTTTGGTTTGATGGTTTGTTTCTTTATTTGTGTGTCTCTCCTATGTTTTGAATGTTGGTTTTTCAGATTATTTGTGGAAATAAAGCGATCGTGGGGTGATGGGATTTGCTTGAATTGCAAGTAATATAGGGAACAGATTACTTTAATTTTGTTGTAACTTGAGAATCTGAAGTACTTTCTCTGCAGCTGTCCTCTGCCAAAGACCTGGTATATAATGCATAGGAAAAGTTATATAGGATTTAAAATTTATAGGAAATATCTTTTGAGGAGGAAAGCACAAATAGAAAACTTCTGGTGAGTTGTTTGTAATTTGTGCTGAATCTTAGCTTTATTATGTTTTAAATGCCAAGATGAACATACATGATAGGACTTGGAATCTTCTGGCCATCAAGTTCAATTTCACATATTGCAAACAACTTCACCAAGCAATTTCTTTTATAAATGAAAAAAAAACTCTTTCTTTTGCCTTTTTTTTTTTTTCTTTTTTATTCCTTACCCACACTACCCACCTTGGAAATTCATTCTAGAAAAGATTCTTATGGCTGGGAGTTTTTGTCCAGTCTGCAGCAAGTTCCTATAAATGTGCCAGTCCTTTTCTACTGGAAATTACTTGGAGATCCCTTTATTTGTATGAACTTACCTTTGCCAACCAGTCAGCAGTAAGGAGTTCCATGATGTGAATATCAGCATTCACATCTCAGCCTTCATAAAAGACACAAATAACAGAGGATCACTGGGCAGTAATTGCCGTCTTACATCCACAATGTGCTTTACTTGAAACTGAATTATTAAGATACCTGACTTGAGCCCCCAAATGCAAGCAGTTCTCTCTTACCCATTGTAAGCTGGGGATTTATCTTGTCCTCCTCCTCACATTGTCATTCCTCACTGTCAGAGCCTTGTGGGGCTCCCTCCTGCCAGGACAGAATCATGTACCAAGAGATTTGCAGCCCCTGAGTTCGTAACCTACCATGCACTTGCTGGCAGATGTTTTTAAAAGCGTTGTTTTTGGGGGGATTTTATTGCAGGTTTGAGATAAATAATTTGTCTTTGAAATAATGCTGTTGAGCACAATTCAAACGGTCTCATGTGGTTTGAATAATCTTCGTTTTGTTGAGGCATTGGGGATGGGTGAGTGTAAGGAAGTCATTCTGTTTTGTTGGGTGTGCCAAATTTATGGATTAAGTAGAATATTTACCCTGTGTGGGGCATGGCATCGTTGCTCTGTGGTTTTAATAAATCAGGGTCTTGTTGAATTCTTGCACTTAATTTAATTTTACAGTTTTGCTTTTTTCCTATCTTTGAAGCGATGGTATAAGAAAACACAAGATCTAAAGTAGATTGACATCTACCTAATAGAATTTATTGTGTTTTCACAGCTACTGAGTTTGCCTGGGAAATATCTGCAAATAATCTCTGTTAACATGTATTTGTGCCTCCCCAGTTCCATGCACTGTCCTCATTTACCTGAAAACTGTGAGGGAAAACAGATCTGCAGACTCTCAGTGGTGCACACCCATATCCAGAATATCGAGGGCCAAAAGCATTTTCCAAAACCTCCAGTATAAGCCCATTATTTTCCTCAGTTCCTGTTTTATCTCCAGTGTAAATATTGGGAAATCTGCACATATCTTTTTGTATTTTAAATACTTCAGTGTGTAAATATTTGGTTTTTAGTCATCATGGGACAAACCCTTCATATCAGAGATGTCAGCACGTGCCTTTCTCCTGGTCCTGGACAGTAGGATCCAGTGGCAGAGGAAGGATTTACCAGAATAGTTTTGATCCATGCCCTGCTATAGGTCCCCAGTTCAATTGTTGTAATTAACGGTGTGTAATTTTCCACTCTTACTCCCATACTGGTCCATTGAGTTTCATCTCTGAAGCATTTTCTTGATTTTTAAGAAAGCAGAATTTACATTTCACTCAGAGAATTTTTTTAAAAGACAAATTTCTGCTTTTCCCCGTCGCTGCCAGAGAATCATTAGCAAATGCTGCAAGATTTATGGTCCTGGAAATGTCTACAGTAGATCATAGTCCTTAACTAGTGAGGATGATGCAGGGAAAAGAGAATGTGTGTTTAGACAAGATGGATTGTGTTTGTCTTTCCACTTATAGTGAAATATTTATGTGCATTCTTGTAACATTACGTTAGAGAATTTGCATGTTACCCATGTGTCACATCAGATTAAAGATGACTTGACCTTAAACACAGAAGTGTGAATAGCAGTAGGAGTACTTTATGTGTAATATGTTCTACTCACAAAACCAATTATCTTGTAGAGCTCTTTTTCCTCTGGAAGATTTTATTTCCTAATTGCATTCCTGTGATCACCTTTGTACTTTGCCATATTTCACTGCAGTACACAGATATAAAGCATAAATTAATTTCTTTGCTAGAGCAGCTGTGGACTCAGCCTCATCCAGTATTCCATGTGGTGGTAGTAACCAGTAGCAGAGATTTTAAAGAAAACTGCGAGGAATTTTTGAAGTGAATAATAATTTCATTAATTACTCAGAAGGTAAATTTTCTCCTCAAGTGCATTTCTGATTGATGGTATCTTTAATAATCATAGAATTCAATTGCAGATATTTTATTGGGGGGGAAAAGAAAAAAAACCATATTATTGTAAAACTTAGCATTATTGGAATTCCAGATATTTTTGGGCTTGGTTGTTGTACTGTGCTGTGCTTTTTAGTGCTGCTGGGTTCTCAAAAAATTCAGTGCTTAATTTTGTACAGCATCAACCTAAGGACCCTTCTCACATTAGAAAGATATTTCTTTAT
Source organism: Melospiza georgiana (assembly GCF_028018845.1). Classification (NCBI taxonomy): domain Eukaryota; kingdom Metazoa; phylum Chordata; class Aves; order Passeriformes; family Passerellidae; genus Melospiza; species Melospiza georgiana. The sequence continues at coordinate 2,907,550 of NC_080441.1, forward strand.
AGAAATTGCCTCAGCAATTTGTCCAGACAGGTAATTCAGATGCTTGAAGCAACGAACAAAAGGTGGTTGAAGTGTGTAGGCAGTAGAACTATAGAAAAGAGTCGTGCTGAAAATCCAGGATCTCAGATGCTTTGATAAATTTGCAGTAATCTGTGGTGTATTTAATTTGAATGTCCCTGCCAGGGCCTGGCATCGGAGCCACCACCAGCACTGAGTGGAGCTGCTCCCAGTTCCTCCAGAAACTCAAATTATTCTGCTCTGCCCACATAAGTGGAGAGGCAGGAAAAGGCCAGCAAAGGCAACCAGCAACCCTGCTCAGTGTCCAGAGCTGAAACAGCCAGGGTGGGATGTGATAGAGAAAAGAACAGAAGCAAAATCCTCTCCATCACACAAAATAGCAGCAGCAAAATCCTCTCCATCACCTCCATTGTGGCTTCACTGTGCCCTGAATGCAGCCAAGCTGAGCCCCTGCTAATGGAACAGAGGCTAAAAATGTCATGCCTTGTCCCCTTGTTTTCTGGTGGATTGAGATTTTGTTTTTTTTGTTTTTTTTTTAAAAAGAAAGCTCAAGTATTTCCCATTTTCCCCATCTGTATTTATTCATTAATCAGAGCTACCACTGATTGTGCTGCAGCTCAGCCACTCGTTCCCCAGGTCACTGTGTGCCTCACGCAGCTCTGGAGTAGCAACACTCATTTATCTCCAAGTGCTATAACTGATATTTAAAGGTCAATATTGGCTCAAATCATCTGTGGGTTTGAGTGCTCAAAAACAGCAGCAGCAGTGCACCCACTCACAGAGGGGATCTCTGGTCAGCTGCTTTAGTTCTGAACAATTGTACTTATCAAAAGTGAAGACATGGCTTTTGGGAGCTGATATTTCCCTTTCTCTATAGGCAGGAGGCATTGCTTTATGAGAAACATTTGTGATCTGGTATTTCTTTTTGAAAAGCCTGAATTATTTTTGTCGGGAAACTTTCTTATTTTCCATCACAATAAACGTGGCAAAACATTCTAGTGTTTGTCTAGATAGATGTTATTAATGTCAAGCACTTAGGAGGAGAAAAGCATAGCAAAAATACTAATTAAAATATTCTTGAAATCTAAAAGAAAATATTGATTTAAAATATAATTGGAAAGATTGTCAAAGGGCAGCATAACTTGAATAAATAGATGTTATAAATATATAAACACAGAAAAAAATTATATATATATATATATACGCACAGAATCATAGGGTGGTTTCAAGGAAGGAATATTTAAGATTGCCATGTTCTAACTCCACCAGACCAGGTTACTCAATATCATAAGCTACAGCTAAACTTTCTTCACTCTATTCAGTGTAGGCATATAGAAAACCAGGATTTTCCCTGTCCTAGCCAGCATGATTTTAAGGTATAAACCTCTCCTTTCCATTATTTCTGTATTTCTGCCCACATATTGGATATTTCTGTATCTGGAGCTATGAATTTCAACTTACATCCTGCTGGTTCAGTTGCAAAAAGTCAAACTCAAGTGCTGTCTCCATTGCTTCTTTTAATGGCAGCAAAATTACTTGGTGTGCGGGTGGAGAGATGAAGGTTTGTGGCGTAACTTCAAATTCCTGAAGCAACTCTGTGAGGAGGAGCCAAGAGAGGAGAGGAAACAGTGGGCAGAGAGCAAAGGAATTGTGAGGTTATTGCCCTCAGAGCTGAGCTGTGCAGGGCCAGGGATGCAGAAAGCTGCAGGTTCCTCATGAGTGAAACGCTCTGAGTGCCAGCTGTCACCTGCAGTGCTGTTTGTGCAGCAATCTCAGAGCTCACAGGGCTGGGTTTGGCTTTTTTGGGCTGCCCAGGTGAAATACTGTGTGCCCAAGGTCCCTGAGATGTGGCATGGCAGAAACTTGCGCAGCTTCTGCTCCGTTTCCTGGCTGCTGCAAACATTCAGCTGCTATCAAGAGAATGAATATTTTCAGAGGTTTTCTCTCCTTTTTTTCATAGAGTGATGTGAGAGGGTTTTTCACAAAGCCCTTTTGTCATGCAATCTGTAAACCAGAATTCATCAGTTTTCTTTGTAGCATTGGAGTGTCTTCGTCATCCCTGATGTATTCCACAGCTGAAGTCAATTAGAACCTTCCAGTGACTTCGTCCCATAGCTTGACAGGGCTCACAACAGGAATTGTTTCATATTTAGCCTAGAAAGGAAGGATTAAAGGTTTTTCAATCCCATGGCTTTCAGTAAATGCTTCAAATCTTTGAAGTTTAAATTCAGTTAATTCTTTTGTTGTTTTTTTTTAGTTTTTTTTCACCTCATTTATCAGAGGCATCTAGAGTCACTGTACAAGCCAGCCCATTGTCTCAGCTAGGTGCAAAATTGTCAGTGATTATGGCACATGTTATTCTATGTACATGTGTGAGGATCTCCCCCTGAGAGCTCCTCTGGGTGACCATGAGGACACAGATTTTGGGTTCCATGGGACCTGGAGTTTTTGATATTCTGCTTGGCATGTTAAATATTTGGAATTCACAGTCAAGCATTTGTTTAACTGCCAGGAATCTGTTAAATGTGTGATTGAACACCCAGATAAATGCAGTCAGAGTGATTTCACTGCTGGTCAAAGTTGGGATAAGAGTCTGACAATGCTGCAGTGAAATAAAAGAAGATTCAATCCCTGCTCTTGGGCTGACCTTTTTCATTTCTTACAGATGCAAGCCTGACTCCACATGGCTTTAGGTGCACAACTCCTCTCAGATTTAGGGATAAAGCAGTATTTGAATAGGACAGCTGCTCAGCTGGTGTGAATTAGCCCAGCTCTGCAGGAGTCTGCAAACATATGAAGGATTAAGAACAGCTCATGGCCTGGCCTGGCATCATTCTAAACATCATTTCTTAACATAAGCCTTAAAAACCTTGCTTTGACATGCAGCCAGGGAAAATACAAGGTAACAGCACAAGCCTGGCAGAACTTGGTGCCCATTAAGAAAATATCTTACCCTGAGGAATGAGCTTTGTGAGCTTCTCCAAGCAGCTTGATGATAACTCTGGGAAGCTGGCTCTGAGTGTCAGGTGTGAGGGTTTGGGTACTTGCATTTTATGCATTTAGCATTTGTTTGGCAAAAGGAACGGATTTTTTATTTTTTTTTTCCCCTGCTGAGTTTCATTTTGGCAGGGCTGCAAGCTGGTATTGTGTGAGCATTACTGAGCTCCAGAAAAGCTGCTCGGGAGCTGAGAGCAAGCTCAGTCTGCTGGAATTCCTCACAAGGCCTTGTTCTGACCAGCATCCTGCCTTGCTGTGCCTGTCAGTGCAACTCAGGACACGACTGAGCTTCCTGGGCACACGAGGCTCAGCACTCAACTCCAAATCTGTATTTTCCCCATTCTTTCACGTTTCAGAAAACCCCAAAAGGCTGGCAGGGCTCAGACAGGGACATCTCCTGCACACTTCATGCTTTGTTTACAAGGAACTCATTGATGCAGGGAGCAAGAGCCTCTCCATTTGTCACATGCAGTGAGTCAAGCTGCTTGCAGATAGCACAGCTCCCCACAAAATGAATCTCTGTTCTTGATGCTTTTTATTTAAAATACATTGTGTGAATTTGTGTATTTCTGAAATGCCATCATGCAGACTTCCCAGCATTAACTGATTTACAGAGATGCAGGAAGGGGATGCACATGGCAACAGGGAAGTCTTATTTGTTGTTTGGACAGGCTTAGTGCATGATAAAATACAAATTCTGGTGTTTCTGCTATGAGTTCCAAAATTAGGTAATTAAAGACACAGAATAAATAATGGCCATTATGTTTAATATTTGCACTATGATCTATAAGGGAAAAATATTGGGATGGTTTGGAATGAGGAAAGGTCAATTTTTGTATTTCAGGCTCCAGTAATACCAGAATTTTACAACAAAATCTCTGTTGTACATCTGTAGACCAGTATCCTCCTTCTGAAGTGTAACTCTCTGTACATGCTCAGTGTAACTCTCTGGACAAAATATCCATAGAAATCCTCACTTTACATAAATTTAATTTATTCTAGCACTTGTTTCTTGCAGGTTGGATTGGATTTTCATGGCAGGGTTTTGTTGTGGGGTGGTTTCTGTGGGAGGCTGCTGGAGCTCCCCCCATGTCCCACAGAGCTGTCTGTTTTACACCTGGCAGGAACTGATGCCTGATACTGATCCCTCCTTTCCTTATCTCCACCCACGAGCTTTTTGTTTTATTTGTTTTATTTTCTGTCCCATCCAGCTGAGGAGGGCAGTGATAGAGAGGCTTTGGTGGGCACCCAGCCAGGCTGAGCCCAGCACAGAGCTAAAGTGAAAGCAGATAGAATATTCATCCCATGAATTCATTTATCCAATGTTTGAAGAGATTTGCAGTGGAATAAAAAACCATGTAATGTAAAGGCACCAGAGTATTTCCCTCTGCAAGGATATATTATATTTCGTTTTTCTGGTTTTTCACCAGTTTATGTTTTATTTAAATCTTGCCTCGACCACCTCTCTCTCCACACTTATGAAGTGCTGAACACATCTGAAATATTTCCACGGTCTGAGGAGTGACCTCTGTTTTATGTGGGAGCAAAACCCTTTGCATAATGTGAGTCAGAGGAGAATGCTCCCAGAGTGTCCTGAGTTTTCCCTTCTTTTACTTTTAATTTAAATTACAGAAGATCAATTCCTGTTTTATCTGTGCAGCAGGGGAAGCAAGGGAAGGGAGCAGTTTCCTTTTTAGTGTCAGTTTTCCTCAGCTCATTTGGCCTTGGTGGGTAACATGCAATTTGCTCTCTCTGATGATGTAATTGATGATTACAGTGTCTGCCTCCCTGACTTTGTTGGAGGATCAGAGTTCTCTACTGCAAAAGACACACATGAGAATCAGGTGCTGTTATATTCACTATTTAGTAAACTATTTAGTTATATTCACTATTTAGTAAAACCAGGCCCTTTCAATAATGGAATAACTTTGTTCTTCTGACTTCAGCAATTTGGAAAATAACTTGAATTTAGTCTGTCCAGAGAGGAACACACCGGATTCCAGTTCCAGTAATATTATTGATTTGAATTCCACTGTGGGAATATGACAGGAATTATTCATCAGAATCTATCTGAAAATTATTTATGATAGGAAATTGCTCTTTAGTTACTTAAAAATTAGACACTCTGTGTTTGATTTGGTATTTTTATTTGCATGTCTGAAAGGAGAGGAGAAGGCAACATTGAGTGAAAATGTCTTTGATCCTTTTTTCTTTGAAATTATCGGGATAAAAAGTGGTTATTTTTATTTTTAAATTATCTGCTGGACATAACACTAATGATTAAACAAGGATCTATGTATTTTTTCTGAGCTATAAAGAGGGGCTTGGGATTTAAAGTGTTCTGAGGTCAGATAGTCATCTGGTGTAAATTGGTGAATCTCTATGTATGTTAGATGTGGATCTGGCTCCTTTTTGCTCTTTGTAATTGGTACTGGCATAGAAAGCTCCTCAAATTGCAAAGCTAATTTAAATAATTGGGGCAGGCATGGGAGATCTGATAGCAGGGGGCTTCAGCAGTTTATCAGATGTGCAGCTTCTGCTTTACTGCAGGGAAAAAAAGGCCAAACGCTCCATTTGAGTTAGGAAATATGAATGCTGTTGTTATTATTTAATAATTAAGTGGAAGTTAGAGCTCGCCATTTAGGTAAATAAGTGAATATTAACCAATGAACAGGTTTTCAGGAGAGGGATCTTTCCTTCTACCTTTTCTCTCCACAGAGGAAAAGAAATTTGGGATTTTGGTCTCGTTCCTTTCTTGTTTTAAAACAAAAGGGATTTTTTGTGCTATGTGCACACAAGCCCAGCACCAAGGACTGCTCTTAGCTTTTCCTTTCAGGTATTTCAGAGTGAAAATCTCTGCAGACAATAATAATGTGACAATTCTTGAGCCTGCAGCAGATGATGCTGGGATGATGCTCAGCAGTGTCAGCTCTGAGGTTTTTGGGTTTGCTGTGGCTGTGCAGGCCCAGCTGGAACCACAGGACACCTCTGGAAATTTGCCTTGGGGGGAGATAAACTGAGATGGGCTGGTGATTAGCCAGGAGGAGCAGTGTGTGGGAGGAACTGGGCTATAAGTTCTGCTCAGTCTAATTCTGGATGCTTAATTAAAGTCTTCTGAATTTAAGGCTGAAGTCTTAAAGATAAACATGTCAAGAAATGAGAGGGTCTTTTCTTTCTCCAAGAGATAATTTTGTGAACTGTTTTGACTGGAAGGAAGCAGAGATTTGGTAAAATTTTATTTAGCATAAATTAGATAGGGCTATTGGCTGTCTTGTGTTTCCTCCAGATCATTTAATCTTATTTCTCCATCAGGCTTTCCTTGCATTTTTAGTAATTATGTGATTGCCATTTGGAAGCAAGAGCTGGATAAATAATATTTGGTGATCTGTCTTGTTTAATGTTTCTCAGGAAATTTTACTGAAGTTTACAGATTTCAGGTCTTTGCTTCTCAAAGTTCAGGTCCATATGATCCCCCTGTATGAGAACATGGTCTCAATTTACGTTCATGAGCTGTTACTATGTTCTGACTTCTCTTTTTAAACCCATCCCAGAAATGTGACTTGGCACAGTCTAGGGCTCTATTTGGGTGGGTTGAGTCCACTCCTGGATAAACACACTCTAAAGACATATTTACATTAATTTTAGGGTGAAATTTAAATAATAATGGAGGTTTGGAAGAACTTGCAGCCATTTTTTTTTCTTCTAATGCACAGTTCCTCTCAGTAACATTTGACAACAGTGTGACTTTTCATAGCAGAAGCCAGTTCACAATTTCTTAATGTCATCTAGAGCACAATTTGGTGATAAAAATTCTGTATTGAGATGAAAGATATTAACGTGCTTTCAGCTTCTAGTCACAGAAGTTGAACAGGGATCCTCTGAAAATGTGACACACATGGATCCAAAACTCAGTGGACAGGATCAAGCAGACCAAGTTTCCTCCTCCTTGTCATTTTGAATGTTTTTGCAATAATTATGTCATTTGAAAAGTCACTAAAAAGCTGATTCTAGCAGCAAATACATCATTTAACAACCTAGAAAGCACAAGTAAATATAGAATTTTATTTGTGTTGCTATTACATATGTCTGCACCCCTCTGCAGTGGTTCTGCCTCGCACTCCGCATTGATGAAATCCTCTGATATTGGTGACACCAAGAGAATGTCCTTAATGGACAGGTCCTGTCAGGCAAAACCTCACTGCAGACAGAGCAGGAAAGGCAAAACTCAGCTCCCTATTTCTGCCAAACTCACCTCCCCACTTGTGCCAAATTCACCTCCCCATTTCTGCTAAATTCCTGGAAAATTTCCTCCTGCATGAGGAACTGGGCACTTGAGGAACTGCATCTTGTTAACATTATTTAAACAGACAAAGGGAGTAAAGATTAAGTAGAACAGAACAAAAATAAAGCTGCCAGGAGTGGGGAGATCACCCCTATCAGGTGATTATTCAGTGATTAATCTGCTCCGCAGCTTTTCCCAGATGCCCAGTGCATGCTGCAGGGCTTTGCATTCAGGAATATGATGAGATGCTAACGAGTTTAAAGCTTTTGGGAAACAAAGTGAAAGGGTTTCTAGGTGCCAGGAACATCCATCATTTGCAGTGGGATTGCCCCATCCCACGTGCAGTGCTAATTTTCAGGAGGTTTCCTGGAGAGAGGAGCTATCATTAGACAGCACAGAGTTTCTGCAATTAGCTGGTTAAGCAGCATTTCTTCTTTAAAGCAGCATAAAAATTACATGTTCAGGCACAGCACATTAGCTTTTCTTCTAAGTGGCCATTGCAGGGAATAGTATTTGTCCTGGAACAGAAAGGTCAATGATAATTGAAGAATGTCAATAATGGCCAGTCAGTACAAAAAATCATATAAATCTGTTAGATCATTTCATATGTTCTTTCTTCAGTGTGTGATAGTCCCACAAGTCAAATTCTCTAAGTAGGAAAGCCCTCAACCTATCCTTCAAGTGCTTGGCTTTTAGAAGGAAATCTGTTAAATTACTGCATTTATCCTGTAGCACATTTCCTTTTCACTGGCGTTCCTAATGGCAGGAGTGTTCAGTGGATCAGCTGTTGCATTGGCACTGGGTAAGGTGAGAAGAGCACTGAATTAAAACTCTGGAATCTGTTGGCACGTTTTCAACAGACTTGGTGCAAGAAATACAAAAATATTGAAGTTGCGTAAATTGGAGGCAAAAATGCTGCAAAGGAAAGAAAACAAACCCAAACAAACTAATCTAAAATGGAATAAACAAGCAAAAAGCCAAGACCCCAAAACACCCAAAGCAATGACAAGAGAGAATCCAAACAGACAAGAGCAGCAAGGATTCAGTCATCTCCAGTTTAGCTGTTCACACAGAAACTGGGGTTTGAAGCTCTCCATCAGGAGGCATTTGTCAAAAAGTCAGCACAAGAAACTCTTCTCTTCCTACTTAGTTTTGAGTTTGCAATTCAATAGACTGAAGTAATCAAGGGTACCAAAAACGACAAAAAGATTCGTTGTGGAAGTTCTTGCATTGCTCTCACAGCTACAGTGGTGGTGAAACCATCGTGGGATATCATCCAGAGAAAGCTCTGCTGGACCAGTTCATTTTGGCAGCTCCATCTGGGAGGATTCCAGAGCAGCTCATCTTTTATTCAAAGGAAATTTGAAAGGGGATTCGGCTTGGCATAATGTCTCATCCGTAGAACAGTGAGAGCAAAAAAGTAAATAAAAATAAATGCAACAATAAAGGCATGTCAAAACACTAAGCCACACTAAGGGGAAAAAAAAGAAAAAAAACTGCATAAAATTGACAAACAGAAAGGAAGATGAAATAATAGAAAAAATAATGAAAAAACAGTAGAATGCGTGAAATAAAAGCAAGTAGGAAATTACATGTCAGGAAAAGGAGCAGTAGAAAATAGGAAACAGAAGGAACCATGTGGAGAGAGTAAATAAAGCACAAAAATATTGAAAATAAGTTTAAAAGTGAAAAATATATTATTTGCTTGGGGTTGTTTCCCTTGAAAGAACTTTCAAACATTGAATTATCTATTGTTTGAGATCTAAATGGAAGTTGTGTTGACTTATCCAGTAACATACAGATTATTTTTGCCTTGAAAGTAAGGGAAATACAGAAATATTCTGTCACTTTGTAACTTTTGCAACTAAAATGGAATTTTTTAAAAATTAAAATAGCCAGTGAAGGCTTGCTTTACCAAAGCGTGTGCTTCTGAAATAATGGGAATTAAACATTAAACCAGAGAGGCATATTAGTTATGATTCTTTTATCATACTGGTTTATAAAATAATATAAATGATGAAAAAATTTATGAAGGAACTAACAAGCACAATATGAGCATTGTAAATGTGACATTTTGTCACGTGGATTCCAGAGTTTGAACCTCTGAGTTGTGCTGCTCCATCACTGTGGTCCTTCAGTCCCATGAAGGGAAGGCACCACTGGCTGCACAGGAAATGGACTGGGAAATTTTGTGACAAGAGTTTGTCAAAGTTTGTTATTGTGAGTTTTTAGTGCCGTGCTATTCTAACCTACACATTCTGAACTGGTGCATCCCAAGTCACTGAACCTGTGCTGGGGTTTGTCTCTGCAAACAGCTGCTCTTTGTGGGCCCAGCAGGGATAAAATCTTTATCAGAAAACTCTGAGCTTGTTTAGACTTGTAGGAGAAATCTCAATAGTAAAAAAGAGTTGTCCAAACCATTGGAACTTGGAGTAGTAGAAGTGTAGGCTCACAAAGCACTTGCTTAGAGCTTGGAACTAAAACCTTCTTTTCTTTTTCCTACTGAACCCACTTTTTGAATACTGACAGCCATAAATAGCTTTCATCCAGAGGCAGTTCCTAATGTATGAGTCACAAACTTTGGGGCAGAAACATATGAAGGATTTATGAAGTCAGATAGAGATACATGAGTATAAGAGACTTGCAGTCTGTCAAATCACCTGGGATTTGTATGTTGGACTCCTCTGAATTAAAGTAAAACTCAGAAAGCTGCTGAAACCATATTCTGATCTCTTTGGTCCCTCCCCACCATTCCAATCAGGCTAATGGTTTGTATTAAGTTCTGCTGAATGTCCAATACAGGCATTTATAGGAGGCACAGACAATGTGAGCAATAAACAACTTCATTAATAATTACATAAATATTATTCCCATGCAAGCAGATTCTTCCCCATCCACGCTCATTCCGGGTATGGGGAACAATGCAGTGTTCAATTTACTAATCAGAGAATAGCTGCTTATTATGGTGGGAGCAAGATGCAGACTGCATTAGGATGGCATTTCATCTTATCTCTTACAGCTGCTGGGATTATTCCTTCCTTCTCCTGTTTCAAAAGGAATTCATTATGCTGTGATGTACAGCAGGAGGATGGCTCCCTTTATAAAATTATTAGGCAGCTTTACAATTAAAGTTGCCATCTTTTGTCCTGTTGCTGTTGTTTATAAATGAGAAGAAAAGAGGAATGCTAAGTAGGATTATTGTAAAGTACGTGCTTGTTCTCCAGGAGTGTATTTTCCATTTCCTTATGAAGTACTGATGCTGCTCTGGCGTGTTTTATTAATCAGATATTTTATTTATCTGAGAGCAGTGGAAGCCCCCAGCTGGCTCTGGGAGCCCTGCTGTGTGCCTGCTGCACACACATGTAGTGATAAAAGAATAAAAGGGATCCTGCCTAGGTCTGAGCAAAGGTTGCAGCCAGCACAGCCAAAGGTTTGCTTGCTTCGGGCCTCGAGGGCCAACAAAATTCACTTTTGTTAACAACATCCCCTCGCTGTCCTGGGCCCACGCAGGGCAATTGCTGCGTCCAATTAAATCACCATTAGGAAATGGCAACAGTTTACTTTCAGTTTAAAATGTGACTTGTGCAGCTGTAGCAGCAAACCCAGCTCAAGTGGTGCTGAAGGTGTGATTTGCTGTGGTAAAGCCACACGGGCACAAAGATCCAGTCAGAGGGATCAGAATGGGTTGGTAGCTGGACTGTGAAGGCTGAAATTACTGGAAACCCCTTGTGCTAATCAGCAAATGAGCCAAACCATAAAGAAATGCCTTTTTGGTTGTAAATTCCATGGAGCTGTGCAGAGCTTTGCAGATGAGAGAGTCCAAAATTCTCCTTGAATGCCTCTGACAGATGAGGGTGCTGCAGCCAGGCCAGGCAACAGTGCAGGAGGCACAGGGCTCTCCAGGAGGAGATGACCATGGAAGGCCATTGAAGGCAGAGCCCATGGCTGCAGCATGGAGAGATGATGGATCCCTCAGCCCTGTGGCACAGAAACGCTGCCACTGAGACTCATGTACCTTCCTGGCATCAGCAATGTAATTCTGAGATTATAATTTAGGAAATAGAAAGAAAATGTGAATTAAGCCTAAGTACAGGAGCCAGGAGACATTATGAACACTGCAGCTATTAATTCTCTACAAAGAAGAATAAATAAGACAAAGGCTTTAATTGCCTCTCTCTCTGGGGTGCATTTGACATTCCCCCTCTGTCACAGCATGAGCTTGGTTTCTTTTCTGGGCAAGTCAGGCCACTTCTGCTTTCAGCAGTGCAATTTCCAGTGCTGCAGACGAAGAAGAACCACCGCGGCTTTAAAATTAGTGTAGTCTTATTTGTCTTTTCAAGTTCATTTATGTCACTTGCCACCGGAGCCAGAGTGCAATCTCTTTTTAATCATTTCCTCATTCCCCCTTGAACGGTCACAGTGTAGCCAGCTAGGAGCAGAGATGAAAAAACTCCACTTAATTTGGTTGCTTTTCATCAGGAAGTTCACTTGCTGCAGAGCCACTCCATTAGAGCAGCAATGTCAAGGCAGCTCAAGACATCAGCTGTCAGAGGAGCTGTCCATAGCCACCTGCTATTTACATGCAAAACATGCCTCCCTGGTGAGCCTCAAACTGTAAACACATTTCCACGAGAAAACTACTGACTTAAGCTATGACAGAAAGTTTTTTTTTTTTTCCTTTTTATTTTTCCTTTCACATGATGTGGAGAAAAATTTCCCTTGTTGTCAAAAGACTGCGAGAAGCCCCATTAGGGAAGAGCTCTCATTGCTTTAAATGCTTCCACAAAACTGCTTTGATTTTACTTGTGCAAAAAGGTTATAATTTATTTGTCTCTTCACTCCTGTCTACCCCATAGCAACTGTGATTACACACAAATAATGAAATCTGATTGTCTTGCCTTGCAGTGTGACAGAATCTCTGCTTCTGCTGCAATTGTAATAGCAGGTTATTTATAGCTCTGTGCTAATTCAGCTCTGCTGAGTGATGCTCTGGAAGGTCAGATTCCCATCCATCTGTGGCTGTTTGCTGCTCTGCTGAGCACGTGGGGTGTGTGTCTGCTCCACATCCACCCAGCAGCTCTTGAATCAAAGATTCTCCTTCTATTCCTTCACCTTCCCTTCCTTCCTTCACTCCCAAGGCACAGGAACAACCTGAACTCTTTTTGGCGTGGCCCAAAACCCCTGACAGCACCAACACCTTGTGGTGATCTGTGCTCTGGGGACGTTTGATGGCACCAGATGGGTGTGGGCAGATACTCTGTCAGAATTCCTGCTGGTGAAAGGCATTGAATAGTGAAAATTGATTAAACATATGCCCAGTTCAGAGGCCGTTCAATGATCTGAGTTCCCATTTCCGACAGCAGCACAAAAACAAAGTGTTGGGATAACTGAGAAGTTGCAGAACTCAGCTGAGAGCAAATGCAGAACCCATTAGCTTTTGCAAACAGATCATTATTTTTTTTGAGAGGAACCGCTAAAGTGTATCTTTATATATTGGTTCTCATCTAACTGTGTGAGAAAGTTCATTATTCAGGAATTTTGAGATCTTATCCTCCTGATATGAGAATTAGAGAGGTGTATTAGAAAGGCAGCAGATACTGCCTTGGCATCAGATGGAATTTCATTAAGATTAAATTTATTCCAGTACATTTAGAAAGTAATTATTGCCACAGAAATGTTATGCCAGCCTAATATTTTTCCCTGTTAATACAGAGCCCAAAACTCTGGGTTATGTCAGGCTAAGTTGGTGGTTTTAATGTAACAATTCTCTGAGCTTCTCATCCTTGATCCTTCTATATTCTGAATTTCAGTTCCTCTTTGAGATTGGAAGGGGACATGGGGAAGGGTGTGTGGCTGTATTACTGGAAAGAAATCTGCATATGGAATCCCAAGCAGGAAACTTCTAACAAAATTGAAGCTATTTCAACTATGCAGAAGTCAGTTTGTGCAGAAAGATAGATTAGGTGACCTATTAGGAGCTTTTCCCATTTCTGGTTTTATGCTTTTGAGAATACAATGCTTGCCACCAATGCCTGAAAGTCATTATTCCAATGTTCCTTTTCTGCTGATGAGCGATACACCCCTCAGAGATTTCTGCACATTCTTGGCATCTAAGAGATGGCAAATTAGGCAGGGAGAATGGGAGTAAGCTACAGGATATTGTAATGCCTAAATGGAAAAATAATGGACTTCCATCTCAGAATATTCCATCTACCTACAAAGTACCTGAAAGGTTATTTTGATATGACTTTTTTGGACTCAGATTTCCTCCTGTGTGCATTGCAGGGAGAAAATGAAAACGATGTAAGGAATTTGAGAATACGTAAATAAACCAGGGGCCAGTAAATGAAACCCATCAGGTCTGGCAGTGCTGCAGCAGAGAAATGCCCCTGTGCTGGGAGGGAGGAGGGCAGACTGTCCCTGGGGTGGCCACAGCCATGCTGTGCTTTGGTGGGAGCCAACAGAGCCTGGAGAGCGCTGCGGCTGCACATCTGGGGCTGCACACCTGGGGCTGCACACCTGGGGCTGCACACCTGGGAATGGGCAGAGGGGCTGAGGGCCTGAGGAGGTGATAGAGACAGCCTCAGTCGAGGCTAAACAGGAATCACAGAATGCCCTGAGTTGAAAAGGACCCATCAGGATCATTGATCAGCTCCTGGCCCTGCACAGGCACCCCAACAATCCCAATCCCAATCCATGGAGTGGTGCCCAAGCACTCCTGCAGCTCTGGCAGGTTTGGTGCTGTCACCACTGTCTTGGGGAGCCTGGGCAGTGCCCACCACCCTCTGGGGGAAGAACCTTCTAATATCCAGCCCAAAGCTCCCCTGACACAATTTCAGGCCATTCCCTCGGGTCCTGCCCCCGGTCACAGAGAGCAGAGATTGGTGTCTGACCTTCCTCTCCCCTTCACCAGGGAGTTGTAATTGTGGTGAGTTCTCTGAGTCTCCTCCATCTGAACGAGCCCAGCGCCCTCAGCTGCTCCTCACACACTCCTCTCAGCCCTTCACCATTTTTGTGTCCCTCCTTTGGACGCTCTCTGATACTTTCACATCTTTCTGACATTGTGGTGCCCCAAACTGCCCCAGCATTGCTGTCCCAGAGCAGAGCAGGACAAAATCCCCTGTGATTCCCCCAGGACAGCACAGGGATGGATGTCCCCCTGCCTGTCAGGGCACTGCTGACTCCTGTCCAACCTTCTGCCAGGACCATGAGTCTGAGTCCAGATCTATGGGTGTTTCAAACACAACCACTTGTTTGCAGTTATATCTCTTAAGCAAAAAAGGCTTTTTTTTTTTTCCTGATTTTGTGAACAGAAGATAAAAAGGCAAGTGCATCTCGGAGCTCTGAGGTTGCATATTTTGCAGCGTCTCTGAGCAAGGAGAAAGCTAAATGCAGAAAAACCCCTAAAGCTAGAGATGCTCAAGGCTCCTTGGAATGAGATGTGGAAAAACTAAAAGAGGTTTTCTCTGGGGAAAGATCAGGGCTATTTCCAAGCAGCTTTCAGACTTGTACTGGGATTAGCCATGGGGAGGTGTGACAGGACATGGTGCACACACAGTGTGGAAACTCTGCCTGGTTTGAGCTATGTAGCTGAGATACTTTATCATTCAGTTAAAATAATTACTTAGGAGAAATTTAGAGAGAAACTCAGGGTAGCACAGTAATTTCTTGAGTACTTTATACATTTTCTATATATTTATTAATAAGGATTTAAGGACACATCCCCAGCTGCTCTGTCTCCCACCCTTCATCTTTTCAGCTCTGCTCTGAGTGCAGGTACAAAGCTGCAGGCAGGGATGGAGTTTAACCTGTCTATCCCCAGGACAGCAGACAGAACACAGAGTTACCACTGAGACTGAGTCTCTGACAAAGGCTGGGGCTTCAGGAGGCTCAACACAACAGGACTTTTGTGTTCTTAAATGATTAATTAGATCTTTCTTTAAACAAGCAAACACTTGGACACTTACCCAATATTCAGCTCTGTATTTGCCAAAATAATTACTGACATGAGGTGAGGGCTCTTTTCAAGTCCTCTCTACCAGAAGCCATTCCATGGAAAAGGAGTTCAATGTTTTGGGCTTCCTGCAATCTCCTTTTCCATTAATTAGTTCCATTAAAACACAAATTTGTCCTTTTGCTCTGGTTTCTTGTTGTGGAGGACTCATATGTCATAGCTTCAGCACTGTCATAATTTTTATAACAAGTAGCTTCAAAGGTATTTATGGTACAACAGAAAAGAAAAACTAAAGCTTTTGATTACTGGCTTTTATAGGCCTTTATAAGCTGTCAAACAAAGGGATTGGAATATGATAAAAGTGATCAGCCTTAACTGTGGCTTGGTACAATGGGAAAACAGAATTTAGGCAGATACTTAAATTTGGATTAAAGTTAAATTTCCTGAGTAGGAGCAGTCTCTTGAATTGAAGATTTCATTAGGTAAAACATTTATTGATGTTTAAAAAGTTTAAAAAATAGAGTTTCTCTTTCACAGTCACTGGGATTGCTTCTTTGCTGTTGGGTTTTTATCAGCATCATAGGCTGATTTTTACACAAAATAAAAAAAACAAACATTGCAAGAGTTCTCAGCTCTGTAGAGAACAGCCATGGAGGTGTCAGGATTCGGGGTGATTTCCTGTGATTTCCTGAGGTCTGCAGCAGGGGAAGGAGCCTCATTGGTGCAGAGTGCCCCAAGGAAGGACAGAACACACAGAAGCAGAGCACGGAAGCCAATACTTAAATAATTAATGAAAAATAATCTGTGTAATAGCAGAGTGCTTGGCACTGCATTGAGGAGCTGTGAACAGACCCGTGAGGATGTCACAGTTTGCATCACTTTGAGCTTCTTGATGATGTTTTCAGTCAAAACTACCTAAAATTACTGAGCAAACCTAACCACCTTTAGACCAACTTTTGTGAGATACTTTCTGAGTAAGAGTATTTGTCTCACTAATACTGATGCACATATACTGGCCTAGGTTGTGGTAACTCAACTGTTGTTTTTTGTATGATGCTGTAAATTTATACTGCCAAAGAGAAAGAAGGATGTTGTTAAATGGTTGGTTGGCTGGTTAATTTTGAGTTGGTTTTGTTCTTTTTGCTCTTTTGTCACCACATACCTCCATTGTAAACCTTGAACAGTACACTGAAGTTGTTTTCAGGTATAAAAGGGATCCAAACCCCAAGAATTTCATGACCTCCTTTACCTCTACCCTGCTTAGAGGAGTTCCAGCACAGTAACATTTCCCTTGAATCATTAATTTCCCCACACCTCAGATCACAGCTCACTGGAGAGAGCAGTAACTGAGCAATCTCCTCTGTTTGGGAGCGATGAGCTTGTAATGAGCATTTTTGTCCTTGCTGGGCAGCAGTGCTGAGGGATGAGCATGGGGAAGGTAAAGCACACATTTAATTCAGGCAGTGATGGTGAACAGTGGAATTGCTGCTGCTTAGCTGGGCGTTATTTTCCTCCTGTGCTGTTTTCATCCTGAAGGCCTGAGTTCCTTGGCAAACAGGAACTCTTAAAGGCCCCTGAAAGTGCAGTTAAACCAAGGGATAAATATCAATTCTAGCTCAGAAAAGCCAGAGGCTTCAACTTCTGTCAAAGTTGGACCTCCCTGCATGAACACTAATTTCAACATAAAGAAAAAAAAAACTAAATTAGGGGATGAGCATTTTAAGAGAACTGTTAAATTTCAATCCTGGCTTTAATTAAGTGACTATTATGTTTCTAAGTACCTTAAAAATTTCGCTTCCATGCATTCAATTATTATTAAAGATAATTCTTAAAAATTACTAATGGAGCTTTTTAGGATAGATTAAATATAATTTAAATCTGTACATTAATATTTTTGGTATTTGATTAGAATTCATCAATAAAACTAGCTTTTAATTAGCCTTTTTGAGGATTCTTTCTTATGTGGATGCTCTCCTTTGTAATACTGCATAATGAATACATTTAGAAGCATCTGTGAGTCTTTGCTCATGTACTTGACATGATTCTGGCCTTTTAACTTCTGAAACATTTCTCCAATTAAGCTGTTCAAGCCCTTAAGGCTGTCCACAGCTGCTGCCAATTGATTGCTCCCATGATGGTATTTAGAATCTCTTGCTGAAACATGAGAGGGCAAACCCCAGCATTTTGTAATACCTTATTTTTTATATCCTTTCAGACTTCCTTAATTTAAAGGAAAATTTCTAAAGGAAATGTGAAAGGTAATAACTTTAAAGGTAATCTGAAAGTTCCAGTTTTCCTTCCTTTCTTCTTCATCATCTCCCTCCTATAGCAACCATCTTGAAAATGTTTATTTCTGAAGTCCAGCCTGTCCTGGCTTAAACTTTAAAAATGTTCTGTGGAGTACCTTTGGTTGGAGGAAATCTGCAGCATAAATTAGAAAGCCTTAAGAAATATCGAGGAATAGAATGGCAGCTGGAGGAATTCTGTAGTGTAAAGTTCTAAGGTGGTTTGTGTGGAAATGTTTGCCCGTTTTTGCAGCTGAGCTGAGTCACTCGTTATTGGGGCAGTCAGCCAGGGCCTGGGAGCTGAACACCCCTGAATTCCTGGAATTCCCACTGGGATTTCACTGATGGAGAGATCTGGTGCTGCTCTTCTGCGTGGGAGTCAGTTCTGCACTTCATCCAGAAAATATCGCTTGTGCTGTGGCCTTTCTTCTGCTTCCCTCTGGAGTCTCCCTGCATGTGATCCAAACTCTTGTGAAAGCTTTTGGAGGGCACTGTTTGCTGGATCAACGTTCACATCAAGGACTCTCAAATCTCCAAAAATTACAGATTTTCTCAAGTTAACAAAAAGCTGAAAGTACCGAGAATTTGTGTCAGTCTTTTGCAAATATTCCTTATATTTTCCATAAGAACCTGCTGGTAATTGTGGATTTAGGATTGTGGTTTCCCTCAGAGCCCTGTGTGGTTGTTTTGCTGTTGAGTGAGCTCTTTTTGGTGTGCTGGGCTTTCAGCACTTTCAGTGGCTGAGCATTGATAAATGAGGTTTTCCTATTTATCTGGAAGTTTAGCTATGGCCAATGAACCTGTTATAACAGGGTATGAGGAGGTGCTGGCTGGATTGGCAAGCGTCAGAAATGAAGAGTTTATGACTTTATTTAGTTTGACATTTAGTCTTGATCCTCTCATTAACCACTGAAATCTCCTACTCCAGTAAATTCCAGGAAGCCCTCTCCCCTCTAAGCGCTTTATTTGAGAAAGGCTAAGATGTAATTCCTTAAGCAGAGCTTCCAGTCTCATTAGTCTGACATTAAATCAGTTTGCTTTCATGATTTTTATTTGCACACTGTTATTGATGGACGTTTAATACTAAATTTCTAAACCTGCAGTGAACAGAAATTCCAGCCAGGCAGCAGATTAGGTGACAGAAGGATGAAGTCTCTGTTATCAGAAGCACCATTGCTCTTTTAAAGAGGGGGAATGGTTTAATTTCATCTCATCTAATTGTTATCAGCAAGTTGCCATTGGTTCATTAAAAACATTGCCCATCGAAACAGCCGCACTGTAATGACTTTATATAAAGGTCTGCTTCCAAGGCACTTTGTTGTTTGTGGCAGACACAAATTAAAATGAATTATTCTGAAAATGATTTTTTCAGTTACTTCATTTCATCATAATTTTAAAAGCTAGGAGTCGGAATCTAATTTTCTTCCTAAATTATTTTTAACATTTAAATGAGGAGGAAAGGAAACACATTCCTCCAGTAATAGCCTGAGACTTTAGCATCTTGTTTATGCTTTTTTTTAATTGCTTCTTTTCCAAATGAACATTATACCAGCTAAACTCATTGTCATATTTATCCATATATTCAATGCTACATGCTAATTTTCTCAGAGTTTCTCAGAGCATTGACTTTAGAAGATTTGGCATTATTTTTAGATTTTGTGAGCTTTTTTGAATGAAAGATGAAGAAAATCAATTTTCAGATGGATATTTAAATCATCCTCATCATCATAATATATACCTTGGCTTAGATGACAAAATAACTGAGCAGATTTTTCCCTGAAGAAAATGAATATCCTTATTTATTTTCAGACTCTCAGTGTTAAAAGTTCCTTTAGCTGGAGCACCTTTGCAACTTTGCTGCCTGTGGAGGAAACTTTCCTGTGTGGTTTATTCAGCTAAAGGACAAATAATTGAAATTTTTAGTATCATTTTAAACATGGCCTGAAAATCATCGAACAGCAGAGCATTAGAGGGGTGTCAGCCCAAACTCCTGCCTTAAAATGCAACCTGTAGCAAGAGCAAAATAACAGAGTGAATTAAAAATATTTACATAAACGCTCTTGGCACAAACAGCAGCAATGTGCAATTATCTCCTTGTTATGCTCTGCTCTCTGATTAGCATTGAAGGGGAGGGACCAGGACAGAATAGGCAGAGCAGGAAGGCAGCCAGCACATTGGCTGCCACTTGTGTATACATAATCTTAATAAATCAAATTGGCAAAGGATCAGCTGGCACTCGGCTGCCGTGTGTGTGTGTTCTGCAGCCGTCTTATACAAAATGTAATTTTTTGGACATAATCAATAATTATTATTGCAGGCATCGCAATTAAACAGTTAGAATCAAGTTATTAAGCTCAGCTGATAGTGCTTTCTTTGAGAGGTAATGGACTGTGCATGCTGGAATTAATCTTGGTGGTTTTGTCTGAATTTGGCTCCGTTTGGAGCAGGACATCAGCTGACAGCAGTGCTGGAGCCTTTGTCCCTGGGACAGACTCTCACTGTCGCCTCTCTCCCCGGGGCACACTGCTTTTCCTCTCCAGGCTGTGCGGAAATCTCAGAGAATTCTAACATGCCACAGTGCTTATTTTTGTTAGCAAGCAATTAGTTTGCCACTCTCTTAAAAAAACTTACTGCAACAAAGAGCAGAGAGCAAATCCATTATAACAAAGTTTTCACATTTTGGAGCTTTTTCCCGGTCTAATGAGAAACTGTTTAGTCCCAGCTGTTCAGATTTTTCATCTTTCCAGCACTGAAACTTCTCTTTTGAAGCTTGACATTGATGACCAGAACTCATTGGTATTGCTCCTTTGTCAGAGCCTTGTTTACTCAGTCTGTCTAAATGCTGCACAAGTTAGACTTGCAAATACAATAAATAAATCCTTGCAGGAACAAAGGCCTTTACTGGTTTTGGTAATCTTGAGTTAAGAGCACCTTGCTTGGGGGTGGGCAACAGAGGCTGAGGTGAACAATCCGAAGTCATTCTTGGGCCAGTAGAAATTCATGCTGTGAACCTACATTTTTTTAATTTTTTTTTTTCTGTGTGAGGTTGAACACATGCTCTAGTTAAACAAGAATTCTGTACATGTATTGATTATGTATATATGTGTATATTATATATATATGATATATTCTCTTATATCTTAGAGAATAATTGAGAGGATGTCTCTGGAGGTGAAGTGATGCACTACTCGAAGCAAGGCTCTGACTGTGGAGTTAGTTCAGGTCAATGACTTTGATTTTAGGTCTTTATTCCTGTAAAAGTTTGGTTTAGAAGGTGTGAATGAAGTGGATTGAACAAAAGGAATAATCAGCAGAGAGGTGTAAAATTAGGAGGGGAAAAGGGGAGTTGGAGGGAGCTTGTGTATCTAAAAATTTGAAGGAAAAAAATGCAAAGAAAGGGAGAGAAAGGGAAATCAGCAAAGTGGGAATAGTGGCTGTTGTGGGCAAAGCAGGCTCAGCCTGCAGAAAATGATGCAATTTATTGCCCATTTATGGTGAAAGGTGAGAAAGAAAAACAAAATCCACATCCCTTCCCCTGACACTGCTGTGCCCTGAGCTGGGCTGGCTGGACAGGGCCGTGTCCAGCATGGGGCAGGAGAAACAGGGATGGTGTTCAGTCCTGAGGATGGGGATGAGGCTGGAGATCTGCTCCTGCTCCCTCTGGTACTTCTTGAATGATGAAAAAAAGTGATCAGAGTGGAAGCTGCTGCAGCCTCATCAAGGAAGGAAAGAGGGAGTGATTTAGTTCTGGTAATAGGATTTTTGCTTTTCATTTGCTCCCTCTTAGGAAAAAACCCAAACATGTATATTAGTGATTGTATCCTCCTCACCTCCTTCCTTCCCAAATGAATCCACTCCTTGTGAAGAGATACCACTGCCCAATGGCCATTTATTCATTTGGAAGGTGCAAGAAACATGAGAGTTGGGTATCCTGCTTCTAAATGTAGTTAGATGATATTAACAGAGGGGGAAAAAAAGCTTTCCAGTATTAGGAAAGCACATTCATCATGACTAGAACAAATATATGCACTAATCTGCTGCTGAAAATAGTGCTCCTGAATGGAAGGGGAGGTTGAAGTTGGTGTTTCTCCGTGGAATACTCAGTCTGAACACCCAATTAGGGCTTGTAGAGGCAATTAAGGCTGTGCCTGCACTCACAGAGAAGCAGCAGAGTTGTTTGAGCATGGCATTCCACTTGAATTAATATATTCCAGTTCTTTGCAAGGTTAATTAGAGCCAGTTGTGATGGGGGAAACAGAAAAGGACAGGGTAGATTGAAATTGCTGACTAATTCCATGTTTTAAGCTGAGCAGTTGTATGACGGCAGCCATGGCTTTGTGGATAATCTGAAGTTTTGCAAAAGATAAGACCTTAACCCAAATTTTTGTAGACTACTATTATTATTATTATTATTATTATTATTATTATTATTATTACTACTACTACTACTATGGTGTTCGTGAGGGTCCCCAGGATGAGGTGAGAGAGGAGAATCTGACTCCTTGTTCTTAGAAGACTAATTTATTATTATATTACATTATATTACATTATATTATATATTATATATTATATATTATATATTATATATTATATATTATATATTATATATTATATATTATATATTATACTAAAACTGTGCTAAAGAGCAAGGATACAGACACAATGCTTAACAAGAGTGAATAATAAAAAAACTCGTGACTGACTCCTGTTGGACACAGATGATGTTGATTGGTCATTAAGTAAAAATAATTCACATGGAACGAATCCAACATGTTGGTAAGCAATGTCCAGACCACATTCCAAAGCAGCCAAACACAGGAGAAATAAATCAGATAATTATTATTTACATTGTTCTCTGAGGCTTCTCAACTTACCAAGAGTAGAAATCCTGGCAAAGGGATTTTTTTAGAAAATATCATGGTGACAATTATTATTATTAATATTATTACTGTTATTGTTGCTATTTTATTTATTCCCTTCACATTTTCCATTTAGCATTAATTTCAAATTAAAAAGTCAGATTTTTTTTTTCTTTAGATCTGTAGCCATCACTACTGTAGCTTAAAAACTGAATACCCTGAATTCCTTCATACCCTCCTCCACCTGTAAAAACTTAACAGCCTGCTACACAAAATAATTAAACCCTGAGCTTTCCTCTCTCTCTTTTAAAGAGCTCCTAAGCCTCTCCTAAGACACCTGTCCTGCCGTCGCTCCCTGCCAGAGCATTTAGACAATTTGTGATGTATTTCCCTGACTATGGGGAGAGCAGGAAAAAGCAGATGAACACCTATAGGGCTGTGTGCTGCTTCTGAGCGCCAATTATGTGAGAATAACACGGTAATTATGTGACAAATGCCCTTGTAGCAGCGAGGGACAGATCTGTGAGTCCCCAGTGAAACAGTTGGATGCACCTCAAGGTAATTCTGCTTCCTTCAGGAAAGATTTGCTTCTCAACAACAGAAATGAATGTGTTGCTACACGATAACTTATTATTAAACGTGTAATTTATGGTAATTTTAGGTAGCGCAGGCTGTGACTGCCTCTTGGTCTTTGTTTGTTGAAAGAATGCCAAGCACACAGATTTCCCATCCCAGGGCTTCTGCAAACTTCACCTCGTGTTTTGCAGCATCTCAGTAAAAGAGGAAAGGAGCTGAGAGCCATAAATGACTGACTGGGGTTCAGATCATGGGCAGGGCCTCAGCTGCTCTGGGACTGTGTTCCGGGCGAGGGAAAAAAGAACAGAACCAGGAAAAATGTTCATATGGGCTCACACCTATAGTGAGAAATTACTTAATCAAAAATACTAAAATTTTATCTCCCACATACCATTAATTAGATTTTTTTTTTTTACATTATTTGAGCAGTGTAAGTTGAAGGACAGCAGACCCATTAATTTGGACAGCAGACCCATTAATTTGGACAGCAGACCCATTAACTGACCGGCAGCTGATTTTTCAGTGTGCAGGGTGTTGTTATCCACTTGCTGCTTCCTACAGTACAGAACACAGCTTGATTGGGTAAATTCTCAGGTTTAAATATTTATTTAAATTAAATACCTATTTATTTATTAAATAGGTACTTCAGAATGTTCAATTTAAACAGAAGTTGAACATTCTGAAGTGTTTCTGAGAACTGACCCTACAGACACATCTCCTCACCTACAGATTTTGTTATGCATACATAAATTTCAGAGTTTTAATGTGCTGGTGCACATTGATGCTCCTACACACAGGGTGTGGCTCATGTCTGACAGAAATGTTGGCTTGGAAAGGAAGTTTGCATTTATTATTTAATTAATTGTACTTTATTTCAGTGGATTATTCTTTTACCTGAAAAGCAGGTAGAAGAACATTCCATTGACATAAAGTCTAATGAATCATACAATAAATGCAATTTTCTGTGTGCGAAATTAGTAATGTGCATTTTCAGCTGTGCAAAACTGAGTTTGGGAGGGTGGGGGATGATTACTCTGTTGTGTGGGGGTTTTTTTACTTTTATTTTTTTAATGGAAAGTGCAATCATTTGTCTCCTAGTGGAACTGATACTCTGATTCCCTTCAGGAGTAGTTGTCCTTCCATAGATTTCACAGTGCCCCAACAGATATTTTGGTGAGGAATGCTGTAATTTCCAGTGGGCTGTGTGTGCCCAGCTGTTCCACTACCAAAACCACGCAGGACAGATGTTTGTTAAAATGACTGGGATTAGAATAGATGCACTGCAAACTTCTTATTTTGCCAACAGAATTAGGCTGCAGAGGCAGAATTTACACTGATTAAATGTGTTCCAAGCAGACGTTTGCACATCAGGAGCAATAGCAGTGCTCAGCAGCATTGTCTGATAATCCCGAGTGCCTTAGCAAGGATTAATTCTGCTCCAGCCAAAGGGGGAAAAGTGACAATAACAGGGACATGTGCTCACATGAGCCACGTGCAGATTTTCTGAAGTTGAACTCTATTTCTGTGGGTTCCCTCTGCTCTGTGTGCAGAGTGTGTTTATCCCCCAAATACATCTGTATTTTAAAAAACTGATTGTCAGTGAATTGCTGCTTGGAAAATGTCCTCATCCATGTTTTGTTCTCTTAAAACTGTGGGGTTTTGTGTTGCAAATGTACCAGGGTCGTTTTCTCCCATTTCAGCTGTTACAGCAGCACAAATCACCTCGGGTCTGAGCTTGGTTCCACCCCCTGCAGTTTCTGTAGGGAGAAATTCTCTCCCATAATAACAGAGCTCAGCTCCTTGTGTCACTGTGCCCTTACCCCAGCTGACCCTGGTCAGCATCACTGCAGCCAGAAATAAATAAATAAATACATTCATTTATTTAAATAGAAATTAATTTGTTTAAATGTGTAGAAATTAATTTATATAAATTCATATATTTATTTATGCAGCCATAAATAAATAAATATATTAATGCTGCAAAGTGTTTTCCTTACTTACTTCTTATTTTTCTCTCCTGGGATCAGAATTTGTGTTGGGAAGGGGTTGTCTGTGTTCAAGTGATATGCAAGACAAAATCTTTGAAGAATCAAAACTACACCAGAACAGAATTTTTACAATCCTACCTTTTATGTAAAAACCATTTAACATGTCTCTAACAGTCTTCTCTAGAGTTGGACAAGGAATTTGTAAAACTTAAAAGCCCAAAAATCAAATAGAAAATTCCATATCTGCTGTAACCATTTTCAGGCTGCTTTCCAATTAGAAATTACAGTTTGCAAATTGAATTTTATAGATGTCTTCCATAAGAATGGATTTCAGATCAAAATGAAGTAAAAGGCACAACTTTTGGATTTCCCCAGTGTTGTGGGGTTGTTGTTCTTTTTAAAAAGAAATAAAACAGTTGAGAGAATCTTGGTCTAGAATTTAAAAGTAGTTTTGCTACAGAAATAATTCTAACATAAATTTAGGAATGAATATTCAGATAGCTGAATTTTTCCTCAAATTGTGACAAAAATTATTAACCTGATCTTTCAGGTGACCAGTGTACAGTTCTCTCCAAAAGAAGAGCTGCTGAATAAGTTCCCTGAAATATCATTTTGCTGAATGTTTGTAGGGTTTACAGTTTATCAGGAGAACACTGATCAGTCAATTCCTGCCTCAGAATTACAGTGGGAAGTTTTCAAATTAAAAGTGTGAAGTGAAACACAGAGTTGGAAAGCCATTCTGAGTGATTTCACTTGTTGAACTGTGATCCCAGCCTGTCAGATGAAATGGAATGTGCTGGTTTGGTCATTTTCTTCCTCTTAATAAAATTGCAGCAATAATTGAAAGTGTAGGACTCTGCTCTGAATTTGGAATTTGATTCTTGAGAGAGTGAAGTGTTTTATGGGTCTAGAGGAGTGTAATTTGCTGCCTTTTACAAATGACTGAGATACTTGGGTACTTCAGCTCTAAAATGGGGTCCCCAGAGCTGGGTTTTGACACCAATATTACAATTTTAAATCATTGCTCAAGTTCTGTAGAGATCGCATGGAGACTGCTGGGTTTGCCACTGTTATTTGCAATAAGAGGACACATTTCTTTGGCCAAATTGCTGCTTTTTTTAATTTGTTTGTTTCTGGTTTTGTGTGTGGCTGCAATGGCCACTGCAATGACTCTGTCAGGCAGAACCTCACCAGGGCAGCTCAGGGATCCTTGCAGTGAATTGCAGCAGGGATGGCACCAGAAAAAGTGAAAAAGTGTCCCTATGTCCCAACCGGCTTTTGGTTTTGAGGGTTTTTATTTTGTTCTGTGATTTTTTATTTTGGGGGTTTTTTTGGGGGGCTTTTTTGTTTTTTTTTTTACAGTTGTCTTACTGGAATACTAATATGTCACTTTTTTTTTTTTTCTTTACTTTATTACAACACTGTAATTTGAAAAAAATTGAAAAAAAATCCCATTAATACGTTGAAAAAACTTTAAATGTTAAAACATAAAACAATGGAAAAAATAAAAGAAAAAAGAAAAATCAGTGATTGGGGGAATTAACAGTTCTTATTGCAGGGAAACTCAAACTCCTGCACCCTCAGCCTTGGCCCATTTCCCTTTGTCATGGTGCTGCCATTTGTTGTCTGGGATAAAATCAGGTGGTTTTGAATTAGAGAAGGTTTTTCCTTGGGAAAAACCCTTCTAATACCAGTGGGCATTTGAAGAATGGAGATGTTGCAAGGGCACTTTTGCCTTTGCATTGAGGCAGCATTTCTCAATAAAACAATTTGTCAGAATCTTGCTGAGCAGCCCTTGGTTCCAGCTCTGCTCTGTTCCATTGAGAGCAAGATTTGGAAACAACCCAAGGTTTTTAATCTCTGATTTACTCTCTATTACTGGTGTCTAGGTTTATTTTAAGATAGGTTTCAATATGCTTAAAGGCCATCTCTGGCAGGAGGAAATCAGTTAAATGGAGAAGAACGCTGAAAGATTGAAAATTCTCTTCAGCACAGCCCTTACTGTATGAGATTTTGAGCAATTTTCTTTCTTGTGTCTCCCAAAATTTACTGATAGAATAGTACTAAATGAGATAAAAAATATTTTGAAGATATCAGTCTTCATTTTAAGTGAGGTCCTAATTTGGCTTCTTCTGTGCAGAGTTAAATCAGATTAATGACAATACAGTCTTCAGCTTTCTTTTTCCATTGAGGAAAAAATATTTTATTTTTATTTTATTTTATTTTATTTTATTTTATTTTATTTTATTTTATTTTATTTTATTTTATTTTATTTTATTTTTTATTTATTTTTAGTTATTTTTATTTTTAATTTTTATTTTTAATTTTTTTTTTTTTTTTTTGAAGGGGAGGAGACTTCTAGATCTTTGGGGCATTTTTCTGCTGTTGCTAACCCGCATTTGTCGTGGCTGTTGAGAGATTTCACGCCCATGACTGTATAATCATCTTCTTTCAGCAGGGAAAATTGTTGTTTTGTCAGAAGTCCTGCCTAGAAATACTTGAAACTTTAAGGATTCATTTTCACATGTTGGTAATGGTTAGTGCTGACTGTTGAGCTGTTTTTTTTCCCTGTTCATTTAATAAGGATTTATTAGTGAAGTGGAATAAAATAAAGACTGCCATTTTTATTTGTACTACAATAGACTAAGTTTGATTTTATAGAATTTCAGCAATTTCTGTTGTTATTTACCTTTAAACCAAAAGAAAGAAAAATGAAAATTTGACAATTCTCAATAATATTTCACTGGCAAGATAAGAATGTCATTAAATTGTCTTATTCTGGTCCTCAAATGACCCCAGGCTGGAATAACCTAAATGGAGAGAGCAAACAAAAGATTCCTTTCCTTGGTGGTGTTCTGAAATTTTTGGAATTCCTCTGAATTTCAAAATGAGCAGTTACTATGGAGGTTTCAATTAAATGGGAAGAAATGGAAAGGTCTTACTTGGATCACTAAAAACAGAATAACACTTTCCCCTGTTGTTGGAATAATCCCTTGTTTTCCCAATTCTGCTTTCTTTCTGTTGTGCTGAATTCACCATATGTTTAGGCTCAGCCTGTGACTATTTATTACTGACAGCAGTGCACCAAATGCTGATTCCAAAGCAGGGCTAGACAAAACCAGTTTTGCTTTGTTTTTTTATAAAGACAATGATAACTTATGCTCAAATTTAGAATTCATTACATAAAAGTAACAGCAATTGTAAGGAAAATGTTTTATTTCAAAAAAGCTGCGAAATGCTTTCAGTGTGTAAATCTGCTACAAACCATTTCTCATTTCTGTTTTGAAATCATTAACTTAATTTTTTTTTCTCATAAATTTCTAAGGAAGCAGTTGCACTTCCAGGGATCCAGGGGCAGCCACAGCTGCCACCAGCCTCATAGTAAATAATGCTAAAAAAAACCCCCAAAAAATAAAAACCTACTCTCAGATTTAAGCCATTCCCCCTTGTCCTGTCACTCCGTGTCCTTGTGGATTTTCTCTCTCCCCCTTCCTTGTACCTCCCTGCAGGTGCTGCAAAGGCACAACTCCAGTGTTTGGTGCTCTAAATAACTATTAATATGCATCATCTCTAAAACAAATATTTATATTTTCAACCATTCAAGCAGCAAATAAATGCTGAGAAAATTTGAATATATTTCCTAGGTGAGAGTCAAAGAAGGAGGTGAACTTTTATTGAAATTTAGAAAAGCTGTTTCTGAAAGGCAGTTGCTGTAATTGTGTCACTTCTTGTGCATATGAAAAATCTGATCTCTAATATGCTACTGGATTTATTTAATTTTGTATCTGTCTCTGCAATTAAAGTGCCTTGGAAAGGTCATCTTTATCCCTGACTTTCTGTATGTAAAGAGACTAAAAATAGACCAGTAATGAGCCAAGCATTTATTGGCAAAGTCTGTTGTCCTAAGTTAATATTGTGCTTGGGTTGGATTAGGTCTCTTCTTGTTGGAAGGAGCTGAGACAGCTTGATTTTAAATATTAAAAATAAGATGAAATATTAAATAGCTTTGCATGTTTTCCTTCCTCAGGGAAACAATTTTTGGTCCACGGAAGTTCCAGGTAGCAGTCAGGTCCCTGTAGGCTTTCAGTGTTTCTGTTTCCTTTCTGCCTTAGTCAGGGTGTTTGTTAATTAGAAATAACATTTATCCTGTTAAAAATAAAGATACAGTTCTTAAAAATCCCATTGATACTCCAGGATCTTCATTTTCCCCCAGTTAATGCTATTTACCTATGGAAAAAAAATGGTTTAAGCAGAGAAGATATTATTGACCTGACAAAAACTCTCAGTAAGAAAATAGAAATCCTCATTTAGGTATGCAGTGATCCCCAGATTTACTGACTGAAGGAAGCAGGTTAGAGGAGGAAATTCAAGTTTGAATAAGTGCTTGTTTTTTTTTCTCTGATACATTTTGTCTTCAACTTTTTCCTCTTTCCAGAATTCAGGTTTATTTTTTTCCTCCAAACTTATGAGATTTGCTGGTTTAATTTATTAGCTTTAATTGCCTACAAGTGTTATCCAATTTGCAAAGAATAAGAAAAAAAAAAAGAAATTAATTCAAAAGAATGGATTTAACCCTGTATTTTTTGCCCTTAAAGGAAGCTTTTTATCCCTTGTGTTTCTTGTTCCAAGTATCATCATAATCCATGCAATTGTTTTAATGGTTTCTGCCTTTAGACAAAAAAGAAAGTTTCAGTAAGCAATTAAAAGGTTTAAAAAAGGTAATAAAAAAAGGATTTATTTTGTCATGTGTGTGTGCATAGTATGGTACTGTTTACTCAACAAGTTTTTTTTAAAGTTGTGATAGTAAAAATTCCTAAATTAGTATATTTAGGCTTTCACAGAAGGCTCATGAGATATCCAATATGAAAGTGAAAAAACCTCCTCGCCCACTGCAGCATGTACCTGTATTTTAGTCTTCACTTCAGGATTAAAGTGTCAAACTGGTATTATGTGGAATTTGATGTGCTAACTCATGATAGGTTTAATTTTAATAAAAATAAAATCAAAACCATGAATTAAAAGTTTTGCATAATAAATGCCAACAATTATTCTTTGCAGCCAAAGTGGAACTTTTCTTTGCTAGTCAGTGGAGATGAAATAATGGGATAATAAAGGCATAGCACTGGGGTGTAAATGATTGATTATCAAAGAAAAAAAATATAAGAAAATACAGACTTAAAAGGTATTTTTAAAATTGAATTCTGAGTTTGAGTGGAAGAGTATTTGACAGAAGGATGTGCATAAAGTTTTGCATTGATTTTAGGAAGGGGAGGAGTCATAAGCCTAAATGCTTATACATAATGAATCTTATTTCTGCTTTAATGGCATTGTCACATCATTTTAGCAAATTAAATTACCCTGGTGCACAAAGGGGCTCAGGCAGCTGTGAGTGACACCCGTGATCCTGCAGCACTGGTGGGAAGGAGATTTGCACTGGTAAAACAAGGGTTTGCAGGGGCTGCTTCAAAAATCACCTTTAGTGCCTCGTAGCTCGTGGTTCTGAGCTGTAGTTTATCCAAAACTGGGATTTCTTTTGTCCTAAACCCTCATGTGCAGCAGCTCATTCTGATTCTTTCAGCTCAGATCTTTCTTTCTTTTAGAGGGAATTTTGAGATCCAGCACTCTGGTCAGGACTGGCATCCCCATGAGAACGGAGCTGTCATTGAATAATTATCGATTTCCACATTTGAAGTGACAAGCCATTGCCATTTCTAATGCTCTGGCACATTTATTCTTTAAAGATTCTTTTTTTTCCTGCTAGCATTTAAAGCTCCAGAACAGGCCCCTTGGCATCCCTGCCAACGCTGATTGCCCAGCACAGGTAACCAAAGCTGAGGAGGAGGATTTGCTTGGTCCAGTGCCCACCAGGACGAGCTGCCCAAACTGGGGACAGCCTTTAAATCCACTCTGTGCAGCAGTGAAACTTGCTCATGTGCACTATTGATTGTATTCCCATTCTGATGAACAAAACTGTGATTGTGCACTTGAATGACCTTGAAATAATAGAATCTGCACTGTTCCTGCCCTGAAAGTGGCACATTTCTATTGTGGTCCTCAAGCAATACCAGAAGCAAATAGATTGACTTTTTTTTTTTTTTTTCAGTGCTCTGCAAATACAGAGTTTTCTGTTGCAACTCAAATCCTTCTACAGTAAGCTTCAAATGTTTAAAAAAAATTAGTTTTCACTTCACAGTCTGATGTGAAATCATTTTTATCAGGTTTTTGGTATAAATGAAAATATAAACTGATCTGAATCAAGTTTTCAGGGTCTGTTTCTTCCATCTGCTGCCAGCCCTGGGTTCCTGCACTGACTTTTATGCCACTGTGTTAGAGGGCTCAGGAAAAAATTATTTAGAACCCAACCCTATGGAAAAAAGATACTATTTGGGGCAAAATTCAGCTGTCTAAAATGGTTTATCAGGGCCTGCATAAATAAGGCACAAGCAAGGGCTCTGCAATGCCTAAGAAAGGAGAAGGGAAATGTCAGTGTTAAGCCTGGCTTAGTGGCACGGCCCTCAGAAGAGTTCTAGAGCTCAGTTCTGTGAAATATCTGTTAAAAGTCCACTAAATCATAATGGGGTGCATTTATTCTGAGCCTTTGGGCTCCATCCTTGGTGGTGGCCCCAGAACAGGAGAGGTTTGGTGATCTGGGGTGTCAGAGGTGAGGATTTGTGATCTGGGGGTGTCAGAGGTGAGGATTTGTGATCTGGGGGTGTCACAGGTGAGGATTTGTGATCTGGGGTGTCAGAGGTGAGGATTTGTGATCTGGGGTGTCAGAGGTGAGGATTTGTGATCTGGGGGAGTCACAGGTGAGGATTTGTGATCTGGGGTGTCACAGGTGAGGGTTTGTGATCTGGGGGATCACAGGTGAGGTTGTGTGATCTGGGGGAGTCACAGGTGAGGATTTGTGATCTGGGGAAATCACAGGTGAGGATTTGTGATCTGGGGGTGTCACAGGTGAGGTTTTGTGATCTGGGGGTGTCACAGGTGAGGTTGTGTGATCTGGGGTGTCAGAGCCAGCTCAGGTCTGGCCCTGGCCCTGCCTCCTGCAAGGATTGTCCTCCTTGGGCTCAGGGGCAATTCTGCTCCTCAGTTCTGAGCGCTGGACACAGAAATTCACCACTGCCAATAAAATCCAGGCTGGGAATGAGCAGAGTTACACTGCTCTCAGGTGATGTGGCAAAACTGTCAAAAAAATCAAAATAAGCTGTGGCTGCCCCATGCCTGTGGGGTCAGGTTGGACAGGGCTTGGAACAACTGGGACAGTGACCCTTTGGGGTCCCTTCCAACCCAAGCCATTCTGTGACTCTATAAATTTAAAACAAGTTGATTACAACTCCTTTTCAGGGATATAGATGTTGAAATATCCCACTTAAAGCACTGCTGTATTTATAAAGGGAAAATATTTATGACAAGAGAAGCACAACCTGCTGGTGAGGAATGCCTTCAATATTCAAATTCCTGCTCTTTTCTAAAAGCTTCCTTTTATAACATTTATACATTTTATTACAGCTTTAAAAACTTAGGAAATAAAGTTTAAAAACCCCGAAGAAAACTTTTTAATAAGTTGTGCCTGAAATGCAACCTCTTGGTAGCTGTCTTTGAAAGTCTTTCTTGTAAAATATGAAAGCCAAATGTTATCTGTTCTGAAGGAGCACTGAGCAAGACAAACTATTTGATGTGACACGTCCATGCTTTGCTTGTCAGCCAAAACAGTTTTCACCATTTCTCACTGCCCTCTGTATATTGAAGAACATATCTGAAGGAAGCTGAAGGCTCTTGTGTTTGGTGATAGTGTGTTACTGGGAAAATGAAACAGCCACAATTATCTGCTCAACAAATGGAACTTGTCAGCTGGCAGGCGCGGGGAGCTGATGCAGATGGCCAGCTCAGGAAAGCTGTCAGGCAGAAGGGCTGAAAGAAAATATATTTTTTCTTCATATTCTGTGGATTTTCTAAAATTATATATATATATTTTTTTATGAAGTTCAGAGGATTTTAGTGCTGTTTCGTAGCTCAGGTGTTTTCCCAGCTTCTGGAGGAAGGAAAAAAAATTCTACTGGGGGAAGAAGCGTTTGTGACATGATGCCAGGGATCTTCGGATGGGATGCTGGTGCTGTGGGGAGCATCTTCACATGCAAGTGTTCCTCTGCTTGGAGTAAAAGGACAGGATTTGTGTCTGCTATATGCAGGGATTTTTGGGAACATAAAGTTAGAGATGTTGTATAATCCAGGACATGTAGCTGCTCTCCTTTTTGAATGAATGTCCTATTTTCCTCTGCTTTGAGTTGCGTGTTGGGAACACCTGGGAGAGGCACTTTTATTAGAGAGCATTTTTATTGTTTGCTGTTCTGTTTGTTGCTTTGTTTCTTACAGGTAATGAAAAATACTCCTTTGGATCTTCTCATTCTCACAAGGTGTTATCTCCCTGTGAAGTAGAGAGATGTAATAGATACTGCAAAATGTCAGACTAAAATAAAAAGTGCAGGAAATCTACCTTAGCACAGGGACTGTTGTACATATTGGAAAAATTTGACTTGTTTATTTACCCATATATGGCTTTGCTTACCCTGCAGAGTGATGGTAAAAAGAGTTTTGTATAAAGAAATACAATTCATGCGGAATGTGTAAGATTTTCATAGACAACTGTTGAACTGTTTTGGTTTTGTGGCATCAGATTTCCAATTACTCTGGTTTTGCTTGGTTTTTTTTTGCTTGCTTGGTTTGATTTTTGGGTTGGTTTGTTTGTTTTTGGGTTTTATTTGGTTTTGGATTTGTTTGTTTGTTTAATTGATAATACTCAGAATAATGTCTTGTTCAGTTTTGTCCTGTGTTTTGGTTTTTGATTTTTTTTCAATGGCTGCTGTGCTGAGGCAGAAATTTTGTCCTGTTGTTTGAAAACAAAGATGAGCCATGAGTACAAAAGGAAATTGAAAATAAATAAAAGGAGACTCCCAGTCTGTTCTGAGACTGGGATGTGAGGCCAGGAGCACAGGGTCACTCAGAATGGATTTTTCCAAGGGCTCCTGTGTGAGACGCAATTGCTGGATGTGCAATCCTTGCATGTCAGACTCATCACACACCCCATGGAGGGGAACCCTTTGATTTGGGATGTTTAGAAGCCTCCCCTGTGCCAGTTTAAACTCATTTGATTGCACCAGCTCCTGTTATTTCCCTTCTCTCTGTGGCATGTTCTTAGTACGAAGCTAAACCAGGAGATTATAATATTCACTTTTTGTGTCTGTGCCCTCTTAAGGAGGAAAGTGTTGAGGAGCCCTTATTTATTTTTAATGGAGCTCCTGATGTGTGCCGTGGTTTGCTGCAGTTCAAACCTCTCTGCATCCCAGGCTGGTGTGAGCAGGCTGTACATTGCTTCTTGCTGAACTTTTACAATAAAAGCAGCTCCAGGCTGTGTAAAGATGAACCTGCTCGGGGGACTCTGCAGATTCAGAGCTGGAAAGGGTGAAAAGCAGCTGAGTTTTTGGTGTGGGTGTTTTTTTTTTTTTTTTTTTTTTTTTTAATGTCTCCATTATCTTTTGTATTAAAAGCTTCCAGCACCTGCTGCTTAAGAGATCTTTTGATCTTAAATTCTGGGAACCTGGGGGCTTTAAGGGCACAGGCTGCCAAAGCGCCACTTATGGGAGCTGAAGGAAATTTTGCAAACAGAAACAACAACAAAAAGTTGTCAGAGGAGTGGAGGGATCTGTGATGGTTTTTGTCTCTATCAAATTTTAACCTGCTTCAAAAGATTTACATAAAAAGTTATAAACATCCTTAAATTTCTTATTATTTTTTGTTCAGATGTCCCATCCTGTATATGCAGGAACACTACATAACAGGCTTTGACTGAATTTGCAATTCATTGGGACTTTTTCCTTTAAGGAAGTGAACCCTGAATGCTGAACTTCAGGAAGAATTATAAACTAATAAAAAGGGCCTTTCTGGATATAGAATTATTTATCTCTACATGTGCCTTCAAAGATCACTGAATGGTTTGAGTAAGAAAGGATTGTAAAATCACCCTGTTGCAATCCATGGCGAGGATTCAAATGAAAGTTTGCTTTAGGGGATATATATATTTATATATATAAAAATGTGAATATATATAGAAGTATTTTATATATATGTAAACCTATATCCCATACATACATTTTTTTTCCTGTAGGTTGGTGAGTCTATATATATATTTTATATTTATATTTACACATACATGTGCACACTCTGGTTTTGAAGCTCTTGTACCATCTCCACTTCAGCTGGGAGTAATATTCTGTGCCACATTGAAAAGCTGAATTGAATTTGTTTTTAAGAGTTGAGCCTGAAGGGTCTCTCTTGAACTTTGGAGCTGAAGCCGGACCAGAAGTGTCTCCCATAAAGACTTGTGTTTTTCCTGGTTTCTAATTTGTCAGGGGCTTCACACCACCCTC
The DNA here is from genome assembly GCF_028018845.1 of Melospiza georgiana. Classification (NCBI taxonomy): domain Eukaryota; kingdom Metazoa; phylum Chordata; class Aves; order Passeriformes; family Passerellidae; genus Melospiza; species Melospiza georgiana. The sequence goes on from NC_080441.1 coordinate 2,942,936, forward strand.
ACACTCCCCTGTCTATTTTATTTTTTTTCCCTCTGCTGAGTTCCACATGTCTTTTAAGTGTCTGACAAAACATCTTGGTGAACTGTTGACATTTTCCCTCCCTGATTTCTTTACCTCCATCATTTGACCGTGTTTTTCTTGCATTTTGACCATTTCAGTCATTCGGTGCTGACAATGTAACTCTGCTCACATTTAATTCGTGTTGAAATGTGTGTGTTGGAGATGTTTTGACTTATGTCCCTCCAGATGTATGAGCAGAATTTTCAGTGTGCCATATGGGAGCACAGAAACACGAGCCATAAAGCTTTATTAACCTTTCAACAGAAAATTTAAGTTGTTGTGGAACACTTTGTCATCAAAGCCACCCTAAATGCAACATTTTTTTTTTACAAGAAAGCCCAGTACAAAGGAAGTAATTCCAGGCAGGTGTTTACATTTATTTCTGTGTCATAATGACCATGACTGTTTAGCTCTGTGAGCTCTGGTGGAACATTCTGGGTTTAGCATTGGTTTGGGTCCAGTTATCCCAACAGGAAAAGGAAAGCGCAAAGCAGAGCAGAAGAACCCTGTGAGTCACACCAAAAATCAGAAACCTGGACACACCCAGCACCTACTCATCACCCTGTAAGCAAAACAAGAAAAAGCAAATTGATTTTTTATATAGAATACATGAATTCTTTAATTACCCCACAGCAGTGGTTGCTGCACAGTCACCAGCCCTTCACAGAGCCAGGATTCCAATTGCACATATTGAATTTACTCTGATGGGTCATACAGGAAATTGTACAAACACAGCCTGACACCTTTTAATTGATTTCCCACTATTATGATATTGTTGGGCCTTGTTTTACTGCTATCAAGTTTCTGAACAAGAGCTGCATTGGAGAATTCTAAATTCCATCATGGATTTTCTCCAAAAAACTAACTAATTTCATTTTAGTCAACTGTTCAAGTCGTGTCAATTATGCCCAGTGCCTGTCTTTGAAAATGATGTCCCAGTGCTTAGGTTACCAAGCAGGAGGCTTTTTTAAGATTGTTGAAAGCAGAAATTAATATCAAGACTTTGTCCCCCAGGGGTAAAAAGTGCTGTACCTGGATTTTGATGCCACATATTCCTGTCATCATTTTATTATTTGATCCAGTTACTTCAGCTGAACAAAAGACATGAAAAATCCACTGAGGACTCCATAAATGGCCCTTGCACCATAGCCAGAATATCTTTGGAAAAATCTATTTCATTTTGCTTTTGGCTGTTTCATTAGTAAGTACAGAAATTGCCAAAATAACAGTCAGACCTTAAAAAAATTTAAAGCCAGGTTTGCAGGTGGCCAATAGGAAATGAATATTTAACATCAAAACAAAGGCAGAAGTGGAGAAATCAATAACCTCTGACAAGTAACTTACAGTCTAGAGAGACTCTTAATATACGGTCACTGTAGCTCTGCAAATAAACAACAATTTCCCCATTAAGTATCAAAATTATTTTGAGTAATAAATAATGAAAAATAATTTCCTGGAAAGTTGTTTATAAAGACAATAGGAAACCAGAATATTCTGTTTACAGCTGACAGATGCAGTATCTGCTTCTCGATTTTATTTATTTATTCTTTCCCTCCCCTCACTGGAACTCAGGAGAATATACAGCATATCCAGCAGCACAAATCCCAGTGAAAAATGTTGGTCCTGACTGCATTCCAGTGCAGGCAGAGCATGCTGTAAATAATGCTCTTCCTTTTTTCCCCTTCCCTTTATTAGCTTCTCCGCAGTGCTGGCTCTATCAGAGCACTTCTGTGTCAGTATCTATAAATTATTGGCACCCTATTGATCTGACAGTGAGGACAGCAGGGATGTATTTAAATCTCAGCTTTGGTGCAGAAGTGTGTGCTGCATTTTACTGCCAGAACCCCCTCACTGAGAGGCTGAATCCATTAAAAACCCCAGGCTGGAGCCTTTCTCCTTCTGTCCCCACAGCAGAGATTTCCATCAAATGTTCTTCACCTTGAGCAGAAATTCCCTTTTGCTGGGGCAGCTCAGAGGGACCACAGGGATGGGCTAAGGCAGGAGTGCCCCCAGCTCATTCTCAGCACAAGGGCTTAACTCTTCGCTTTCTCAGCCTAAAGACCCTTCCTGAGCAAAGTTCAGGCATTTCTGCTTTGTTTTGAATTATTTATTTATCTAGACAGGGTGGCGGTGCTGTCCTTTGGCTCTGCTGTTTAATACTTTGCTGATTATCCAGCTTGGAGGGGACTTGAGGGGTGCTGAGGTCAGGCTCTGTAAATGCTGTTGGTTTCTGGCTGTAGCTCATTATGTGAAGGTATTAGAAAGGTTGTCAGACCTTTCCTGTGACTTTGACACCCGAGGAGAGAACATGCATATAATGTCAAAAGAGTTCCTTTTGACTTTGTGCAGGCACACACACAACCTCTCATTGTTATGCTTGAGAAGGAAACTCAAAACACTTCAGTGGTTCAGACATATTATTTTGTCAAGTCCTTACTCTGTCTTGTTGACAGAATACATTTTCTCAAAAGCTGAAATCATTCTGTCAGGGAAACTTATTTTCTGCGATAATCCTGCTTGTTGACAAATGTTCAAAAGGGAAAAAAATGTTCAATTATTCTGGGAATGTTCTGCCTGGTATCTCCAGGTTTATTTATTTTGCCATGGGAAAGAATGGTTATTAGTTTGTAGGTGAACTATCCAGGCCTTGATGTAATGAAAGAAAAATGTATCTTCCTTATGTGTACGTGAGTGTGCTTTGGGGGAAGCTTTTTCCAAAGGATGTTCAATTTTAGGTCACATTCCAAATGAGTGATCAGCACCAGGACAGGCAGGGTGTGTGTCGAGGGAGTGCAGGAAGGATGAGCAGAACCCAGACACATCTGTCTTGTGTGTCAGGAAACCCAAAGAAATGGAGACACATTTCCGAGTGGCCTCACCTTAATAGTTACATATATAGATAAGAAAAGTATGAGAGTGATGAAAAATGTTTTAATTTCTACTTGTTTTTCCTCTATGGCCTCCAAGTCACATTGGTTCCAGTTTAGGAAGGTGAATTCCTGAGTCTTGTCCTGGGTTTGGTTGTTTTGTGGCTTTTTGGTGTTTTTTTTTCAACTGAAGGAATGCTGAAAACATGTCTGATTTACTCTGCTGAGTGACAGCAGCACTGTGAACACCTCAATATTAAATTGGAGCGCACTGAACCCTGTGGAAGGCTCTGTGTGAGGATAAATATGTGAGGCACCATGTAGAGCACAAGTGTCACCTTTGATTTTTGTTTCTGGGTGGCATTGGTGACAAACCTGCACTAATTTGGGTGGGTTAGAAATAATCTTTTGACACTCCAGGGACTCTTAATGGGATTTAAACTTTTGAGCTTTTTAAGGAACTTTGGGGAAAAAAAAACCAAAAAACTGTTGGAAATTGAAGGATGTCAGGGAAGAATTTTAAACTTGTTTTGGTGGTGTTTTCTGAGCTTTAGTTGAAGGCTTTTGTTTAAAATTTTGTCTAATGAGCATTAGTTTAATAATTAGCCCTTATAAACTCTCAGTGTTTGTAACTTTGTCTTTTCCACTGTTAAGTGACAGTGATGCCTGTGCTTGTGCTCCATTCTTCCTTCAGTTTTCCCAATAAAACTTCACTCACCTGGACCTACAAGAAATTATTCCAGAGATCTTTGGATTTGGTCAGGCTTCCTTTGTTCTCTAGTCTCATGTGAGTAAAATAATTTGGTTTTGAAAAATGATCTTTTCCCATTAATTGATACCCAAAAAAGTTTTCATTCTTTAATAGAGCAGCCACTTTTTTATTGTCTTTCAGCTTATTCTGTTGTTCCCTTCTGTATTGTCTGCCACATTAGTTTAAACAGAATTGTGCATTTTCTTTCTTTTTGCCTTTTCATACCTTTCATTCACTCTATTGATTTACCAGTCCTTTGTAGTCTTACTGTCAATTGTCTTGATCTCTTTAATTCCTAATATACAGCATTTTTGTCATACATTAAAAAAATGTGTCACTCTATCTGATTTTGCATTCAAAGGAAGTTCAGATTTTTGAGATAATAAGCCTTGTGTTAGAACTTATGCTTCTTTGACACCTTTAGATCAAAGAGGAAAGCAACAGGGTTTTTAATAGATACTCTTAGATGTAAATCATATTGAAAGACTGAGCAAAATTAGAACAGTGCTGACTTTCCCTTTCAGAGAAGCAGCCTCTGTATTTATTAGTTTCATCTCCTATCTCAGAACCTGAATCTGTTCAGTGGAATATCCAAACAGCATCCTGGAGTTTCTGCATCTCGTGTTCTCACCCTCACACACAAAGCTGGGAGGCTGCATTTGTGTAGAACTCACTGGGTATGAGACATTTGGGAATTCTTGGAGCTGGGGTGAGATTTACCCAAAACAGGGGATGGATGAGAGCTGCTGACCTCAGTTCTGGGTTTGAGGTGTCAGAAAACTCCCCTGCAGCCAGGCAGCAGTGCAGGGCATTTCTGGGGGCAATGTGCTGCCTTCCTGGCTGAGAGAAACTTCATTGGAGTTTTCCAGAATCACCAGAGTTTTGGTGCATCTGCACTTTGACATCTCTTTCCCAATTTTGCTGTTCTCAAAGCCGGTCTGAACTTTCAGCTACCATGCTGGTTTTGACTCAGAACTCTTCAGCCTTACTCCCATTTCTCTGGTGAGATGAGTGGCTGATTCTTTGTCCTCTCAAGCTGCTCAGGGTGGAGGAAAAGGCTTTATTGCCAGTGGCATTAATTCATTGAGTGTATAATTTAGAGGCAACTTGTAAGTTGAAGCCTTCTATTTCTGGTTTGTTCTCCAAAGTGATGAAAGATTAAACTCAAATTAATAATTTAAGAGAACTGCTGCTAAGTTCATATAGCCAGTTGAATGTCTACAGAGATACCAAGACAACCTTTCAGCATTGGAGCTCAAGACAAACATGAACACACCTAAGTAGTCCTAGATCATCATAATAAATCATTCCAAAATATCATTTTTACTCATCATAGTGGTTTATCATAAATGCTATCCGTTTATTTTAAACACCTTTAGAAATCATTATCCTCTCTCACAAGGTGGTTAAGGTACAGAGTTTGGTTCTGCAGTGGCTCGGGGGAAGCTGTAAATGGACATTTCTGAGTTTAATGGCTGTGATGGTGCTGCAGCCCTAATGCATGGTGCTCCATTCGTTCCGTCCCTTTCTGTCACTTCATTCGCCAGGAACTTGCCATCAGTATTTTCTTCTTTTTCTCTGCTCACTCTTATAAATTTGGTATTCTGTAGTGTCTTAGTGGAAAGAATTTTCTCCTGAGAGTTATTAAATCATAAGATCAGCAGATTGAAAACAATCTCCAGTCCAGCTTCCTGCTCAGCGTAGGGTCAGCTAACAATAACTTTTCAGAAATTATTTAGGGGCTGCAGTGCTGGTGGTGGTTTGTTGTTTAATTAACTGAATTCTGTGGGATGCAACACATTGACTAAAGCCACCAAATTGTTGTTACTCATTTGCTAAGTGCTTCATGAGATTTAGTTGCAGTACTGTTTTCATATCATATTTGTGAGTATTTTTTGAAGGCAGACTCATGAGCCAACAAAGCAGAATTGGTTTGTAGTATTATAAAAACTCTTCATCAGCTGTAATCCACTAGAGCATCATTAAGAAAGATAAAAAACAATTGTCTATCCAAATCTTTGGCTTAATTTAAAGGTGTTTTCTAGTCTCTATTAGTTTATATTCTATATGAGACATTGGAATGGCATGAGGCATTAGATAACCCTTATCAAAAAAGGTTTTTGCTCAGACAATTTATTAAGCCATTTTTTCTCTTCAGAGTTAAGACACTTCTTTTTCTCAAATCATAAAAATAGATGAAAATTGTGTAATAGGTTTAACTTAAGACTAGTAGAGCAAGAAAATGATCTAGTAGGGATTGCATTTTCCTACCAAGCCACAGCAGGTCAGAGTCGCATATTAATAAGTTCCCACTTTTTCTTGACCTTGCAGAGGGGTCCTGACTCTCCTCATCATTAGCTGTGAATTGTCACATTTTTTGTAACTGGAGTCTTTATTATTGCTGGAATGAGGCATAAAGGTTTGAATTGCCCCTGTTGATATTTTGCTGACGAGCTGGTTGTTGATGTGTGCTGTGTAGGGTTTGAAGGGATGTTTAAAAAAGACCTAAACACACCAAATACCCCAAAACCATTGATGGTGTTGATCAGTGAGAGGAAATTTTACACTTTTTAACCAAACTCAGCTGTGCTGGAACTTTCAAGCGGGAAGAGCAGCAACTGTCCCATCCTGTCTGGAGGGAGTGTGGGGTGTACTAAGGGTCTGCCCTCAGCTCCTCACCCTGATCTTGGATTTCTGGGCCTGTGCTGGGCCTCTGGTGGCTGTGGCTTCTCTGTGTTTTGTGCCACAGCTGGGGTTGATGTACCCACCAGAGCTCTGGAATTGGAAAATCTCCATTGTCCCCTTCACCTCAGTAGCACCCTGGAAGGGCAGCTTACTCAGGAGAGGAAGTCTGAGGATGGGCGCCATTGCCACAAAAGGCGGGAAGGTCACAGAGGCCTCAGGGCTTGACTTCTCACCACAGAATATCTTTTAGACTCAGTGTCTTTTGATTCACCAAGAGATTATGAAAAAAAAAAGGTGATGCTGGTTTTTTTATCAGTTCTTCATTTTTTTATATTGAATTTGGAAAAGTACAGTTCACAACGGTGAGGAATTACTGCCTGGCACTGTGTGAGCATCGCAGGCCTCTCATTGCTCCCTCCCAGATTATTCCTGAACTCTTTCCCTCTGTTCCTTACTGTGTCTGAGCTCTGCATCAGCTGCTAAAGAATGAACAGAAATCAAGCTCCAGCTGGAGTTTATTGATAACCTGACCAAGGGATTTGGTCTTTTCTTTCTGTCAGCCAGACTCGGCTCAGTCATGCAAACCACTTGACTGCTTCTCCTTATCTCCTCCATAAATAATCAATGTTCATTGCAATAGCTCTGAGGGAAATCATGAGTTTAAAATTATACACTGAAATCATAAATTTGAGTTCCAGACAAAGCATTTTTGGATTGAGCCTGAGTTAAATGCACAAAACCCCTAGAAAACTGGTGGTACTGATAGACTGCAATATCCTGTCGTCCAGGATACCTCATGAGCATCCCCTCTGCCACCAGGAAAAGCTGTAAACCTCAGCTGAGCCATTTCTAGGTTAACTTAAAGATATATTTCACTTTATGCTTCGTTTTCTCACGCCTAGATTGTAAATGTTCACTTCACCTATCTTATGGCATTTCTTCCATGATAAGGAAAATGTCATTTGCCATCACTTCAGTTCTGAATTCGTGAAAAAAAAAAAAGATGAGAAAAAACTGATACAAACTCATTTGAGAAGGGAGCGTTGTCTTAAGAATCTGTTTTCCAAATTGCTCAATATTTTGGCCACCACCTTGAAGCATAATAATTCTAAAATATTTGAGTCAGCAGGGGGAGGTTTGGAATAGCCCTTTATTAAGTAGTAAGCAATTTTCAAGCATAGCTGCAGTGAACTGCTATTCAGCTGTAATATATGGAAAATAAGTAAAATAATTCACTTGTGTAATACCTGCATTGCATTTTAAAGTTTAACATCTCAGCAGTTTTATGAGAAGGGGAGTATTAAATGACAAATCATATACCTTGTGATAATTAGAAAATGTGCTTAACTCTGCCATTAGATCAACTTTCTTCTTCAGAAGCCTCTCACTCCAAACTCGTGTATTGAGTGAAAAAGTCAGGTCTGTTCAGATGTCCCTGAGAGAAAGACCTTGTGAATCTTGCTGAGCAGATCTTCACAAAAGCAGGTGCCAGTTGTCAGATACAATCTTGGTGGAAATAATCCCTTACACATTAAAGTGAAGAATAAGCCAATAGTGCAGCCACTGTGAGAGGGAAGTTCTGAAAGATTCAGAGCTCCATCACTCACAAGCAGAAATGTGTCACTAGGTAAGAAAATGGCCCTGTTTTTCCATATATATATATTTATTATTATTTTTACTGTTGGATCTACTATTCTTTTCTCCTTCTCCACAATCCTTAATCCCAGCATGGTTTGGGTTGGAAGGGACCTTAAAGCCCATCCAGTTCCACCCCTCCCATGGGCAGGGACACCTCCCACTGTCCCAGGTGCTCCCAGCCCTGTCCAGCCTGGCCTTGGGCACTGCCAGCATCCAGGGGCAGCCACAGCTGCTCTGGGCAAGCTCTTCCTGTGCCCTCACCAGAGTGAAGGAAAACTCAACTCATTAAATTGCAAAACTTCCCTGAAAGAGTTCAGCTGAAATAAGATTGATTTCGGTAGAGAAAAATAGAACTCATCAGTAGATTCTCATAATTCCACTGTCAGATTTAATAGAGAATTAGATTTCTGTTGCAGGAGTTTACATGATGATAACAAGGTGGTATTTCACCAGGCCAGTTCTGAAGATGTTGCTCCATATATGTTGTAGATGACCATAAATGATACTGAACTTAGGTGTTGAACCAGGCTCTCCAGCCCTGTAGCTCCACCAATAAAGTTATTCTTCAAAATTTTCAGAGATTAAAACTTAAGCTATGTAAAAAAACAGTCTATGAAGGTATTATTCAAACACCTTCCTCAGCAATTCTTTCCTCCTCAATCTACCCCTAGATGTTATAAAAAAGTAAATAAATTAGGCATATTTATTCTGTTCACTTTGATGATTTCCAGAGAAATTTGTACAAAGGAAAGCATGCTCAAATTAATTTAATGGTGTCTGGATTTCCCTGATGCTGAGTGGCTACAGATGTCATTCCAATGTGTGTGCAAAACAGGTTTCTTGACAGGTGTGCTTTTTTCTCTCACATTGCACGAAAAATGCACATTAGCAAATTAGACAATCTTTGTGTGAGACATCAGACACAATTTGGGGGTTTCTGAGGATGATAAATTTCGTTTTGGTCGAACATCTGGATCTCGTTACTTCAGTAGCTTTTCCTCAGTGATGGAAACGTTGTCTAATGTGCACCTTCTGTCATGTTGATTGGTTTAAATGTTTATTTGGGAGAAGAAAGGATAACCTTTTAGTGCTTTATTTCCACAGCTTGCATTTGTTATGGTATTGCTTAGATAGAAGAAAAAGTGGTTTTAAACTCCAGGGTGCAGATGGTTCTAAAAACTTTTAGGGAATACAGTTTTCCACCAGTTTTAGGTCAAGTGCAAGGATTTGTGTCTGGTGGTGTGAACAGAACTCGGTTAAAAGAAGAAAGAGCCGAATGCAAATAAAATATTTCCCAAATGATGGCATGGAGCTGTGTCAGGGGAGGTTCAGGTTGGGTGTTAGAAGGTTCTGCCCCCAGAGGGTGGCTGGGCACTGCCCAGGGAATGGGCACCAAACCTGCCAGAGCTCCAGGAGCATTTTTGGACAACACTTCTGGACTTCTGCTGGAATTTTTGGGGCTGTCCTGAGCAGGAGCAGGAGCTGGATTTTGATTTTTTTGGATTCCTGTGGGTCCCTTCCAACTCAGGCTATTCTGTGATTCAGTGGATCACATTTTATATCATGTGCCTGCTTCAGTGTCAGCTTTGCCCAAAGGTCATTCTTTTGTCTTTTAGGCAAGTTGTAGATCCAAATCTTTGGATCCAGAGCACTGTTCTCACAATCACCATGGATTCCCTTTGAATTTGCCATTTTTTTTCTGGAGGATTTTGTATCATTGGTGAAAGGTAAGATGTTCAGTATGATCAGCCAGCACTTGTGCTTGCAGCGCTGCCATGAGAACATTGACCTAATTTTTGATGAGCAGTATTGGAGCTAATATCAATTATGCTTGGAATGATCAGAGGAGGAGCTGGCTGAGTGTCTGCATGGATGGTTTAGAGAGGCCATCAGCTCTAGATGCCAAGTAACAGCGCGTTCATCACTCACTAAACATTTTTAAAAGCAACTTTTGACAGGATGGTAGTTTCAGATACAGACCTTCTGAAGGAAATAAACCTGAAACTAGATTATGGCCCTGTTGGTTTTATTGAGTGATTTAACGCTTTTGGAAGCTTCCAGTGTGCTGGAATGAATCACAAGCTCCATCTCTGGCATCCATTTAACTTCTGTCACCGTTGCAGTGTTGGCACTGTAGGACTGGCACACAAAGGCACAGCTTCAACACTGGGAGCAGCAGAATGAAACTGAAAATGCTTCCATCAGTTAGAGCAGAAGGGGTGTTTATGCTGAGCGTGGTGGGTTCATTAGTATTTATTTGTTTTATATGAATTGGAAAGAGACCAAACAGTAAATCAGGCTGACAGCAGAATTTTACTCTCCTCCCAAACAGTGGGAGTGCAGCCTCTGCAAAAGTCCTTTCTTGTTGTTTAGTCCAAAAAAGGAAATTAAATTATACAAATATTTGAAAAAATGTTATTTTAATAACAGCACTTTAAATAAATGGAATCACTAAGACACTACAATGCAGAGCTGAAAATGAGGCCACGATCCTCCTCACCTTGGGTGCTTTGGTTCATTTCATGCTTACAGAGAAGCCAATCCTGTGCCTGATCACAGCCTTGTGTAAAGATACCATTGTTTTGGTCAAATCTATAAATGTGATTTCCACATCTGGCTGAAAACTCCTGATAGGTGAGAGTAAGGAGGTTCCAGTTCAGATTTCAACCCATTATTCAAGCTCATGTTTAATTTGTGGCAGTGATAGGACAGCTTAGAGCTCAGCCATTAAATGTCATTGCCAGGTGCTGGACTGGGCTGTTCCAGAGAACTCACCAGGTGTGAATGGATTTTACACCTTGCAAAGCTGTGTGCAGATTCACTCTTTAGACAGCAGGGATTTCCAATCTGGAATATCATTTATGTAGCAGCTCCAGGAATGGTTATTTCCTCACAGTCTAATCTTTAAACATCTTCCAGTAAAAGACATTTGATAGTTAAATATTAATAGTGGCACATAAGAAGGGAGATGATAAGGCAGTATAATGTGTGGGAGTGACATGGAAGAATAGCATGGGATTAATTCTGAGACTGTTATGATCAGGTTAATGCTGCCTGCAATATTCTTACTATATCCCTTTTATTTAATTTTTAATAATTTATTTTTCATCTAGATAAAATAAAAGTCTGATCTCAATAAGAAATTGTTTGCCAATGAGGGTTTGTATTGCTGATATTTTATAAATCGTGTCAAAAGTGATAGTGATATTTTGATGAAAAATGTAAGCCTGAAAAGATGACTTTAGCTGGAAAAATAAATTTAGAGAGTATTACATTTGTAATAGAAGCTTGCATGTAATTTAGTAAGTTGAAACAAAAGAAATACAAGAATAACAATAAAATCAGCTCAGTTATAATACAGACTTTTTTTTTTTTTAAGGAAAAAGTTAGCCTAAGTTACTTTTTTTTCAAAAAACTAACTCCCAGTTTAAAAAATGAAATGAAATATTTGTTTATGTAAGATGCAAAGACTGATGGCTGTGAGCAGCTAGGTAATAGATTATGCAGCCAGAAGGGAGTATTGTTGTCAGCCAGTCTGACTTCATGAATTAATTTTTGTTTGTATTGGTGCAGATCTTAGGGAAAAAAAAAAAAAGAAACCAATGCATCTTTAAGATGATTAGTGTTGAAAAATCTTCTGTTTGCCCCTATGCTGGCACTATTACAAAATTGAACCTTCTCTTTGACCGTTTTTAATTTATCTTCCAGCCATTTAATCTCATATTTCTGTCTGGTAGACTGAGCCAATTGCCAAATTTTTCATCTCCAGAGCAAGACCTGATCTCAAAGGCTTGACCTTAAGCTTTTTGATAAATAAAGCGTGGTGAGCTGTGTCCTCCTCTGCATATTGTCCTGACATTTAGCCATTTTCATGGGCTACATCTGGACCCTCTTGTGCTTAACTTTTGTTTTAATGGCTGCTCAGAACCTACACTCAACAGCTTTGCTTACCTCCTTTTTGCCATTTATTGGTGAGTATCAGGCCTCTTGATTTTGTTGAAATCTCCCATCCTGGCTGTTCATCCCCTGGAGTGTTTTCCCAGGAATTCCAATGGCTTTGTCAAGAGCCTTTGCTTGGCAGGACAATCTCTGTTGTGGTACAATCATCATTCTTGGTATCTCCTGGAGATATGGCTGCATTTGGTGTCTCAAAGGAAATATTTCATGATGTGAGCTCCTCCCTCAGCTCTCCAGGCTGCTTGGCTTTCAGAGCCTGCCCACTCAATGCCAAAATCTCAATTATCCCAATGATCTGTGACATTTACCAGAGAGCAAACCAGTTGCCCAATTAAGCAAATGTTGACAATTCTACAGCTGTGGCTGAAGACTTTTCAATTAGTTACATTTATTCAACTTAGTTCATGCCTTCTTTCCTTTGTATTATGCTTTCTATTTGCTTAAAGTATGCAGGAACAATTATATTCCCCTAAAACTAATAATCTGCTGGGTTGCACCTCAACTATTCCATAATTCAGTTTGGAATTAGGTTTTATTAGAGGTGGATGTTTCGTGCAGGGTGTCTCCCTAAAATCCACCTTGATCTTGATTTTCTCTTCCCAAAATCCATCTTGAACAAACAGATCAACTGCAATCCAACAGATCCATGTGAGTGAATGTAAACTGCTACCCATGGGCAGGGTTTTATGGACCTGCAGCAGCTTTTAGCATTTTAACAAGCTCAGTTTAGGATCTTTCCCTGTTGAAGTTAATTGGAAATGGCAAGCAATCATCACAGGTGAGACAGTCAGAGAGAAACACCTTTATTTGGGAAAGAACTCATTTATATTTTGGCTGTGCCACGTTGTTTAATGAAATTCCTGGTGGACTGAATGATAAATATGTCTGTTTCACTCAGTTTGATTAGGCTTTGTTGTTATTGTTGTTGGATTTGCTATGATTAAATGTAATTTAGGAACATTCTAGAATTATACCTTCTCTTACTCCTACCAGATCTTTACAGGTGTACAACTTAGAGTAAAATTAGAATACCTCAGTAAGGTTCAATTGTTAGTATTTTATAATGGCTTTTCAGATTATTTCTGTATTTTTGACATTTTTATTCCTTTTGTTAGGACTTGTCTAGAATATTATCAGATTTTTTTTTTTCCTTTTCTGGGTTCCTGCTGGTTTTGGGGCGGTTGGGGTGACCCCTGTGGGTCAGAGCATTGCCACAGTTCATCCCCAAAGGCCAAAAAACCCCTTTGGAGCAGGAGGATAAAGCAAATAAATTGCAGCTCTTACACAGCACTCTGACTGCTTGTCAAGAGAGGTTAATGCTAAATTGAATTGTAATTCAGTGCTTTAATTTGGGAGTGGTTAAACTTTGGTTTAAAAAGTCAAAGTTTTGCAGAAGTTGTGAGTAGCCCTTTTTTATCTGTTCAGAGCAGTGAATTTTGGCATTTGCTGTTAAATAACAATATTGAAAATACCTTGACACAGCTTCTTGATCAACCTATTTCACTTGAAAACAACTTTCGATTTAAAAAATAATTAAATTGAGAGACTCTTTCTGACTAGTTATTATTCAATTAGCTTACATGCATAGCCTGATATTTGGAATATTAGTGAAATACAGAAGGCAGTTCTAGCTCTGAAGCAGCATAATTTTAATTATATCTGACACAGGGGCCCTTTGAAGCTTTTCCATTGTTTTATTTTTTGAAGTTTGATATCAATCCAGATTGTGTACTGCAAATATATTCCAAAAGGAAGTCATGCTGCTTGTGTTTGCATTGGATTTCAGAGGACACTGAAACAGAGGTCTTGTTTGAAATGGTTTTAATACAACCTTGAAAATTCTATCAATATCACTAAATTTTGTCAGTATAGTGTCTTTCCTACTTTTATGCTGTGATTTTCGTGGGGTTTTTTTTGTTGGTTTGGGTTTTTTTTTGTTTTGCTTTTTGGAGTTTCACAGCATATAGAGGTGCATTCAAAATGCTGTAGGCTGATACATAAACTGTGGGTAAACAAACTGAAACACTATTCAAATAAAATCTTTCTGGTCCTGACCCCTTGCCTCCTTTTCAGTTCTCATATTAGACTTCTGCTTTACTAGAAAAAAACACCAGGTTACTTTCCATGGAGTTTATTTGGTTTCTTGAACTGACCTGAGTGGCAAAGTAAAATGTTAATATTTAATAGTTGGAAGAGGTGCACAACTGGGGAAAAAATAAAATATGTATTTGAAGCTGCTCCGAAGCCTCTTGCAAAGTGTATTTCTGGTTGGTTGCTATAATAGAATTTTAAATGGAGAGGAGTAAGACCACTGTTGTGGATAGCAGAGAGTTTCCAATGGGAAACAAAAACTTTGCATCTCTTTCTCACTCGCTGCAGCTGGTTTGCAGTTAAAAGATTTTGCTTTTCATTGAAATGGAAATCTATTTCTTCCTTCAGCTTTGGTTTAAGGCACATGCAAAGCGTGGAGCTGATTACCAGGCTGAGGGTGAGATGCTGCAGCAGTCCCCAATCACAGTTGGAATTTCAGTGCGGGGAGCAATCAGGGAAGCACTTATTGAAATTAAATCCCCATTTCCAGCACTTGTGCCACAGCCAGGGGAGGCAGCAGAGGGGCCTCTCCTGATCCTTGGGGACAGGAAAATCTCCCAGCCCGGGGGGAACAACATCATCACCACATCCTGGGACATGAGGAGCCCCCAGCTTCCTCCTTTCACACAGAAAAAGCTCACTGGAACTGAGGTTGAGCTGGTAATTATGCTGCTAATACACGAGGCAGCTTATAATTCCTCTCTGAAAGCTCCTTGGTTGGTGCCAAGGTTGCAAAATGCACTCATGTTCTTACTTAAGCTCAGTTTCATTTTCCTCTGAAAAGCATCTGACCACCACAGAAATTCAGCTCCTTACAAACTTGTATTAATTATATATTATTTATCCTGGTGGGATGTGGATATTACAGAGAGCTGTATGAGGAAGAGGTAGTGACAATGGACATGATTCTGATTTAGGCTTTAAAACGCTGAAATTATTTTCCAAGCTTGATCTATACTTTTTTTGCTATATAATAAAGCATCTTTTTGGTTGCTTACTTTATAAACTTCCTCCTCAACAAAGGGGAATAACGATTTTGGACTTGCACAACTGTTTGAACAAATCCAAGCAGTTCTGGTGACACAGGCATTTAACATCAGCCCCTTCCAACTGCATTTCACTTGTAAATATTTCCCCATTGGAAGCACCATGTGATTCTCTAGGAAAAATACCAGTCTCCTGAGGTTTTGCTCATTTAAATTCAGAATCAGATGGCATCAGGCAGAAAATAAGTCATCCCCTTATTCCAGTCTTATTCCGACATTTCAGAAAGGGAACTTTCTTCGAGGGTGCAGCCCTATATGAACTTAAATAAGAAGCACAGCCTAAGGTAACATCGACTTTTCACTTTGCATAAAGCAGAAATTTGCTCGTGGAGGATGATATTGCTGTTGAAGGCTCATATTTTAAATGCTGCTGTTTTAAAGGTTTCATAACCTTAAAAGGAAGCTGTAAACAAACTTTCCAGTGTGAGTCCCTACAAAACTCTGGGTCAGGATTTAGCCAAGTTGAGATGTGACTTTTAATTGGAAATTGGATGGGAATGAAAGGCCAGAACATTGAAGCATCACCATTTGTATGAAGAGATATTTCTGAAGTTTTATATCACTAATCAGTTAACTGACTAGAAATGGCAAAAGAGTCCCCAGAGAGGTGCCTGGATGTGCTGGAATGCCCTGGGGAGGTCTTTGCCACCTGTTGAAGGCAGGTGGGATGGGGAGAAGGTGGGAAAAAATCCCTCAGTACTCCCAGCACCCCCAAAATTACTGTTTCTATTGATCCATTCCAGATGTGCAGGCTGATACCTCATGATGCCTCAGTGAAACAGGGAGGACAGATGTTGAGGGGTCTTTGCATTAAGTGGAAAAACACATCCATGAGTTCTCCCACCTGTTTGCAGCTGCAGGGTCTTCTGTAGGACTTGGGTTGCTGAGACCCTGCTCCACACGGGTTCTCACTGTGTGAAATGATAATAATTCTATTATAAATCCCACTCTGGCAGCATTCCCAGTGAATAACTGCTCATGTTGATTTTTCCATGATAATCATGGGGGATTTCAGGGATATCTCTTTTCTTTCATCTAGAAAAAAATAATCATGAATAATAGCTCCCGATGAAGCTGTATGATCCTTGTACCCTTGCCATATTTAGGGCTGGAGAACTTGAATATTCTGAGAATTTTCAAGGATGTGTGTGAGATTTTGCTTAATTCAGTATAGGTTTAGAGGAGTTATCCTGCAGAATTTTGTAACAATTTGCTTCATTTGATTCTGACAAACCCAAATTAATGTATAATTACAATGTAACATTTTCACTTTATCAATTTTTACACCATTCCAATTTGACTTTCCACTTAAAACAGAGAATATATGCTGTATTTTGTTTATCACGGTCATTTTGGAAATGGAAATGGCAAAAATTTCTAGATTTCCTAAAGTCTACCTTTTGTTTCTGTATTTTAAGCAAACCTTTATGAGAACAAGAGCACACATGTCAGAAATGACAGAGCTTCATTTCCATATTGTAATTACTATCTTTAACGACATCTAACAAGTAATGATCCCCAGATTAATTTCCTGTGCAGGACAGCACACAGAGGCACCTAGGACATTATTTCCTTAAAATATTGCCAATGTTTTTTTCTTGTCAGAGGTCATCCATTTTTTCCTCGTCTCCTGAGAGCTGCTGAGAGCTGTTACAAACCAGATAGATGATGTTGCTTTAAATAAACAAATGTAAATCACTCACTAAAATCAAATTAATGCAAGAGCAGTGCGCATTGGGTGCTGTCTCTCAGGATGCTGTTGTGCATTATGCAGAGAACTCTGACACCAGACTTTGATCTGCCCTAAGTGGAGCACATGTGTGGGGTCCTGGATGGCTGCAAGTGCTGCTCTGAGATGTTCCTGTACAAAACATCTCCCGTGTTTGGCTGTAAGACAAAATGCACTGCTTGCTTTGACTCCTGGCTGCTCTTCATCCAGAGCCTTGTCTGCCTTCCATGCTCTATTTTACCCACTGGAAGCAGCAGTGATGGATAGAAGTTATTTAGGAAAAAAATGAACTCTGCAAGTGGTGAAAGTGGTGACCATCTCTAGGTTGTCCCAGTTTAAACTCAGATTTTTGGGAGAGTACATGGCCCAACTTTTGTGTTCTGCAGTTTTAAGGACATGTTCAAGGTTTACAACATCACCCAGACAGAGCACACACAGTAACCAGCCAAATTTAGAAATTAATGATCCTGGCTGCTGCAAACAGTCTACAGTTACCTCCAGTTTAGCTATTCTGCACTTGTTTGCAGGATTGGCACAATAAAAGGCCTTGTCTTGTGGGGCTCTGTAGTCTAGAGGCTCTTCTGTGCTTTTGCTTGATCTGATGCCCATTCCTGAGGCAAATGAAGCAGAATAAACTTCAGATAAAAGCTGCCTCTCGTTCTCGTAATGAGATGGCTGAGAGATGAAAATGAGGGGAGAGACTGCTCTGGTTCTGTTCTTACCTGAGGCTGGAGAAGAGAGGAGCATCCTCTGTGTGCTCCCAAAGCCACAGGGCTGTGGGGCACTGGCACAGAGAGAGGAGCATCCTCTGTGTGCCCCTAAAGCCACAGGGCTGTGGGATACTGGCACAGAGAGAGAGGAGCATCCTCTGTGTGCTCCTAAAGCCACAGGGCTGTGGGACACTGGCACAGAGAGAGAGGAGCATCCTCTGTGTGCTCTCTAAGCACAGGGCTGTGGGACACTGGCACAGAGAGAGAGGAGCATCCTCTGTGTGCTCCCAAAGCCACAGGGCTGTGGGACACTGGCACAGAGAGAGGAGCATCCTCTGTGTGCTCCCAAAGCCACAGGGCTGTGGGACACTGGCACAGAGAGAGGAGCATCCTCTGTGTGCTCCTAAAGCCACAGGGCTGTGGGACACTGGCACAGAGAGAGGAGCATCCTCTGTGTGCTCCCAAAGCCACAGGGCTGTGGGACACTGGCAGAGAGAGAGGAGCATCCTCTGTGTGCCCCTAGAGCCACAGGGCTGTGGGACACTGGCAGAGAGAGAGGAGCATCCTCTGTGTGCTCCTAAAGCCACAGGGCTGTGGGACACTGGCAGAGAGAGGAGCATCCTCTGTGTGCTCCTAAAGCCACAGGGCTGTGGGACACTGGCACAGAGAGAGAGGAGCATCCTCTGTGTGCCCCTAGAGCCACAGGGCTGTGGGACACTGGCAGAGCTGCTCTCCCATCCCTGCTGCGGGGATTTACCTCTGGGCAGCTGCTCCGTGAGTCCTGGACAAGGAGAAGCTGCAGGAAAGGTCCTGCAGTGGTTTGAGGAGAGCAGGGGAGGCTGTGCTCAGCTCCCAGCTCTGGGAGTGCTGCTGCTCACAGAGGGCATCTCAGCGTCCCTCGGCGCCTTCATCTCCTTGTGGTAAATGGGCAGATGTGGCTGCTCAGTTCTCCTTCCAGAAAAGCTTTCTGTGGATCGTCAGGCTCAAATCTCAGCCTTTCTCAGTGCAGGATTGCAGACTGTCATGCTGGTGAAGGGAGGATGTCTCTCAGGAAGGCTGCTGATATTCAGCCCCCTCCTCCTTCCCGTTCAGAACTGTTACCCAATGTCAATATTCTTTTCATTTCACTGCCTCACCTTCTGTCTTTGATATCTGCAAATTCTTTGAGTAATTTTAAGTTTTTCCCCTCAACTTCTAAAATATTTTTTTTTCACATAACCAAAGCAGAAGCCCAGCCTTCAGTTCAGGAATCTTAATTGCAAAGCAAAGCCCACTTTTTCAATATTTTGCTACAAGAGAGAGACAGCTTTGATAGTTTAATATCACACTGTCTTTCACACTGTCTTTCCTCACATGAGGCTAGAAGACAAAAATGAATCCACTAAAAATAGTAAGCTATTCTGGAATTTAACAAACTCAAAAATGAAGTGGTCAAAAGTTAACAGTATTTCTCATCTGTTGTTTTTCTCTTGAAATTAAGGATAACTTAATTAAGAAGGCTCT
Organism: Melospiza georgiana; assembly: GCF_028018845.1. NCBI lineage: Eukaryota > Metazoa > Chordata > Aves > Passeriformes > Passerellidae > Melospiza > Melospiza georgiana. Next base: position 2,961,973 of record NC_080441.1, read on the forward strand.
AAATACAGGTTATTTAAGGCCAGTAATTCAGTGAAAATCCAACTGTCCTAGCAAGGCCACCAACATCCAGGTTTCCAGATAATATTCTACTTCTTCTTACATCTGTTTCTTAAACGTTAGTAATGACATGTTTGTTTTCAGAGCAGGGGAACCTGCCCATATTTTATGGATGGTATTTACAGGATCCATGCTCAACACCTGAAAAGGTGTCTGCACTGTCCGAGGAGCTAAACTTATTTCCCAATAAATCTGGGAATACCTGTCTTTCCATCAGCTCCTGATGGGAAAAGCAGTTATTGTCAATTGACCAAGGCTGACCCTTGCTGTGCAAACACTGACCCTGATGGATTAGGAAATGGATGTGCTGCTCAGATGGGATCTTTTCCCTTCCTGTGCCTGATAGAATGCATTAATTAACTCTATTCTTCTGTTCAGCAGTTCTTTAAAATATGCAATTTATGCTTTAAGTAAGACTTGCAATTAGTCCCTCTACCTAGTTACTGTCAAAAACAAAGGATGCATCCAGCCCTCCCTCATTAGCATTCCCACAAAGTGAATTGTTCCTTTCAGCTCTCGTTGGTTATTATTTAACAGTTAATCCCAGAAGTTTATGGGCTGGTGTTAGGATGATGATTATTTTTCTGGTTGCTGTCCAAGGGGTCATTTAGAACGAGACTCATTGCAGAGGGGCTGCAGAGGATGTAGATTTGCAGGGGCATTTAATGTGCTTTGCTTCCAGTCTTTGTGTGGCTGGGCAGGCAGCCAGGCTCTGTCTGAGGTTTGCTTTGCAAGTCCTGAATCACTAATGCAAAGGCAGGGGGAGCACAGAGCCATCATCCCCATCTGTCCAACATTACTGCTCATGGAGCTGGCTCTATTGAACATATTGAATTAATTCCACTGCAGCGTTGCCCATCAAATTACTTGACTCTTTACATCACCCCTTCTTTGCTCCCTAATGCAAAACATCCATTTTATTTGACAAGGCCTTCGTTGGCTTTGGCCTAAACAGAGGATGGGGATGATCTTGGCTCACTTCGCTCTAAATAATCGTTCTTTAATTACACTAGAGGTGGTATCATCTGCAGTAATTACTGAAAAGATGTCAGCTCTCAGATAATGGAGTAAAACACTAATGGCACTGAGCTGGCCCAGACCCTGGCTCACAGAACCAGCCACTCGTGGTGCTGGGGCCTGGCACCACTCTCAGCCTAGCTGAGCTTCCAGATTTAGGACCTTGCTGAAGTACCGCATTTCATAGTGCTGGTTTGGTTTTGTTTGGTTTTGTTTAAACACTAATCCTTTGTTTGGTTTTGTTTAAACACCAATAGGGTTTGGTTTTGTTTAAACACCAATCCTGCCTTTTCTTCAGAAAACACATCACGGGTTAAGTCAGATTTGTGCAGATACCAGCTTGAGTAATATCTCTGAAACCTTCTCATGAGCCCCCACATCGTTTAAGGGAGCCCCTGATGTCTTGAGATGGACAGGCCCTACTGACACAGAACTTTTTGAGGTAGATTTGCAGTAAAATCTTGGGTGTAATTTGATCTGAAGAGTTCTCTTTTGGCAGAAATTACTGGATTGTTCACTTATAAATGAAAACTGTTGATTTATCCCAGAATAATTTAGGTTGGGAAAGGTCTCTGAGATCATGGAGTCCAACCTTTGATCACCACCTTGTCAATAATGAGAATAAACTTTTTCTGCACGTGTGAGTGAAACAAAGGCAGAAGCTGATGTGTGGGTAATGCTCCCAGTTTCTGACATGATGACAAAGGGACACTGACTTGCAGCTCTGGGGGCTGAGAGATTCATTAGCAATAAACTTTCAGTCAATTCAGAGAATTCACAAAAAAACATCCAAAAGCTGCTGTGCTCGGAGATGTGCAGCTGTGACTTTCTAAATGTGTACCTTTGATTATACATCTCATGGCTTTGCTGAAGTCCTCAAGTCCTTTGAATCTAAAGGCCCAGTGAAATTATAATTATATAAATACACAATATTCCATAACTTCCCTGTGTTTTGTACTTTCTATTTTTCCTCCTTTTTTTTTTGCAGTTATTTTAGTAACAACTAAAACTTTCGTAGTCAAGAAAATAGAATCCAAATCTATCAATCTGTAGCTGACAGGAGTACTTAGTGAAGCAGCAACTGTCATTTGCTATTAAGTTAGACAGAAAATCTAATATAATTCCAATTAAAAATAGGCCAGATGAGATCTTTAGAAAGGACTTCTTCTGCATCTCCTCACATATGTTACTTTTCAAATGAAAAAAAGTAACATATGTGGAGAGCACTTTGATCCATATGGTGTGCTCCCCTTGATATTTTTTCTATTAAAAATCTCTATACTGATAAGTCAGCCTTTTGATTTATATACTTGCTTTTTCCTCACTGTAGAATATTGAAGGCTATTTTTTCTTCCCTTTTCTGCCTCTTCTTTTTCTTTTTCCCAGATTTATCTCTATTTTCAGTGTCTGGGGAAGTTTCAAGCTGAAGTTTGGGGTCAGGAGCAGGTGGGATGGATGCTGTTTGCCCTTCCTTCCCCAGGGCTTGCAGTGGCCCCAGATGAATCCTGAAATTCCTTTTCCTCCCTGTTGAGCACAGGAAGGTGCTGTAATGTACAGAATTCAGCACAGATTTAAATGTACACAGGGCATTCAGTGGATGCCAAGCCTCTTGTTTTCAGATTCTCTTTTCTGTTTGCCTTTCTTCTGGAAATCAGAATTTTTTCTGGAAATCAGCATTTCTGGACCTTACAGAATGCAAAATCTCAAAAAATCTTTACTTGCTGTTCAAAATATTCAAAACGTAACTTAATTCTAGTTAAAACTTGGGTTTGTTGTTTTTATGGTGTGGGGGTTTTTGTGTGTGTGTGTGTACATTTTTTAAAAAGCATTTTATCACCTTTAAAGACATTTTTATTTATTGATTGATTGGATTAGTAGCTAAGTCATGCTGTAAATGATGTCTGGCAGGAAAATTTATTAATTAAACTGTGTTAGAATGAATTATCTGATTTTAGAGGAATGACTCAATTACTTATTCCTTCCTATCTGACTCTGTAGTGCAATCCAGAGGATCTCACCTGCATTTTTTTCAGCTGGCGTGCACTCAGCAGGGTTTTACACTTTGGGTGTTTGTGGCATCATCTCCTTGGTGTGGCTTTGATTGCCCTCCCTGTCTGAGATCCAGCACCACCCGAGGCTCTGCAGTTTCTCTGCTGGCTCTGGGGCTTCCCCTGCCCTCCTGTGCATAGGTTTGGCACTGGAAAAGGAAAGGAAAGGAGAAATGAGAAAGGAAAAAGGAAAGGAAAAATGAAAGAAAAGGAAAAAAGAAAGGGAGAAAGGAAAAAGGAAAGGAATGGAAAAAGAAAGGGAAAAAGGAAAGGAAAAATGAAAAAAGGAAAGAAAATGCGAAAAAAAAGGGGAAAAGGAAAGGAATGGAAAAAGGAAAGAAAAGGAAAAAGGAAAAAATAAATGAAAATTAAAAAGAAAAGGGGGAATGGAAAAAGGAAAGGAGAAAGGAAGGGAAAAGGAAAGAAAAGGAAAAAAGGAAGGGAAAAAGGAAAAGGAAGGGAAAAAAGAAAGGGAAAAGGAAAAGGAAGGGAAAAAAGAAAGGGAAAAGGAAAAGGAAGGGAAAAAAGAAAGGGAAAAGGAAAAGGAAGGGAAAAAAGAAAGGGGAAAGGAAAAGGAAGGGAAAAAAGAAAGGGGAAAGGAAAAGGAAGGGAAAAAAGAAAGGGAAAAGGAAAAGGAAAGGGAAAAAAGAAAGGGAAAAAAGGGAAAAGGAAAAGGAAAGGGAAAGGGAAAAAAGAAAAGGAAGGGAAAAAAGAAATGGAAAAGGAAAGGAAAAGGGAAAGGAAAAAAGGAAAGGAAAAAGGGAAAAAAGGAACAGAAAAAGGAAAGGAAAGAAAAAAGAAAGGGAAAAAGGAAAGGAAGAAGAAAGGAAAGGAAAAAAGAAAGGAAAAGAAAAAAGGAATGGAAAAAAGAAAAGGAAAATATAAAGGAGAAAGGAAAGGGAAAAAAAGAAAAGGAAAAAAAAAAGGAAAAAGGAAAGAAAAAAGGGAAAGGAAAGGAGAAAGAGGAGGAAAAGGAAAGGGAGAAGGAAAAGGGACTTTCTGGAGTGGCCCTGAGGTTCCCCAGCCCTTTGGCTGCAGAGCAGCTCATCCATGTGCAGCTTTGTGTGAAATTGATAAGAAGTGGAGTTAATCAAAGCACTCAAGAAATCTGTTTACTGGAGGTATCAGAAATATGTGAGAAAAAGGTTTAAAGAACTCTTCAGTGTCCTTTGATGTGCTGGGCACATTTCCTACTACAGAAATCTGGATAAGATTGTGCAATGTTTTTAGGAATTCCAGCAGCTTTCCCTGATTTTTTTTGACAATACTGAAGCATACATTTATAAATAAAGTTCCTCTCTGCTTTCACTGGAGACTCCTTCTTGTAAATCAGTGTCAGAGTGCAGCCTGTGGGTTTTCTGAGGAAAGTTCAGCAGACAACCCCTAGAAAATAAAAAGGCAGACACATTAATGAGAGAAGTTAAATAAATGATGCAGCCCTGTTTCCCCCTCTCCTCTCTCTCTGAGAATGGCCACTGGCACACCACTTGTAATTATTCATTATTTTTGTATCTGCTCTGTAGACATTGCACGGGGCTGCTTCTCTTGTTTGGGATATTCCCACAATGAATGCAGTGATGCTGTTCTGGGGGATTTATGGGTTTGGGTTTTTGCTACACCACAGTGATTATCATCACTGTTCTTCCTGCTCAGCTCTGTGTAAAATATTCTGTTGTTCTGAGAATCCTATTTTCATGTGCTCATTTGGAGTGAGGGACATGATGAACATTTAACTTGAGTAGAAACATTCTTGAGCATGGCTGAACTGAAAATTCATATTATCAGACAAGTGTTTAAGTGACTTTCTTTCAATTTATCTTAAACTTTCAGTTTAAGTTAGCTTTTTATTAAGACAGGCAGTACGTTAATGATCTGTACTTTATTTTTTAAAAGAATTGTTTTACATAAAGAGCACAGTTGCTGGTAGTTTTTTGGTGAGTGCTATAATTGTTTCTAACTTTTCTGTACATTACATTGTAATTTTAGAATGCTCATTTAAAACTTTAATGAACACTATCATAAACAAGTTAATAAAAACTGCTATTAAATTCTTTTGTAATGGCGAGAAAGTGATGTGCTATGAAAAACTGTGTAGGAATAGTAATTGTAGTAAATATAATTTAATAGATTGGAATGAAAGGTGCAAATTACCAGCAGAAAACCTAGAATGAAGACTCACTCAAATTTAAAGGGAACAATGTTTTTAAAAAATGGGGGTTTTGAAAATGTTCAGTATTTCCCTACCTGAGAACATGAGAACAGCAACACTCAGCTGGTATTTAGGAAGCTGAACCTTCACAGCACTTTTTCCATTTCTGGATTAATCCAAAATCTGAATTTAGTAGGACAAAAGTAATGGTGGCATTAGGCTTTTGATATTCTGTGATGTGATGTCAAGGTGAAAGCTCATAAACTCAAAAAGCACGAGCCTTGTGCATGATATTTTAGATTAATGAAGGGGAAAAAAGTTAAAAATCTTTCTGTATTTGCAGCTGGAACCATCCTCTGATGTTCCCTGTGGTGTAACCTTTACCAGGGTGTCCCTGGCACCTCACTGCAGTGTCAGGGATCTGGGAGATGCCAAAAACCCAATTTTTCCTACAGGGAGATGCAAAGAAAACCCCTCTTTTTCCTACAGAGAAATGCCAAAAACCTCAGTTTTCTTACAGTCATTTGCAAGTTTTGCACATTATCCTTTGAATGGAAGGACAATCTTTTGAGATGAAGTGCTGTGATGTGGCATTGCATTAATTCATGCAAAGATGTGAAAAAGGGTACGAAAAAGACCTTGAATGAAGAACTATTGAAAGGAGTGGGATTCTGACGTTAACATCTGTGCCATCTGGATTTTATACTTTTTTCTTTTCTTGTTTTAAGTATTTAGACTTAGAAAACAAACTTCCCGAGTGTGTGCCTCTGCCTGGAAAACCTGCTGTGAGAGAAGGATGGCAAGGAAAAAGATGATGGAAGGCAAAAGACAAAAGTCTCTGTGGAGGTGCAGTTTGCTCCTAAGAGTATTTGGAATTACTTGTCCAACTGTTGTGGATGTACTGGAGGAAAAGCCAATGATGGGATGCAGATGATGCTCTCTCAGTGCAATATTTTTGGTTTTAGGTTAGGCTAAGGCATAGTTTGTGTCTCTGGAATGGGTAGGGGGTACTGTTGAGTGAGACAGTAATTAAGCCTCAGTAATGAGGTGAGTGGTATCAAGAACATCCCATCAAATCTCCTGCAAAGGCAACCTCTGATTTGAGAACATTGGGACATAACAGATTTTTCCCTCCTCCTAATTATGCTGGGAGTTTCTGCTTCTGTGTTTGCTTTGTTTGTTTGGATGGAATTTTTATTGCTATTTTGCTCTGTTTTCTTTCAGCAGAGGCCACAAAATGGGTGGGTGGCGTTCCAGCTCTTTATTTCTGAAGAGCTATTGTCAAATCCTTGTTCAAAAGGGACCCACAACAGCACATGAATTTAGTCCCATTGTGTTTTAGCTTAATTTCTAGAACTGCAGCATTGTTTGGCTGCTCAGTTTGAGCAGCAGTTTGTGGAAGGGATGCTCAGGAGGTGTGAGGGGTCAGCAGCCTGGGTAGGAGCAAGGAGCAGTGCAGGAGCCTGCCTTCCATTTTGCCTTGCTCTGTTACAGCCTAAATCCACAAGTTTTAAATGAGAAATACTTTTCCCTGTCCTTCTCTGTTAGATTATCCAGGGCAGCCATCTAGTCCATTTGCAGGTGACAAGAATTTAGTGCTGTCCTTTGTGTTTGCTGTAGTTCATAAATAATCCATCAGACCTTTGGCTTCCCATGGTTTAACTGCTCTCCCTAAGGGCTGTGCTGGCTGCACAGATCTGAGGTGTTTGCTGGAGCCTGAGACTGTCACTGAAGGGTTTTTTTGGAGAACAAAGCCTTGCTCAGATCCAGCAGCTCCAGCTGACAGTAGATCAGTTTGCGTTCTGCATTATGAGCATGTTGTTCCAGCCAGAATCTCAAACTGATATAACAACCCCAAAAACTTTAATGAAGTGAATGGGAAGAAAATAATGTGTTGTATTAGCAGGAGTGAAAAATTTAGTCTTTATTTGAGTACAGCTGAAACAATGCAGTGTGCAAAGATTTGTACTGTTCCTTGGTTCTGAGGAGAACAAGAAGATTAAATATATCTTGCTATGTTTGTGTGAAAGGTGAACTGCAGCCTGCTGGAGAGCACAAAACTTGATACTGTAGGGATTTGTCTATAAAGAAAATACAGATAATCCCATAGAAAAGAAATATTTGATGTCCTCATGCATTTGGTAATGCAGACTTAGCAATATGTTGATAATGGAATGTTGCCCCTTTTTGTGATCTTGAAAGCAAAAATAAATATCCTCTCTAATGCTCTTTGCCATGCTGCTTCTGGCTAACTCTGTGAACTCAGAGTCTTTGAATAGGTGGAAATACATCAAAAAATTTGTAAGACATCTTCCTCTTGTTAAGCCTAGATAGCTTTTTCTTTTGTAAAGCACAAGCAATATCAGGAGTATCTGGAGGCCACGGCACTCTCAAGTACTGTTGTAGAGGATAACATTTATTTGCAACTTTTATTTTTCTTAATAATCCCAAATCAAGATGGAGATATTATAAATGTTAACTAAGTGAGGTTATATATGAAATAAAATGATCTCCTGAGGAATGTGCCATTCACTTCCAGCTGTCTGCATTGGGAGTTATTCCAAGGGAGTGCAGGTTTCTGGCTGGAATGCAGCACATCATCCATGCTCAAGGAGATTTTTGCCTGCCAGGTATTCATTGCAGGAAATCTTGGATTTGTAATTCCATGGAAACTGCAGTGCCATGCAATTTGTTCCCCTCCTATCTTTGGTCCTCCTTGGATGGAAATTCTGGGCATCACCAGTCTTTGGTCAAGGTGGCACTGAGTGCTCTTGTTAAATGTTTTTCTGATGGCTGGGAGGGATTCCAGGACTCCCAATCCTCTGGAGAAGTTCAGCCCCACAAGCAGGGCCATCACTGGAGGCTGTCTTGCCAGGATATTTGGGAACTTAAATTGGAACTTAAATTAGAATGTGCTTTGTGCTGGGCACACTCACACAGGGTTGATTGTTGTCCCAAACAAAGGGGGTAAATTATGCAATTTCCTTCCAGGAAGAAGCCAGTAACAAAAGCATTGTTTCTAACTGTGATTTAATGGGGAATTTTACATTTCTCTATACAATCCCAGGGATCATGCTTTGGGCTCCTGGCATCTCTGTGTTCCTCACTGCAGGACGTTTGCCTGGGGCTGCTTTTCCAGCTGCCCTTGCTCTTGGTGCCTTCCTTTCCTCACACTCTGCTGGAACCTGGTGAGCTTTGCACCTGAGGAGTCCCAGGACACTCAGGCACACACAGCTTATCCCTCCCTAAGCCTTTAAGGGCTTCAGCTCAGAGTGCTGAATTTTCTAATGCTAAATTTTCTTTGTTTTCTCTATTTAATCAAAACTTCTCAAGCTAACAACAGGGTTTTTTGGGTTTTTTTGTTTGGTTTTTTTTTACATTATTAGGTTTGATGGCATAATTTTTCCATATCTGTAGTCCCAAAGAACAAATTATTAAAAGAATAAAAATCCAGATTTTAAATACCCTCTGTTAGATTCTGCGTTCTACCGCTCCCATTATTTAATTTACAATTTTAGGCTCTCACAGTGCTGTCAGTATCAGATGTGGGTTTCATCTGTCGTTAATACTTTCCATTTAGAAGTATACTTACTCATATATTTACAAAACCTCAACATATACAGAAGGAAATTGTGTAATGTACTTTGAACAAACAGCAACAACAGGAACTTTGCTTGAATTATTTAGGGAGGAAGGAAGAAATTCTGGAGAAACCAAGGTATTTTTAATAAATAAATCCTACTTCATAATATTAACTCTTTTCGAGCCCAAACAATTTTGTATTGTTCTTCTTGATTCTTCTGCTCTTCAGATCTTCCTCCCTGGCAAGTCTTTACTCTTTTGTGCTGTTGCCGTTTCATAATACAAGATATAAAACAGGGATGAGGAACAGAATGAAGCCTCTGCCTAATTGCCTCTAAAAGTTTCTGCTCTTTTGAGCAACTGAATAATTTCTTCTCAAAATTCCTGTCATGGCTTTCTTTGCAACGTTGCTTCGTGGCTGCATCTTAGTGAGGAGCATTAAACATCCAACAGAACTGTTGGAAAACCAGGCTGGGAAGGACTTTACAAACTGCATTTTTTTAAATACGTGAAATAATCCAGGCTCTGTTGTGCGGCACTGAGATGAAATGGAATTTCATGGCTGGGCTCCAGATGGCCAAACCCTCTTGCTCTGGAAGCAGGAGCTCCTGGCCGGTGGCTCTGAGTCCCTGCAGCCCCCAAACCATGCCCAGGCATCCTGTGGCAGCCCCAGAGCTGGCCCTGGCCAAACTGCCTTGGGCTTTGCTGACAATTCAGGGCCTGGACGTTTGCCTGTGTGTTCTGAAAGCTGAGATGGAGATCCCAGGGATTCCAGAGCCCATCTGTTCCGTGCTTCGCTGTCCTTAGCACCAAAGCAGAGTCTCTAATTAGAGTCTTATCTCCTTTTTCTTTCAGTTTAGAGAAGTGGTTGTGTCCAGTTTAAAATGACGCTGAGCTGTCCTTTCTTTGCCACTTGTAAGGGTCACCCTTCTATTCCAGCTAATTTTTAGCAGACTGATACCAAAATGTATTACAGATAAGTTTCTTAAGTGACAGCCACTGCTAGCATTTCCATAGGTATTTCTCTTATTAATATTAATAATAATTTTATTATTCCTAAGTATTATTACTGCTGGTGTCAAAAGCTTTTAGCAAATCAGCCACCAGCTCTCTTTGCAGCAGAGTTTGTGTTTTTCTGATGCTCTTTGCCTTTGCTGTGCAAGGCTTCACTCTGCTCCAGCAGGCACACGGCATGAACTGTTAGCTACAGAAATCAAAAAGAGATGCCACAAACTGCCCTGATTCCTAAACCCTCCAATTCCTTTCACCAGATCCCTGTAAGTGTTTGTTTTTTCTGACTCAGGGCCGTTCCTAAACCACAATTAGTCCCCACACAGGCCTGTGCATGGTGAGCACAGCTGAGGCCAGCGGGGTCCCCAGATGAGCATTGGGGCTGTTCAGTGATGGCTTTGATTTGGGTTTCTTGGGAGGATCATGAAATTATCCAGTGGTTTGAGATGAAAGGGACCCACTGAGTCTCCTGTCCTGTACATCAAGGCAGATTTTCTTTAATCTTCCCTTCCTGAGGAACATTCTCATAGGATTCCTGATTTCCCAGGGAATTACGAGGCAGGAGTGGGGTCCTGAGGAGAAGGAAGCAGAGGGGGGAAATGAAAAATGCTTCTGCATTTCTGTCAGGCTTTGATAATTATTTCTTTGTTGCAGTAATTTCAATTGCAAAAACCATTTGATAATAATGTTGGATCAAATTATGTGGGGGGGAAGTTCTGAAGAATGGAGTCATTCAGTAATTTCTTTACATTATGTAAAATACAGCATCTTTTAAGTTGAGGATGTTTAATGACCACTTTGGTAAGCTTAGCAAAAGAGTGCTTTGGGTTTTTTTCTAAAGTGAGACTTTGGAAGAAAACATAAAGATTTTATATATCTATAAAACTGGCACACATCACATTATTGATTATATATGCACAATTAGCTTTTTTTATCTAGTTGTATATTATAGCTGGATTAAATTTCTCTGAAACACTTTATGGTGTATCCTGGTGTTTAAAACATTATTGCATCCCTGAATTTCTCTTTTAATAGTTCCTGGTATAGAATTTTGCCATAACAGATGCATTTGGGTATTATTTTTTGTGTACTTTTGCAATTTACACATGGCTCAGAATAGGCACCTCTACTTTTTAAAAATGATGTGGGTTTATCATCATGTGGGTTTATCATTATGACTCTTTCTTTCTTTTTCCTTTCTTTTTCCTTTCTTTTCATCCTTTTCCTTGTCTTTTTCCTTTTTCCTTTTTCCTTTTTCCTTTTTCCTTTCCTTTTTCCTTTTCTTTTTCCTTTTTGCTTCTTTCTTTCCTTTCTTTCTCTTATTTTCTTTCTTTCTCATTATCATATGGGTTATTCATTATCATTTTCTTTATCATTAGTTTTGAGTGGTAGATGAAAAAAATTTGCAACAGATACAGGGAATGAGAAAAATGCTGTGTTTTTTCTGTCATACTCTGGGCGGCAATCACTGCAATTCCTGTGTGAGATAAGTTAAATACCATTTAGCAGTAACAATATGTCTGCATCCAAAATGTGATGCAAAGGTTGTAAAATTTAACCAGTCTTGAAAAAACACCTTTTAATCCATGTGGATAATTCTCTGAGCTTTCAGCAGGTGAAAAATGAGGTTGCAGCTTCCCAGCAGGTGTGGGAGTTGCTGCTTTACACCTCTGAAGGTCCTGCCTGCTCGTGTAGGCTTGGGGTTATTTTTCTGGCAAGGCTGGTTGTGTAAACATCAAGATTTGTGAATTAGGATATCTGGTTTTGATGTCTCTCTGGAGTTGGTTCACACCTTTAATGAGGGGGTGAATCCTTAACCAGGATTGTTGTGGCAAATAGAAATGTTCTGTTTTCATGACCTCTCCGTGTATCTTGTCAGATACTGCTCAAAACAAGGGATGGAATTTTTGGTGGCATTGGGGATCAATGAATGGCCAAAATTCAGTTCATCTGTTGTAACCCATGGGTCTGTTCTGCCACCAGGACATGGCAGTAAAAATCACCACTTCAATTTGATCTCTTGCCAAGGCACGATGGCAACAGCATCTTCAAAAGTGTGCCAGAGTTATTTAAATTTAAATGCTGAGATGGTGCAATGCAATGTATTTTATCTGGTCACTTAAGAGGTGAACTGGAACTAGAAAATCCAGTGTTCACAGGTGAAGGTGTTCTTAAAATTTATATTAATTCATAAGAAATATAAATAGGAGAGGAGGAAAAATACTCTGAGTTTAACAAATGTGGTTTTAGTTATATCAGTATTTAAAGAAAAAAAAATTATGGCAGAGCTTTAAAGCAAAAGTGTGAGCCCAGATAGTTTGTGAGAGATCAGAGAAAATGCCAAAACCTGTTTTTTCACATCATCTGCATAACAACACAAACTGAAGCAAGGTTGTTGGAAAATAACACCCCTGGGATGCATGTAAACACACAAAATCTTAGAACTCAAACCAGAGCCTTAGGGAATTCAAAAATGCACAAGGAAGATAATAAAAATGGAATTATTTATGGTCACTAATTGAGAGCACTGACAGGGGAACTGGAAAAATCCTAACACACTCCGCAAAAATTGCATTTTTTGGGATTTTTTTGTAGAGATTCAGCCCTGGAAAAAACATTTTGCCTGTCAGGGCATCAAAAATACACAATAAAGGCCACCATGCTGATTTAATGTGCAATCAGGGTGGGAATCCTTTGAAATCACTTCACCACCATTTTTAGTAATAGCAGGAGAAAACAGAAAAGGATGAGACAAATACTGATTACATTTGTCTTTTAGCATAATGTGTCTGCATGTTCTGTAAAGAAAGACAGTCAGGTTTTCAGGGCATAACCAGAAAACAACAACAACAAAAAGTCTCTGGGATCCTCTGTTGCTCTCCAAGGCCTTTTAGCTGCTCTGCCTGCTTGTCTCTTCACATTCCTTGCAGGATTTCCTTTACCCTGTCTGAAAACCAGCAGAGTCCCCTCAGTATTTGGGATGTTCTAAAAATGGGTTTGTCGGCCTATTTTGGATGCAGTGAGCAGGCCATTTCCTTTTCTTGGTGCATTTGATGGCTTCTGCCTTTGAGTTTCTTATTCAGTTTGAATTAACTCATGAGAAAGAGTCAAGTCAGCTTGGGTAAGAGTCTTGATCCTAAAATGTGCTGATCCTTTTCACCCTGATTGCATGAATATGCAGACTGAGTTCCAGGAAAGACCAATTTGTCTGTGCTTTATCCCCCATTTGTCTGTGCTTTATCCCCCATTTGTCTGTGCTTTATCCCCAGCCCCGTTCAGGGCTGATCAGGGCTCCCTCCCCAATTTGACATAACCTTGATGTTCCCAACAAACTCAATGCTCTTGGGTCTGGGTTGGTTTTTCTTCTGAGCTGCACCCTAATTCCAACAGGAAGGCCTTGATAACGAGGGATTTCCAGCTGGAAGGCTCAGGGGGTAGTTTAACTTAGATTAATATAAGTACTAAGCTGCAGCAATGCTGCTCCAAGAGCCTGCCATGTGAAATAATTGCAATTTGATATAAAAAGGCCAGGGTTTGGCAGCTCTGTTTGAGTAGAGAACAGAGAACCTCCCTGGACATGCCAAGAAGGGCCAGTGTAGAAAGCAAGGAAGGTGTCATCCAGAACATGAAAAGATACTAAAAAACCCCCAAGAGAATGGTAGAAGCATAGCAGAAAGCAGAATTTGCTCTCCCTGGACAAGGATTACACTTGAATCCAAATCCACCTCACTCAAGTTACCTCAGCTGTCATTGCTTGACCCAGAAAGTAAAAGCATTTGTTATAACTCTCTAAAAATCCAGAAAATGCCATTTCCTTTGGCACCCTGCACTGCCAGCCCTGATAACCATTCCAGATGTGCTCCAGGTGTGTGTGGATTATAGCTGGGGAATCCCTGGGGAAGGAAATGGGGAAATATCTGAGAGCTCAGGGCTAGGGCTGCTCTCAAACTCAGCTTTCCTGCAGTCTGAGGGTTTGGAATAGCTGGGCAGGGGATATTTCCCAGAGAAATGTGCTCAGTGCTGGTTTGGAGCTTGGCTGTTGGGTGGAGCAGAGCCCTGGGCTCTGACAGGAGTGAGCTGAGCCTGCATCCACAGGGAGGGAGAGTGTCACAGACATCTTTTCATGGAAAATCCTTTCCTTGGGATTTTTCCCCCTGAGAAGCTGGGAGGCCTCAAGAACAAAATACAAACAATGGTTATCTGCTGCTGTGGAATGCAACAGGTGCATCTGGGATTGGTCTCATGTGCTTGTTTCTAATTAATGGCCAACCACAGCCAGCTGGCTCGGACAGAGACCCCGAGCCACAAACCTTTGTTATCATTCCTTTCTATTCTATTCTTAGCCAGCCTTCTGATGAGAACTTTTTCTTCTATTCTTTTAGTATAGTTTTAACATAATATATATAATAAAATAATAAGTCAACCTTCTGAAACGTGGAGTCAGATCCTCGTCTCTTCCCTCATGCTCAGACCCCTGTGAACACCAGGAGAGGGGAGCTCAAACAGGCAGAGGAGCTGTGGAGGGATGGGATCTGCTGGCCTGCAGCTCTGGAGATTCCTGAATGCCACAAAAAAGCAGCAGGGTCAGCAAGAGCAGCTTTCCTGTTCAGAACCACCTGCAGGACTATAAAATCACTAAAGAATGGAGAGATCAATCTTAATCATGAGACCTGCTCTTTTGAAAGCCCCACTGGAGCAGTGCAGCAGCTCTTTCAAACTTTAAATCACAGAAGCAGTGAAACCAACATCTGATTTTTGTTTTTAAAAACTGCAAAAAAGAGAATTTTTTACGCAATTGTCAGTTCCCAAATTCAATAATATAGGTGTTGAGGGAGCAATCCATACACTGAGTTTTACAAAAAAAAAAAAACCATGAATACAAGAAATTGCTCCTGAAAATAAAATAGCACAGTCTAGAGAAGAATTTGATATTATTTCTTTTTGCCTTTTTCAGTTTCTAAGCAGTAGAACAGGACAGGAAATAAAGCAGAGCTCAGGTATGCAGTGCTGTATCAGGTCTCCAGGAATTAGCTGTGGGAAGAAGCATAAGGCCTCACAATGCAGTGAAAGCCTTTAATAAATTGCCAATCTTTAATTGAAATTAAGACCTGTAGGAGGAAACATGTTAAAGAAAATGGGAATTTCATGCAGAATTTGAAAAAGGATAAGCAGTATAACTTGGAGAAATAGTATTGTAGTATTGGCTTGATGGCTTCTTTTTTTTTTGTTGTTTTTCTTGATAATTTGCCACTCTTTCAATACTTTTAATATTTTGCAGTATCCAGTCTTGAGCTTCTAAGATAAGGAAAAGTTGTGGAAATCAGCCTTGATCCATGTGCACATTTTATAATCTCATATCAGTCTGTCTCTGACGCTGCTGGAGAGATCAATAGATGTTCCCTGCTGAGGATGTTATCTTTGGTACCAACTTTTTAATTAACTCTTGTCCTGAGCTCAAAGAGCAATGTTTCACAGTAAAAACTCTTGATGTACAAAGCAGATCTGACATTTATCAATTACACTCCGTGGTATCCAGTGCAGTGATCAAACAGGCAGAGCTGTACTGTTGCTTGTTCTCCAGTGATGGCAAAATATCTCACGTACCCACATCAAATGCATTTGCATGGCTCTGGACTCCTTTGGAACGTGTTTACCAATCCCTTTGTGAGGAATATTCTGTTGGCACTAAAGGGAAATTGTCAATAGTGAGATCATGTGTTATTAGATGTGATGGAAAAGGTAATAAATGTGGTACAGTTTTAATTTGGGTTGCTGTCAGTGGAAGAAGTCAAGGCACTTTCACTTCTCTCTGCTCTGAGTTTGCTTTGCTCTGCTTTGGGCAGCAGGGAGGCGTTTCCACATGAAGCTTTCCTTGGGCATCTGTGGACCAGCCCACAGATCTCTGCTTTGGGCTCTCTCCTTTGCTTTTCAGGTGAAAATCTCATTTATCAGCAGTGAATCAGGGGCAGTCCATGAATCTATATGACATTTTTTCCTTAGGGGGAGCAGACTGGCAATCCTGTGGAAGTGTTTTCTCTTTATGCCATCTCTGAGACCCAACACCCTCAGTCAGCTCCTCACCACTCACCCCAGAACCCCTCAGTATCTCTCTGAATGCCTCTAATCTGCTTGGTAATTCCTGCTGTTTATTGGCATTTTTAGTGTGTTTTCCAGAGATGGCACAGAATTGATATATGCTGTTAAAACATAATGAGGCTTTCTGAAATTTTGAGTTGTATGACTTCATATTCTTTCTGTGTTATTTTAGTCTTTGGCTGCAGTAGCAGTCACTGAATGTCTGAGGGTCATTCAGCACTGTTGATGCGTCGTGACAACAGCCAAATTAATGATTAAAAAAAAACTCAACAAGGACAGCTGCTTCTTAATACTCAGTCTGAGAGTTTCCATTTATTTAAGGGGCTTTTACAGGACGTCTTGGAAGACTTCTCTGCCTCTCTTTGAGATCTCATATGTTGAAAAACTGTTGAGATTTCAAGAGCCACTGTGTTTTAGGAAGACCTCCTAAAGACATCCTAATTCCCAAATCCCCTTGAGACGCCGTGCACTCTCCAGCAGCAGAGCTCCTGCCCGTGTTATTGCTGTTTATTTTTGTTGAAGGAGACACTAACACCCAGAAACAAATGGAGATCTCTCCCTGCAGTCTGATTCTATTAGGGGCAGCTGCAGCTGGGGACCAAGCAGAGGATGCAATTGTTTTGCTTGTGCTCCTCTGATCGCTGTGTTCATCTCTGCTGGTGACAGATTAGCTCTGCAGCACATCCCTAGGTCACCAGCCAGCCTTTTTGTATTTGTGCTGGTCAGCGCTCTGAAGAGAGGTTTTAAATTGGAAATAACACTTTCTTTTGTTGCCCTGTGTTTTTGGAGAGCCAGAACTCCAAGGCAGAGCCACAGGTCACCCTGGAGAGGCACCAGCAGTGCAGATTGCAGCAGGTCCTGTGCAGCACCCATCCCTCATTATTCCTGCTGGCAGCTGGGCTGAGCTGCCCATGGCATTTGTAAAATACTTTTCATAAAAAAATTTAAGGTTAAAAAGTGTTAAGAAAAAGTAACCTTGCCAAGGTTTACTAATGAAAGAGGGAAAGGTTATTTTATTATCAAATGTACAAAGGAAAGCACTTTTCTTCATCCTAACTGGACGTTTTCTTTATAAAATGCAAAAAGCCCTTATCTTTTATATTTCATTTTCATCAGGTTTTCCTGAAATAGTTATAATTAAATACCCTTTTAAAACTTCCCCTTGAAGCATCAAAGTTACAGTTTAAAACAAGATAAGAGATTTAAATTCTTTGCCAACTCGGTGAGATGCTCTTTGCAAAGACACCACAAAACCAACCTGGATATTCAGAGAAGAAAATGGGATATGTTGGCAAAATCCTCAAAAACGAAACAGTGGTGCTGAATGTAGTTCCAAAATATGAAAAGATTCAACCATCCTCTCTTTCCAAGAGTCTGACCAACCAAAGCAACACCAGGGAGGCAGAATTGTTGCATTTCTGGCCTGATATAGGAATTTGTTTCTTGTTTCCTCATGTCACTTCCAAATGGAGCTGTGTATTTCCTGCTAGTTATCAAGAGAGGAATAGCCATCAGCATTTCATTGCTGGGACCAAATTTTGAAATGTAGGCTTCTGAAAATTAAAGAGATTGTGAATTTTAAGTCTTTTTCATGGAATGTGAAGTAATTTCGTCAGTGAAGCAATTTTTTATTCAGACCAGAAGACTCATAACAAGAAAAATAGCCCTGCAAATAAATGCATCAGGGGGCAGAGAGCGCAAAGTTAGACCTGAGGAGGAGGATTCTCCTTCTTTTTTCCAAATTTGTTTATTTGGTTCTTTACTTCTTTTTTCCAAATGTGTTAATTTGGTTCTTTCCCCTGTCTGGGTTTTCCCCCTCTGGCCCATCCACCATCCCTTCTCATGTGGATGAAATGGATTGTTATTTTTTGGCTGAGACTAAAAATACAGCAGCACATATGCTGCAACAAAAGGGCTTCAGATGAGTTAAAAAACACTAATTAAAGCTAGAACATTTAGATTTTACCAGCCAGTTTCAGTTGAAAGGATTTTCTTTCTGCACAAGATCCTTTTAAAAGCTGGTCATACCCAATCCTCTCACCTTGGGCTCTGGAATGATCTTTTAATCTCTAGAACAGTGGGAAGGTTAAACTTCTATTATTTATTTTGTTCTGTTTTAATATCCATCACATGAGTTGTAGCATAGAAATCTCCTGAGTAAACTTCATTTTTCTTCTGGAATCCTGACTTGAAGAAGGAAGCAGCTCCTGTCTCTTGTCTTTATCCTGCCTGTTTTAATAGCAGTCAGAATCTGCAAAAAATAGTAGTTAATAAATATGCCTTCATAATGAAGTGCTTAAAATTGAGAAAAAAGTGTTGTGTCCCAGCTAATTTATTCCTCATCTCAAATATGTTCTAGCCCTCATTACTTTTGAAGTAAACTGAGAACTTTTGCCAAGTATATTTTGATAGCAATGAATGGAGACTTCTCTGGGAGATGGATACTGCTTATCTCCAGGTATGTTCAGACTCAATGAGCATTTTCTCTTGTATCCTTGCCAAAATACCTTTCCAGCACAGCTTGCCAAAAAAATCCCTGAGAACAGTCCTTTATCTTTTTGAGAACCAAAAAATGAGTCTGTGTTGTGGGCTAGGCTGACTTATCAGCAGTGAAATTCAGACTTCCTTGGCCTGTGCTTCATCCCAGATAGAAGCTATTTAATGGAGACACCTGCCAAAAATTATCATCAGCTTTCTTGGGGTGTTGATGGCTGCTCATGCACTCATCAGTTCTGCCCTACTAACTTAAAGCAGAACGCTTCTCCAGGAAAATGAAGATTCCTTGGCTGAGACTGATGTGGGAAAGGATTTTGAATGTTTTACCTCCATAAAACAACAAAGAGGAGAGAGCATGAATTATCAATACAGCCAAGACATCACACACTGAAAGTTGAATTAGCAGCGCAGTAAAAATGGCTTTTGTGCAACCTTCAGGCTTTGATAGAAATGGGAGAGGCAGCTGATGGAGCTGGCACTGAGTGACCCTGCTTTGCAAGTCATTCTGGTTTTCTGGTCGTTTTTCCAGTTCTGGCAGGCACACAGTGAAATGCTGCTTTTAAAGTGAGCAATGTACCCATGATATTTATAAGAGGAAAAAAAAAAAAAAACCAAAAAACAGGCTGTTTTCTTTTTTTGAAAATTTCAGAGCTTGTTAAAAACTTTTATCTTCAGTGTGAGCCTCCCTTTGTCATGCTTACGTTTTTCCAGTTCTGTTTTTTTGTTAACTAGAAATAAATTCATTACTAGAGTACATCTTCCAAATGCATTGTAAGTTCCTGTAGGAGCTTTATTTTGGATTTAAAATTAAAACTATACATGATATTCTGTCCATTAATTTCCTACCATTATTGAATTGAGAAACGCACTGAAGGAGAAGTTATTAAAGCAAAAAAATCACTTTCTGTTAATATTGTTCATATTCTACTGTAGCTTCTTTATAGCTGGGTTCCTTCTTAGATGAAAATAGTTTGGATCTGGAAGATGCTTTGTGTCCTGGTACTCTGATGGCAAACAATTCTCAACTGTGTACATCAAAGAGTTAGACATATGGAAATTGTATTGTGGGTCTCCTCCAAATCTTTCAGCATTTCTTTAGCCATCTCTAATGAGCATCTCCAGTTTTAATCTCTTCCAAATTCAGTTCATTCAAAAGCAATGCCATAACTGAAAGCATTCTGTGATGATTTGATCACCCTCCCTGAGCTTTGTGGTATGAGAAATCCCTGTGGGCAAACACTGAGGATGAGCAGTGAAAATCTGCTTTTCTCCCCTGGATTTTCCTGTGGCTTTCTGAGTGTCCCTGCACTCTGGGTGCCTGGGCAGGAAAACAATTGAAATTCAAGAGCAATTGCAAGTTATCTGCAAACTGATTTAATATTCACTTCAAAGCGGGCAGCAGTGAGTTCCAGAGGAGATTTTAGTGGTGCAGTGTTTGTTCATGTGAAAGGACAGAAACCCTGGGGTCTGCCTGAGTGAGGATACACGTGGGCACTTCTGTGCCAAAACTTTCAGTATTTTCTGAACAGGAGCCCAAATCTGGCTGTGCTCTTGTAGATTTTAAGGATGTTACAACCAAGAACTACAATTATTTTAAGCCCATTTTTATGTTAGTCTAGCCAAGACGTTTCCTTGTTAAAGCTTATCCAGTTGGTATTGACGCTCTGGACTTACTCACTGCTTTTGTTTCCAATCCATTGTTTCCAATCCCATTTTTATTTTTCAGCAATCTTCTGATTCTGTCCAGTAATTATTTCTGTGGTTTTGTCAGGAGCTTCAGTGCTACTCAGCAATTTATTCTGCAGAGTTTTGAAGTGCTCTGTTCAGATAGAACTGTGAGATCCAAAGGATTCTTTGGGCCACGGCAAACACATTTTTGATAGAGTGTTCACACTTTATACCTGAACAAGAAAATGTCTTGTCAGCAAGACTTTTTGTTTTTCCTTCAGGTTTTCTTTTCTGACCTGCAGACCAAATACTCTGGCTGTGATACAGCCTGTGGTATTCTAGTGTGCCTTCATACATTTTTAAATCATTCTGTGTCTTTAAAGATTTTTATTTTAGGGGAATAATCATCCACACTTCGGGACAAGAAAAGTTTGTGCTTATAAAGGTTCCCCATTTGTCAGAAAACAGAAAGGTTGCACATCCTGAAAAACCCAGAAATTTCCTCACAAGTAGTGCTCAGATCCTGGGAATACTTTTGAAACTGTTTACTGAAGTGACATTTCTTTTTCCTGGTCCACAAGGGAATGCTTTGCATGCTGAATTAACCTGGCAGTCTCAAGAAATTTGTCACCATTTTTTCTGGAAGTTCTGCCTCAGGCAGTCCAGTGGGGTAAAGCCCAAAAAGGCATTTTTAAAATCTCTCTTAAATAGCCCAAATTCTGTTTAGACATGAACCTGCTTCAACTTATTTGCCTTGTTTCAGTACCAACTTAAATCATTGGCAAAATATTTATTAATTTGGGGGTGATGACTGGGCCATAAAAGTGAAAGCAGATTCCACTATGTGGCATTGATGCTAAATACTGTATTTTCCATACTCAGTAATGAGCGTTATAAATGGTCAGTCATCAAAGTGAGTACAAGAACAAATGCAAACACAGCACAACCACTGAATATTTCACAATCAGAAAAAACCAGAGGTATTTGCAGTGAATTATTTCTTCAGTCTTTGACCCTGGTGTAATTATTTTGGTGCTGCTGAAGTGCACCCATGCAGCACAGTAGTTTCAGGCAGGAAGTGAAGAAGAAAACTTTTTCCAATTGAAGCTGCAGGACCAATTTTGATAGCAATTATCTGAGGCTGGGTCAGCTGGCTGGATGTTATTATCTCCCGCCAAACTAAAAAATGAAATTTATGAAAAATGAAACCTGTAATGATCCACAGTGGTGAGACCCCAGTAATGGAAGTCATCCAGAAATACTGATCATCTCCCTGCTGCACAAGATAGCATTTGGTGGCATTTCTTCTGATCTGCTCTGAAGGGAGAAATTCCAGTTCAAGGTTCATTAATAGCATTGAATATCATTTCCCAGCACTGCTGGCTGTCCCCCTGTTAGGAAAAATGCTGAGTTTCTCCTGCTCCCATTTGGCTGCTGGTGCCACATGGGATGGGGAAGGAATGTGTTGGCTCTGACAGGCACAGGTCCTTTAAAATCTCCTGTTTGTTGTGGCAACAATCCTACAATTGAGAACATTGCTTGCATTGAATATCCTTTTAAATGTAGAGGCTTAATGGGTTAGACTGGTAAATGCCTTTCCCTAACACACCTGTTGAAAGTCGCGTTCACACTCTTCATTCTTGCATTAATCTCTTGAGGAATCCCATAATTTTCCTTGATTTGTGGTGTTCTACTTGAGATTTATCAATGAGCAGAAAAAGGGGAGGTTTTCCCCACATTATTATTTACAGACATACTGTTGTTTATGCCCAAGTCTGACTTGTTACCTTTTAGAAGCAGTTGCACATAATAGAAAATCCAGTTTTGTCTCTGGGGAGCTGTGGTTGTGCCTGTAGGTGATAATTATTCTGCATACATGTAAAAAACTCTGCAGTTGTTTTCTTTGGGCTCAGATATATCCTAGATATTTAGGATTCAGAGTTTCTTTTAAGCCTTCCTTGTCAAGATAAACAGGCCCAAGTTTTAAATCTTGCACCCAGGCTGGTTTCCCAGTTCTTCAGTCATTTTTATGGCTCTTCTAATCCTTCTGCTCCCAGTGGTCCTGAGGTGAAAGCCATTGTGATTTCTCAGTTCAGACACTCGTGACCAGTGAGAAAAAGATTGTATTTCAGCATTCCTGACACCTCACAGAGCAGCCCTGAGCCAGGAGTGAGTGTCTGTAAATAGAGAATCCTCTGGGCCACTTCTATTTGTGATAGAAAAGTTCATTTGGAATCAGTGTAGATCCACACTTTGGAGCCACTCTTGATTTTTTGTGACAATTCAACTAACCCATAACATATCCTCCAATTACTCCTAACAAAGGATTCATAAATTTGATTGAGGCTGCAGGATTTTGCTGTGTGTGATGTAGCTATTGAGCTGTATAGGATGTGTTCCAATGCCGCAGACAACTTTTGTGAAAAATCTTTTCTTAAGCTTTTTCCTTCTGAGAAGCTGTAGCTTCAGCTACAAAATGTAAACAATTATTAGCTACTGCTGTAGAATGCAACAAGTCCACCTGTGATTGGCCCATCTTAGATGTTTATAATTAATGGAAAATCAATAATGACAGAATCCGAGAGAGCTGCCTTTTGTTATCATTCTTTCTTTTCCATTCTTAGCTTAGCTAGCTTCTGAAGAAACCTTTTCCTTCCTTTTCTTTTTAGTATAGTTATAATGTAATATACATTTATCATGAAATAATAAATCAAGCCTTCTAAACATAGAGTCAACATTTTCATCTCTTCCTTCACCTGAAAACCCCTGTGACCACAGTGGCACTCCAACATAAAGCAGAAATGTCTCACAAACAGTGACAAAACCTTTGTTCACAAACAGTGGCACCTACAAACCTTTGTTCACTGAATCCCCAGAGGTCTTGGCACACCCTGGATGTGGCACCTTGGATGGAGCTGCCTTTCATGTCTAAGATTTTTGAGGAGCTGCAGCAGCTCAGGGCAGGGGGAGCACACCCAGCTCTCATCACCAGCCTGTCAATATGAGGAGAAGTGACAGGACAGTGACACGGCCCAGCATGTTTGTTAGGGAGAGCTCACCCATGAAATTTATCTTCCTTTCAAACCCAGACGCTGCACGGTTTCAAAGGAGCTTTGGGGGGCTCGTGAAAATTAAATGCAGAATATATGGAGTGAGTGGAAGATGAAATATCTTCCATATCACTTAGAGATTTCCTTTAATTGCACAGAATGTTTTAGATGCAGAAGTAAATTCTCTTCTGTTCTTATTAAATAAAACAATGCATGACTTTGCTGCGTTTTCAGCCATTTTGAGCAACTGTGTGAACAGTTCTGGTGTAAATATTTTTATTTTAGTGTCTCCCTGTATTACTTCTAGAGGATTCCCAATGGCACTGATTTAATAGCTGTGCTTCTGGTTGGATTGGTTAAAAACATCAGATACATTTTGAAACCAGATTCCTGCTTTTCCTGCTGCAGCTCACCAACAGAAACAATGCAATCATTTAACATCACTGAGGGTTTCTGCAATCAGCAACATGAAGGATCAGATGATGTGTAAGTGGATATTTCTGTGCAGATATTATAAATGTCAGTATGTGTTTAATGTACTGATGGACATGTTTCACAAGAATACCTGTCAAGCATTTTAAACTCTCATAATAAAAGCAGTAAGTTTGGCATGCCAAAATTACAACTATTTAATTTCAGTATGTGTTCCATTTGGCACAGGGAGCTCTGGTGAGGAGGGAAAGTGGCGAGCAGAGTTTTTAGCTGAATTCTCCCCATCACAGTCACAGTCTCAGGGTCTCTGGAGCTCATTTCTCCATGCAGCCTCTCCAGCAGGTCCCTCCTGCCCCTCTGCTGCCATCATCAGTGCACTGACTCTTCCAAGTGGCCACTTGAAGGGACAGAGTTAAGGTTCACCCGGTTTGCTTTTTTCCCTGACAATACATCTCCCAGCTTCTCAGGGCTGAAAAACCTGAAACATTCCGATCTGAAGTGCTCTGAGTGTTCCCTCCTTGTTTTTCTGCTGCTGAGTGACAGTGAACTTTGCCTTCCAGCAGCTCGGAGCTCTGTCAATAACCCCAGCTGTGTGTGGGAGAGGTTTTATCACTGAGTGATGGGAAAGCCCTGGCTCTCAGATCACTGTTTCTCTGCTGCTCTAAACTTATTTTCCATGTTTGCCTTTAAGGTGTGGCTTTTGACTTTCCTGGGCATGGCCAGCAAATAGGAATGGCAATGGGTTCCCTAAGGGAGAACTGTCCAAGAACAGAGAATAATCAGGAAATTCATCATCTGCTGCCAACCACCTTTTTCTACATTATTTTGTAGTAATCAGATGAGTCCTTAGCCTGTTAGGAAATATTTTTGGGTCAGATTCATTTATTTAAAGTGTATGTGCACAAGTTTCTTAAATAATGTGGAGTTGCACCAGTGTAATCTTATCAGCATTCAGTATCACTGGCTTTAGAGAGGAGGAAAAAAAAAAAAGAATGCATGGAAATGAGATGAGATAAAAATTCAATCAGAAGAATAAAATATTGTTGTGATTGTTTTATTCATTTTCTTTCTCACACAATTCCCTCTCCTGAAGCAACCTGTCTTAAGCAGCTCTGTTTTGGCATATGTTCCAAAATATATAAAACCTGGCACACATGAGTGGAGGATTTTTAAATTGCTAGTGAGGACCTGATATACTTTCACTTTAATCTGAATTGGAAATAGCTCAAGTAAAGAATAACAATGTTGTCTGCAGAGATACTGATGTAAATAGATATTTCAGAGCGTAGTCTTTTATTTTTGCTTTTTATTCATAACTGGCAAGAAACTGTAAATAACTTCACAGTGGAGGTGCATGATTAGAATTAAAAGGGAAAAAACTATGGGAGCAAGAGAAAATTAGAAAAGTTCTGACAAAGTTCCTCATTTACTCATTTTTTTCTCCTTTTTATTCTTTTGAAGAAAAGAATTAGAGTTAAAATTTTGGTTTATATGTTTTGCTTTCCTAAGCTGGCATTTTTTTCACATTTTTTTAGTCTCATTTTTTTCCTTCCTCTCTATATGGAAGTGCATCCCAGCCCCTTTGCAAGGCCATTTTCCATAAATCCTTTTTTTCTGCCTCTCTCCTTATCCTACATTGTTTCTCAGCAGATTTGTTGGGAGGACACCTAACCACAGATGTCAGAATGAAACACAGAGAGCTTTAACAAAAAGGTATTGACCAGTTTGCTCCCTGTCTGATGGTCACTGCAGCTTTGGAAATCTGGAGACCTGAAGGTTTTGGGGGTCATTTTAGGGAAGAGCGTCTTAATTATATGGTATCTATTAATGTTTTATTAAATATTAACTGCAGCCCTTACCAAGGACAGGCTGGCATTTATCAGTTAGGGATATCAGACATACATTTAGTCCTGAATTTCTTTAACTTCCTCTTATAGCTCTTTTTTTTAATCAACATACCATGGAGAATATACAGGTGCTATTTAATCTTTACAAGATTCCTCTGAGCCTGATAAAGCATGGAACATTTTCTTTCTGTATTACAAATATTCTGCATTTTCTGATTTCTTTTTTAACAAAAGCTGATGTATATTTTCAGTCATGTAGCAATGAGGGTGCAGCATTTATCCATATATTAAGTGTTTCAATTCCTTTTCAAACTTGTAATTCTTGTGTCACTATTATTTTTTTATAAGTGTACATGTGCAGATATTATTTTGGTGTTATCACTGGTTGTTTTGGTGCATGTGGACATCTAGCAAAGCTACAGGACAGAGATGTAATTTTTAATTTTTAGCTTTAATCTTTTTGCAATGAGCAGAGAGGGATGTGTGCATAGAGCACAACCCAGGTTACAACTAAACTCAAAAATGATGGAATTGCTTTAAAAAATCTGCTTTCTGAACTTGTTGCAAATACAGAGTAACTTCTTTTGTAGTTTGAGCCATAGGCAGTAGATTCTGGATGCAGTTATAATTTCCAGGGATATATCCTGTTGTTATAATTCAGAATTTCTGTAATTGCTAAATCCCAGCCTTGAGCATCCCTTGGTTTGCATCTGCTGCCAGCTCTGAGCTGCATTTGGGATGACTTCAAAATAATCCCAAGGCTTGGAGCTTTCTCAGATCTTGTACTTCCCTCAAAATCCATGTTGGTATTTGTACAGTATTTATATTCTCATGTAAGTTGTGGAAATAACAAACATAACACCAATGACCTACAAACACCCAAAATTTGTCCAAAAGGATCAAATTATTTGCAAAATTAATCTTTTGGATAGGAGTTAGACTCCTCACCAGTGTGGACTTTATAATTAATTTTGAAGTGATGCTTCACTTGGTTACCTTGGTGTGAAGAGAAGAAAATAAAAACTTTAAACGTCTTGGAGGATGCCAAAAGGAGACAAATTGACATTCTGCATGGAGAGAGTGATCATGTTCCTTCCCAGAAAGATCTGCATTTTGTGTCCTCAGCTCTTTTCAGTGCAATATGCAGAACTGCTCTCTCCAGTTCAGTTGAGCTCAGTGTAGGATATAAAAGAATCAAGAGGGAAAAATAGCTTTATGCCAGCTTTTCAGATCCCCACTTGGAATTCATTTCAATGACTGTCAAAAGATGGAGAAAAAAAAATAATCTACATATTGCATAGGCTGTTCTGATATTAGCTGTGTTTAAAAATATTCAGAACATACTTTTTTTTTTTTTCTTCCCTGTAGATGTTCTCTGTGACTTTCCACTTGTATAAATTTAGCAAAGACAGAGAGTGATGCTGGCTTGTTGAATTTAAAGACCAGCAGCATTTCCAGAAGGGCATGAATTGCTCCTTAAATATTGGAGATGTGATCTTAAGTCCTTTCATGTTTAATATATTGATTTTATGAGCACTGGAGAAAAAAGAACGATCCAAAAGGCTGTAATAAGTCCTGCATTTGCTATCAGAGTTACAACAGTATTTATGGTTAAATACATAAAGGCCATATCTCATTTTGCACTGATACACTGGCTTCCATCTAAAAAGAAAATATCAAATGTGTTGTGCACAGCTACCCCCTGGCAATTGCCTCAAGCACCCAATGTCATCTCGGTGTGTTAGAAAAACTGTGAAACTGTCAGGAGGTTCTGCCTTAAAGCCTCTCCTCAAAGGTGCATCCTTGGCCCTGGAACTGGGTTTGTTTGCAGGGCTCCACTCTGTGCCCCAGGGATGGGACACACTGAGAGCATCAGTGCTGGCGACTGGCAGGGGACAACTGCAGGGAACAGAGATGCTTGGTGAATATGGTACATGTCCCAAATACTGGTATTTATATGTCCCAAATATTGGTATTTACATGTCCCAAACACTGATATTTACATGTCCCAAATGCTGGTATTTACATGTCCCAAATACTGGTATTTGCATGTCCCAAATACTGATGTTTACATGTCCATATTTACTGATATGTTACATGTCCAAAATACTGATATGTTACATGTCAAAAATACTGATATTTTCATGTCCGTATTTACTGATATGTTGTATGTCCAAAATACTGATATTTAAATGTCCATATTTCCATTTCCATGTTTACTGGTATGTTCCATGTCCGTATTTACTGATATGTTCCATGTCCAAAATACGCATATTTACATGTTCATATTCACTGATATGTTACATGTACAAAATACTGATATTTACATGTCCCAAATACTGATATTTACATGTCCATATTTACTGATATGTTACATATCCAAAATACTGATATTTATATGTCCATATTTACTTATATGTTGCATGTCCAAAATGCTGATATGTTACATGTCCAAAATACTGATATTTTCATGTCCATATTTACTGATATGTTTCATTTCCAAAATATTGGTATTTCACATGTGCAATGCAAAGTTACTCTAACTGGAAGTTCCTTATTAATTGAGGATTCAGGAGAATTTCAAACTAAAGCATAAATTAACCTTAAAAATATAGAAGACCTTGCTTAGTGAGTAACACCCATTATTATTTTTCTTGCACCAAGTAAAACCAAAGTCTGACCCAAGTATAGCATAATTCCCCAGTAAACTTGCAATTTAAGAGTCAAAGTCATGTGAGAATATAATTGATGATTTATTTTTATTATTATTTGTTGGTCTAAAAGGGTTGAGCTGATGCAGTCCCTGCTGAGCCATCAATCAGTCTCTGCCTGATGAGGGGAAAAATGAATTTTTTCTGTAACTTATTACTGATAAAACCAGATTCTGTGTTTCACTTTTCTGTGGCTGCAGCTTTGTCTAAAATAGTGCCTTGTCTAACAAAATGATAGAATCTTTGAGTGTCCTCAACTGGAAGTGGCCAATGAAAAAGCCCAAAGCTGGCCCTGCACAGATGGTTCAGAAAACTCAGAAATATTTGGGTGCACCCAAGGGAGAGGTGGCCCTATCCAGTAAACACATCTGCTGGGTGCTTATATAAAAAATACAAGTAAAAATTAACCAGGATTCTTGACACTTTGTAAGAGACTATTCTAATTTAGAGAACTGGGTTTGTGATGTTTTTGTAACACATCTTCTGTGATATTTTCATCTGGAGCTAATTAATTTCCCAACTTTTATTCACAAGCAAAACTAGCTAATAAAAACCCTGTCAAAATCATCTTCCAGTAATCTGTTTTTAAACATTCAGCCAGACAGACAAAAGGGGCCCTGTTAAATCAAATGTATTCAACCCTCAGTCTGTGTACTACTGAATTAAATTTATTTAACCTCCTGTGTATGTAGCATGGTACTACAGTCATAGATAGAGGATCTATTTAATTCAATGTTTTGTTCCAGAAGGTCAAAAAAAGATAGGAATGTAATTCAAAATTTTTTGAAGTTATTATTTATCAATTCTTTAAAATTATTTGAAGATTGCACACATTCTTTTATACTTTCAAATTAGTCTATGTTCCTTACAGTGCTGTTAGAAGGGAAGGATTTTTTGGATCACCAACTCACTGTGAGTTTCCACTGATTAGTCCTGAATACTTTTATTTTTCCCCACTGCCTTCATGAAGTTTTCTATTACTACACTTTTAGAGAGTAATTAATTTAATTATTTTAAGTAGTCAGCACTCCAGCGATGTGAATAGAAGTGCAAAGGTTTGGGATCTGCCTCTTGACTAAGGTACCTTTAAAAATAATATTACATTTACACCACGGCAGACTAGAAAATTAGGCAACTACCTCCAGTCTTTTTGTGTTATTTTTCATTTCTCTCTAGCACTACTTGCTCTGCCTGTCACAGAGGATAGCTGTGGGTGATGTGGAGTTTCTATATATCTTTTGAAGAAACGAGCACAAATTTCAGATGCAACCTGTTAGTACCTGTTCACCGTGATTTCTGAGAGGCAAAAAGTGGCCGTGCTTCACAGCTTTGATTTGTGAATCAATTATTTCTATCTAGCTCAGAGTAGTTTCATCAGCTTCAGCCTCACATAATCTGGCACTGTGTAAAACTAAACCCCCTGGTTATTGGCCTTAGGAAGTGGTGACCAAGTTCTGCAGAGCTGTTATTTGAAATATTCTGATTTTTATATTTTTAACATGTTATAAAAGGGCAGGAAAACACATGATGAAAATTTTATGGATCATTAGTCCATCTTTGGCATCATTCAGGAGACTTAAAATCCAATTATTCAGTCTCTGGGGTAAGAAAGGGCACAGTTCAGGAAATACAAAGCAGTGCAATCATTTTAATTTGTCTGGAGCAGCAGTGAAGTGTGGGAAGTGTGTTCCCAGCTCTCTGTGCATTTATCAACAGAGACCCTCCCCAAACCACCATCTCCTCTCACTGTCCTTCCACAGAGCTGCTACAGCCTCATCTTGAACGAAATATAATTGATTGCATTTGGACAAGACTTGTAATGTGAGATTAGTTACATTTTTAATCAAAAAACTTGGGGGGTAGAAATGTAAAATGTGCAAGGAAGATTTTTAATGTGCGAGAGATTTGTTGTTTGAGAGCAGCCACGGGTGAACAGCTCTGTGCTGTCCCTCCTTGCCCCGAAATTATTGAAAACCTTGGTACAAGCATCCATTCTTGATGGAACACATTCTTGATGGAATGTGTTGCATGAACCTTTCAAAATTCTCAGTACCCAGGGTTCATATTTCAGCATTCAAATTCTCAATAAGCAGGGTTCATATTTCAGTATTCAAATTCTCAATAAGCAGGGTTCATATTCCAGTGTTCAACCAGGGTTCCAACACATTCTCTGTCTGAAAAACGACTGGGTGTGTTCAAGATTGAGAAACCTGAAAATGGGGTTTGGTGTCCAACCTCTGAGTGCTTGGCCTTGGGGTGCAAGCCCAAAATCTGGGATATAATATAATATAATATAATATAATATAATATAATATAATATAATATAATATAATATAATATAATATAATATAATATA
Source organism: Melospiza georgiana (assembly GCF_028018845.1). NCBI lineage: Eukaryota > Metazoa > Chordata > Aves > Passeriformes > Passerellidae > Melospiza > Melospiza georgiana. The sequence continues at coordinate 2,992,493 of NC_080441.1, forward strand.
ATATAATATAATATAATATAATATAATATAATATAATATAATATAATATAATATAATATAATATCTGTGTAGTTCATGGGGAAGGTCAGCACATGTCTAAGCAAATTAAGCTGAACACCTTTGATTCCAGTCCCTGGACAATTTATCCCTGAAAGGAGAGGTTAGAATTGAAAAAAAAAAAAATTCTATTCTGTTCCTCTGGGTAGCAATTGGAGTTTGAATCACGAATGTACAGAAAGATTTTCAAATTCCAAAGGAATATGATGAAAAAATGGATAATATTAAGCATGTAACCTCCTGTGCATAAGGGAATTCCACTGACTCCTCTGTGCAGAGGAAAATGTTTGTTCAGGAGCTGTCACTGGATTGGATTCACTGGCTTGGAGGTGGCACCAAGTGTCAAATGGAATTTATTGTTAAATTTGTTGTTAAATTCCTCATGCCATGCTGCAGAAATAAAAGCTCAGATGAGCACAGTCCACAGCCATTAAATGCATAAAAGATTGACTGCCAGAGCCAAAGCCTGGAACAAATATTTAATCATTTTGTATTTAAGGATCTGGAATTGGGAGACATTCGTGCTTGCATGTGAAATTATCTTTGTCACAGGTTGGGAATCCCAAGATCTCTCTGTGCTGGAAGTGCTCTGTGCTTGCACTGATTAGTTAATTATTCACTTGGGCCTTCTCCAGCTGAGCACCCCCATAGGAAGGAATGCAAACAAAATACTTTCTGCCAGGTGTCAGCCCCATAGAATAATGAAAAAGAAAATAAATTAAGATGTTGTTACTGGTGTAGAGTTTTGGTTTTGTTTTTTTTTTTTTTTTTTTTTTTTTTTGGTTTTTTTTTTTTTTGTTTTTGTTTTGTTAGGTTTTTTGATTTTTTTTTTTTTTTTAATAAGACAGAGAGAAATCTCTCTAGCAATTACATTGTTAAAATGCTACTTAAATAGCCTGGCTGTGTGGAGGACTTTGCAATTTAGAATGATTATATAAAAATAATGAAACCAGCTTTTTTTCAGTCTTCTGTGAAATGGAATAATAAGCACTCTCCTGAACAAACCATATTATTTCCCCATGTCTTTTCATTACTGCATTTGAAGTTATGATTCATATATTATGGTGATTCATGGCTGAGCCCTATGGAGAGCAGCCTTATTTTTAGAGTGTTACCTTGAATTAGGATGACTAATAAGTGATTTTGAGGTACAGTGATCTCAGTGGCTCTGCAGCTCCTTGCTAGAATTTAATGTGTTTATATCTGACTTTGCAGCAGCCTTTTCAGGCAGCTGGGTGTTAACTGTGATGCATTAGAACCTTTAAACTCATGAATTATCGGGCCTGGACTGAAATGTGCTTTATGCCCAGGTGAGGAACATCTCTGAGGCTGCTCTGCAGCATCAGGGCTTCCTCTGGTACCCACCCTGTGCCCATAACCCTGGAGATCCTGGGCAGGGCTTTGGCAGCAGCAGAGCTCCTCCCTGGCTGCAGGGACGCCAGGACAATGTCACATTGTCATTTCCAGAAGGGAGGGAGCTCAGTTTGCAGTGTGAGTGCAAACAGACTGGAATTCAAAATGCGCGATACGAAAATTTACTCGTTCCCTCCTTTTTCCTGCAGAGTTTGCTGGAATTTGTTGTTTGGTATCTGTGGTCAAAATTTTGGATTGTCCTGGATGTTCTCCTCCTTTAGACCTTTGGGATAACCATGGCGGAGCAATTGTTGCATGTATTCTCTAGGTTTTTTGCAAAGAAGAGCTGATTTCCAGGCCAGACTGAGGCATCATTTCCATCTCTCAGATGGAGAACTATAACTGGTGATAAGAAAGTATTTCCTTTTTTCCCCTGCTGTATTATACTGTAGAAATATTTATTACTCTTTGAATCCAACTGTGTTCATTCCTCCAAAAACCATAAAAACCTCCCAGCCAAAAAATGCCCCAAAAATCAGGTAGGAACTTGGGGCATCTCTAAAATTTACCTTGAAGTTTGAGATCTTGTTTGAAGACTCCTGGATTCTGAGTACTTGTATTAAAGATTAAAGACAATTCGTTAGCATCATCAATATGAAATATATATGTTTTTATTTTAGCAATTCTGATGGACTTCATTAAGTATTGTGAAATATTGAATAGTTAATAAAGCTGATATTTAGCTTATAAGTCCCTTAAAAATTTCAGACTGAAAAATTAATCTAACTCTACTCCTAAATTAATTTCAGCCACTGTTCCTGGCAGAGCTTTTATATTTCTCTTTGTGAACAGGTAATTGCTGCTATTGCCCCTCTCCTCTTGGTAAAGTGGATATTATGAGCTTCAGTGCAATCAATATCTAGAAATAGAGTAAAACTGCAAGGTTAGGGGATTTTTCTTCTTCTTCATCGACTAATTCTTCTCCTTAAACTGCTAAAGTATATGAATGGCTGACATTTTGCTCCAGACTTAGTATCTGTAGCTTAAAAATTGTAACAGGCACAAAAATCTCCTGGAACAGGGGGTCATGGGCTGTCATTTCCCTTAAAGGGCAGCAGAGTGTTTGTTTTATGGGGATGGTTTTTGTCAGGGGATTTGGAGCCTTGCTGCTCCTCCAAGGTTACACAATCTCTGCAGGCTCTGTGAGAGGGGCTGCAGGTGATGGGTGACACCAAGGGAAGAGTTTGAGGCTGAATTTTGACAGCCGTTTGCTGCAGTGCTTTCAGGAGGACTGTGTCACGTTGCTTTTCCAAAAACATCCGTGTTCCTTTGCTCCGTCTGGGTCAATATTGAAGGCTCTGTGACCAGTGGGGTTGAGGGCAGTGTTAGGAGAGGAGAGAGATTTGTTTTGCACCTGCAGAAGGGCTCAGCACAATTCCTTCTGCACAGCAGAACGCACTTTGGAAACATGAACTTTATCGAGCAATACAAGGATTTCATGGCTTGCATGAAGCTTTTTGAGCTGAGGTTTTGAGCAATTTCCTTCTAGGCAGAAGCCATGGGTGGATTTCAGCAGTAGAAATCCAGGTGTGTGCATCCCTGGGCTCTGCATTTCTCTGATCTGGGCTGGGGCAATCCTGACTGTGCTGCTGGTCCAGCCTGGTGGCAGGGCTGAGTCCTGAGCCCCAGGTTTGCTGCAGAGCTGCAGTTGCAATTCTGCACTGCCAGGGGGACGGTGACATGCAGACTCAATGCCTGGAGCCATCCTGGTGTGGAGTTTGTGCCAACAGGAGATGTCTTTTCAAACACCTTCCTCCAGGATCCCTCTCCTTGCAGAAGGGCTCAGCACAATTCCTTCTGCACAGCAGAATGCACTTTGGAAACATGAACTTTATCGAGCAATACAAGGATTTCATGGCTTGCATGAAGCTTTTTGAGCTGAGGTTTTGAGCAATTTCCTTCTAGGCAGAAGCCATGGGTGGATTTCAGCAGTAGAAATCCGGGTGTGTGCATCCCTGGGCTCTGCATTTCTCTGGCTCTGCTGCTGGTGCTGAGTCCTGGCTGCCATGGGGCACTGCCACAGCCCCAGGTTTGCTGCAGAGCTGCAATTCTGCACTGCCAGGGGGACGGGGACATGCAGACTCAATGCCTGGAGCCATCCTGGTGTGGAGCTCATGCCAACAGGAGATGCCTTTTCAAACACCCTCCTCCAGGATCCCTCTCCTTGCTGGCCACACACCCAATGTTAATGGTGGGCAAGGTAAAAACCCTCCAGGAGGCAGCTGAGTGAGCCATATCTGAAAGATTTAACCTATTAATGTGATTTCAGGAAAAAAGCCTCTGTTGCTAGTATGTCTATTGATATGTTACCTATGCTGATCTTTATTAATCAGAGCACAGTTGTCACAGACATGTTTTATGAAAAATCCTTTCCTTAGGATTTTCTCCCAAGAAGGTGAGAGGCCTCAGGAATAAAATGTAAACAATCTGCTGCAACAGGTAGATCTGTCATTAGTCTCATGTGGTTGTTTCTAATTAATGGCCAATCACAGTCAGCTGGCTCGTACTCTGTCTGAGATACAAGCTTTTGCTATCATTCTTTCCTTCTTATTCTATTCTTAGCCAGCCTTCTGATGAAATCCTTTCTTCTAGTCTTTTAGTGTAGTTTTAATTTATCATTTTCTTTTAATATATCATAAAATAATAAATAAAACCTTCTGAAACTTAGAGTCAGGTCCTTGTCTCTTCCCTCATCCTGGGACCCCTGTGAACACTGTCACAGCCCAGCTGTGTTCCAATGAAACAAGGTGGCTCCTCCATGCACATTGGTTCCCTTGGAGCACAGCAGAGCAAGCCAAAGGAGGTTTGTGTGCTGATGGAACCAATGCAGTGTGGTGTGCACTTTGTGTGAAATCCTGCTCGGCCACCAGCAACAAAATTGTTCCCCTTGCTTGGCTTGGATGTGCCCATTTCCCACAACCCGGGCAGAATTGTTGGGTAAAGAAGGAAATTCCTTTTGGGAGTATTCTCTGTGTTCTGTATTTCATGCACCTCATGTCGTGTGCAGACTGAGGCTGGGATTTTGGGGTGCTGATAAAATCATAAATGCAGTCAAAGCGTGTCTCTAAGTGAGCGCTTCACCTGAGCACTGCTGGTGTTTGCAGTCCCATTGCTCACCCAGCACTAAGGTAAAAAGGGTTTTCCTCCAACACTGAGGCTGCTTCAAGTATGCTTTTCCAAGCTTTTATTTATTGTATTCACCTCTGGATCATGAATAAAACAAACAGTAAAAGATGCAACACTGCTCTCACAATAAGGTCAAATAACACAGAGTGAAATTCAGCACTCTGCAGGAGGCCAGCTCGAGTCATACACCCCAATTAAGCCATCAAAGTAGATTTAAGTGGAATTTATTTGGTGTATAAGACTTGAACTATGAGTCTCACCTTTAGAAAGGCAGTCTACAAAGAACAAATGCTGGGCTTGAACTTGTCCCCAAATAAATCAATGTTATCCTGCTGATACCACAGGAAAAAAAATGAGAGTCGAGTCACTTGACTCCTGTTTGTAAATACCTGCTTCTGAACCTTTGGAAAAGTGCTGCAGCACAGAAAATGAGGAGAACACATTCCTACCTCGGCCTTGTGGCTTTTGTGAATTACTTATTCTGCCTCCTGGGTGCCCTGTTTCTTGCCCTTGCCACCTGTAGATTTAGTGATTTATGGTTCCAGAGCAAAACGTTACCCAGGATTGGATATTGAGTGCAGCAGCACAAGGCTGAAGGAATTGGGCAGGCTCAGGATATGAAGATTTTCATGTCACCCATGTTCCAAGGGTGAATGAGTACAGAACAGAGTTTTTGCACTATCATTTGATTATCTGCTCCTTTTAGTCCTTGTTTGGACATTTCCAGTGCACAGCAGTGAATACAACATCATTGCAATTTTATCAGCTGGTACAAACAGGGCTGGTGGGCTCTGTGTAAACAAATATTCCAATACACTGTCTATATTAAAAATCTCTGACCTACTTAGGGAACATTTATGTTTCTATATATCCTACTTTATATGTTGGCTTAACATGGAGATTCTGAATTTATGATAATTTGGCCATAGTTTTTTCTAGGTTTTTTTTTTCTTTTTATCTTTATAATTATTAGTTGTACCTTAAATGAGCCTTTTTTTTTTCTTCTTTAGCTGAACACAATAAATTACTACTCTGCTTTCTTCTGTATTGTTTAAGACATTCAGCTTAATATAAAATTAGGAAAAAATTCCCTGAGCTCAGGTTCTTGGCTAAGCTTGTTTGGTTGACTGTTAGTGGAATGTATCTAAAATGAAATTACGCAAAAACTAAACTAATTTGGAAATTCTGAGTTTTTTGTGGGTGCTGGACAGTGATATAAAATTCTGATCTGCATTTTCTAGTTTATGATTGTGGGAGCCTTGTCCTTCAATACGGCTTGGAATTAAGATACTTCTATCCTCATCCCTTATTCAAAATAAAGCCAGAATTTCTTTTCTGATGGAGCTGTTAGCTTGAAATAAGCCCACATAATTCAGTACACCATTTAAACATCTGATTACATCCTTTTATATCGATGTGTTTTTAAGGATTTTTTAGTGCTGCAGTAAATTTGGTCCTTAAAATGCAGGGCTTTGCTCAAATGCTGCTTCAAAAACATCAACCTTTTGTGAGCAGAGCTCATCATGAAAGCAACTGTCAAAGAGGAACATGCAGTTTGTTACTGCAGGGAACCCATAAATAAGAATTCAAGCTTGTCAACATTTAGCTGCAGGAAATTTGAAGACATTCAAGCCTTAATGTCACAAACATTCATGGAGTGCCAAGAGAGCTGTGGAAATGTCTTTAATGGCACCACTTAATGGGAGCAGATAAATGCAGAATGGCGCCCAAGGCCTGTACCTGAGGAGTGCCATAAACAACTCTGTCAATACAGGGAAAATGGAGATCTCTGAAATCATGTTGGGAGTGGGGTGAGTGTTCTTGCAGAATGAAAAAGTCACAAGTGGAGCCCAAGGAGCCAGGAGTTTGGTTAGCTGCAGGGAATTCTGCCAGTTCAGGTTGGACGTACACATGAAAAAACCCCAGGTTAAATAATAACTTCGTAAACGAGAACTTCAACAAGTTCGTGATGGATCTTGTTGAGGTTTTGGGTGAAATAGTTGGAAATGCCCTTTTTAAAATGAGCATTCCTAAATCTCATGGCTTCTGGAAAGCAGCAGGAAGTGGCTCTGTTGGCAGGAAAAATTCACACCCATCATCTCCTGTCTTGGGAAGGTTGTGGTCTTCTCTGTCCCACTTCAATTCAAGTTTCCATCCTGTGTTATCTTTTCTAGGTAACTTTATCTTTTCTATGGAAGTAAACAGAACTTTCTATGTAAGGACACAGAACACAGATAACTGTTTTTTGGTTTTTATATAAGTTGCTAGGAAAGATTAGTAACCTGGACTGATGTGAAGTTGCACTGCAAATAATTTGGAATTCGTCATTTAAGCTCTGTGATTGTTGTGTGCAAATACTGGTGGAGGTCAGCTTTTAGAAATCAACTCCTCAAGGAGGTGCTTCTAATTAATCCTCAGTGAGCAGGTACCATTTGAAAAATGCACTTTAATCAGAAGTAACCTGAAATTACAAGCAGGAGCGACTATGTTTGTACTAATGAGCTGGTGACATTTAAGGACATTTGTGCCAAAAGTAATTCAGCACTATGAAATGTTATGGCATGAACGTGAAAGACAAAAATATTCTTAAAATACTTTTCTTTCATGAAAAAATTTGCATTTAACACTGTGTTGTTTCTGCCATTCTTGTTTGTTGCAAGACAAATTGTTGTTTGAAATCTGGGTTACAGCTAGAGCAAGCTGCAGATTTTTGGCTTTGAAATTAAATTAAAAGTTGACTGAACAAATTTTCCCATTTTTTTCTGTCCTTCCTCTGTTCTAAATTTTGGGGAAAAAATTTAATCAAAGCTGAAGTTCGGGTTGCTCATCTAAGAATTTGAGGTACCATTAATGCTAGGGCTGTAATTAAGTGATTGATACAAGCAACATGATTTTAAAATGTGCTGATTAGGAATGGGCTGCTGAATGCAACTCCCAGTACCAAGCACTGGAGCATTTGTGTAGGTCCAGGTGGTTTTGGGCTTTCACCAGTGGGACTTGAGAAAGTTTATAGACAATTAAGTTCTGAAAACATCTATCTAATTAATACCTTGATGGCTAAAAATGTACCTATGGAAGGAAAGAAAACCCTGTAAAATATATCCCAGTGAAGTGCCAAAGGTGTTTTCAATGAGGATTTTTATACTTCCCTCACTAACTGAAATGTAAAGCTAAGGATGTGAAATTAAATTTGAAAATACATTTATGGTTGTTACATAAATGAAACAAAGTTCATTTTAAAAGTATTTTCTGCTAATTGTAAACTGAATTTGCCAGTGAGACTGGGAAACCAGTGGATAGATATCACACATCTTGCTACAGCAGGTGAGCAGCCATCAACTGTACCTGAAGGACTTCTCAATAAAATCTGAATTCCTTTGTGTCATCACCCTGATAAAGGCATGCAGGGAAAGGTCTAGAGAATGGGAAAGGAGTTGTTGTAGACAATTTGGGTTTTCAGTGCAATTAACCTCGTTAGATGTTTGTCTCAGGATCCTGAACAGGCTGTGCACATTCTCAGTGTGGGTGTGTTATTTCCATGTGTGTGTTTGGCTGCATGTTTGTCTGGGGTTTTTTCTTATACATTTTCATATTTTATGAATGTCTGAGACATGCAGATAATTAAGATATTGCTCATCCAGGATTTCCTGGATCCACCTTCCCAGTACAGAGCCATTTTTTCCTCTCTGTATTGCATATTTCACATCCCATTAATGCCAGAGGGAATTCTGGAAGGAAAACAGAGCTGGGGCAAGAGCACCTGAAACTAATATTTACCACCCAGGAGACAAATTGGCTGCTTCTAAGCCAGGAGTTCACAGATTTGTGTGTTTTAAAGGGCAGAATTGTCACAGTACAGAAAACAATTAATACACAGAGCCTTTATTATGCAGTGCCTGGTACCAGAGTGCTGAGCATTATTAGTAAATCACAGTGGTTTATGATAAGCTCATGGCTCATTCATCTGCCTTTTTTATAGTGCAGCTTTTGCAAAGCTGCCCGAGTTAATTCTGCTATAGAAGGCCTGTGTGAAAATAGAAGCATTTCATTAAGAATACATTAAAAGGAAACTGAAATGATGAAAATATGCCAGTAATGAATCTCCACAATTAATGGCCCAAATTAATGAAGGTTTCTCAATTCAGGAATGAAATAAGAGCTCCTAGAATACCTGCTCACAGATATCAAGCTTTTAGTCCCCAAAAAGAGAGGATTAATTTATGGCCTTTTCAATGGATTAATGTTATTTGGCACCATTTGTAAAGTTCTTTCTTCTCTCTCATTCTTAGGTGTAGTATCAGGAGAGGAAGCAGGAGGAAAAGGAATAATGCAAACATTCTCCTGCTTCTGCTGAAGTGTCCTGTGCATCTGCACAGCCAGCTACTCCTGGAAACAGCACAAAGTGCTGGCAGAGCAATATTTTCTCTCTGATGTTTTTTTACATGGAGGTTTAATATGCACAGCCTGACTTCAGTACACCTGTATGCAGGAGGCTGAAATGGATCTTTCAGGAAAATGCATTTATTTTGCATGATCCCTGAATAAGTTTTACCATATGAATGTATTTTAGGTTCTTTCAAAGTAGGAAGACAAATACAGGACTGTTATATTTCTAGGAATTTCACATCTGACTTACATTGATTGAAAATAAGTATAATCTTGCTGAGAATATAATGTTCTCTTTAAAAAAAAAAAAAGTTTATTAGTAACTGTTTAATTATATTCTCTGTAAATATTGAAAATAAATTTTAAAAATCGATATGTATTTCACCCTCTCCCATGTACTGCATGCAATTATGCACAGGTGGCAAAGATGTAGTTTGGTTAAACAAGACTGTTTGTCTCATTTGCCATCAGGTGAGAAGGTTATTTAGGGATATTTATGTTCATTAGCATTGATCCACAGGTGGAGATGCCTGATGCTGTAGGCAAATGCTTTCAGCAAGGCACTCAGTGTTACAACATGCATCATCCGTGATTAGAGACAGTCAGAAGTTTAAAGAGAGATGCTAAATGCAAATTCCAACTTTCAAAATATTGAGGGGAAAATAGAAATCTTCCTGAACTTCCTATTTCCTTATAGTAATCAGCCCCAAGGAGCAGGAATTCCAGAGGAAGAGGTGATGCTTTAATCTATAGAGAATGCTGGAATTCCAGGAGTCTCGGAAGTTGTGGGTGGACAATGTTGGAAAAATCCAGAGCATCCTTCTCTCTGTGCTTTAGCAGTTTTCGTGTAGGACTTTGGTTTTGCAGTTTTTTGGGTTTGTTTATTTGGTTTATTTGGATTTTTTTTTTTAATCAGATCTTTCCATCTCTCTGTGCAAGGGTCACAACTCCCAAACGCTGCTGCACTCCTTTGCATGGAAGCTTGGTCAACATTTATCTGCTTCCCTCAGGGTACACACAGACAGACAGACAGACACACAGACACTTTCTGGACCCCAGCCAGGCAAGGCTTGAAGCAAATCACTGCTGCTCTCTTTCTTGGTGCATCTCTAGGTATTGAGTCATCTTGCATTTGTCTCTCCACAGAAATACCTGGTTTGTCCCCAGAAGTGTGTGTCTGTCCATAAATCACATACAGTGAAACATGAGGGGTGTATACCTACTATATATATATATATATATATATATATATATATATATATATATATATATATATATATATATATATATATATATATATTTATTTATACTGTAAAGATTTAAATGATACATTAAATATTCTGAGTGCAAATACTTAATTGAATGTTAATAATTAAGAAAGCCAAATTTGCTATTTTCTCTCCTTTGCCATTCATTAGAATGAACTGATTCTGTGCCATTTTTTCCCTCCATTTAGTAGTGCAGTCTCTACTGTAAAAATGTATTTTGAGATATTTCCATTCTTTTGGATGCACAAGGAAAGACTAATCAGCTAATGTTAGAAGACTAACAACATTCACATGCAACAACAGATGGCATTTGGAATATTGCTGGAATAGGGAGTTTAGGATGAGGCTCAGAACTCCCCCTGTATTTCCACCCCTCTTGATGTACAGCTGCTTTTGTCTGCAGATCTCACTTATATTCAGGCACTTGCAAAACTAAAAATGATGAGCTGAAACCCAAAATGAATATGGATTTAAATATCAAAACATGGTCTTGCTTACCAGGGTATGAGATGTTTTCACTGAACCATCCTGCTTTAAGAACTGGCAATTTCCAGTTCGTTATTAATGCCAACCTGCCTGTATCCTGAGTGGACAAAATCCCAACAATCTGGAATACAATTCTCTGCACAAACCACCAAGGTCAAGAAAATATTTCCTCTTTATTTTGTCTGCAGACAGCATCTAATATGCTCTGCACATGTACCAGAACAAGTGAAGGAAATAAAGTGTTCTTTGCTGCAGTTGAAACAGAAAAGACCCACAGGGTTTCTATCTTTGAGAAAACTTGGCACTGCTAATTTTTTGCAATAGGGAGTTGATATTTGGCAGAGAAAGTTGTCTCTTTTTCTTGTTTCCTTAAATTGTTGGCATTTTTAGACTTTTGAAAGTGTTATTTATTAGATTGTCTGTGCAAACTTCATAGCAGACAGCCGCTCAATTCTAAATTATCTGCTCCAGCCTCAACCCGCTTCAAACAGATTTGGATTTATGGATATTTACAGTAGCTGGGCATGTTGTACCATTCTCAGAGATGGATCAATCAAGCTGCCCACACTCCAGAGCTGCCTGAGCTCTGTAGTGACTCATACTTCATTGCATGGGAATTAACATGGATATATAGAAATATCTCAGCTTCAGACAGGGAGGGTCAAGTTTGACCAATGCAGCTTGAATTGAAATGAATTTCAAAGGAAAAGAGATGTCCTACAGGGTATTCCAGAGACTGGGATGAGTTATTAAAGTTTGCATACCTGACCAAAGTTACTGATTTTTCAGTGCATTATGAGTTTTCTGTACTCAGTGTCTCTGAAAGTCGAGCTCCTGATTTTTAAGACAGACTTAGGTGCTGAAATTTTAGGCTCATCTACAAGGAAAAGTTGGTATAAGGATATTTATATGAGGTTACAATTGTTACAAACACAAGATGAAATCAAAATTATTAATTCTGAAATAACTGTGAGGTGCTTTGAGCATTAAAGCCCTTATTAATATTTTGTAAGTAATTAAGTCATGCACTTTTTTTCTTAACCCTGAAGTAAAATCAACTCATTTTTAAATTAGCCTGATGCTGAAAACTCAGATTTTCTTCTACAGTGGTGTCATTTTTCTGGTTCTGGTCTTTATATATATATCTATATCTATCTATATGTAAGTATTTATTTTTTTATTGTTTTTACTTTCATAATAGACAGCTCATTCACCAAAATGAAGTTTATCAGGCAAATGACAGGATGTAACAAATAACATCAGTGTGTCATTTGTCTCTAACCACCAAACAATGCTGCTCCAGCTTTTCCAAGCAATCATTTCTGTAGATCTATGTGCCAATAACAAATATTTTATGTCAGAACAACTCCAAAAATTTCCTGTTGCTTCTCTAAGGCCAGCAGAACCAAAACAAGTTCAGCAGAGGGCATTTGCAATACAGAGCACTTGAGAGACATTTTGAAAGATGTTTGAAAGATATTCCCTTCTTGCTGCTCAGAAGGGTTGGCTCTAATGAAATACCTTGACCTTTAATTCTGAGTGTTCCTACTTGTGGTGGCATGAAATTACTTGATGCTTTAAAAAAAGCCAAAATTAAGGCACCAAATATAAAAATAAAACTTTTCTGCAGCTGTTTTATGTGGCAGAAGTATAGCTGAAAATACTAAATGTGCTTTGCCTCATTTTCAAAGAAAATATTATGTCATTGTGTCCCCAAATCCTTAAATTCTTAATTTCATGGAGCCAAAGGTGGGTTTCAGCCTGGCATGCCAGTGTCTGATCAGTGCTTATTAAGCCTGTTGACTGACCCCCAAGTGTCACACTTGAACCTCACTGCAATCATTTGAAAAATTATTTCTGAATTTGAAAAACTTGTTCTTGACCTCATTTCCCAAAGTTACAAATGAAGGCATTCCGGAGGTGGCTGCTGAGTGCCTTTACCGCTGGATCTTGACCCTGTTCTGAGGGGAGGGTGGGAGGCCAGACCATGAGAAGATTTGCAGCTGTTTTTTTTTAAGTACTTTTTTTTTTTTTTATTTTTCCATTTTTTTAGTGACTAATATAAAGTAGAAAAGATAAGGAAAAATAAAAAAAAAAAAAAAAAGGTCCAGGCTAAGCCTAAAAAGAGTTGAGCAGCGTGACGGTGTCCACAGGGGTCTGAGGATGAGGGAAGAGACGGGGATCTGACTCCATATTTCAGAAGGCTGATTTATTATCTTATGATATATATTAATTAAAACTATACTAAAATAATAGAAGAAAGGATTTCATCAGAAGGCTGGCTAAGAATAGAAAAAGAAGGAATGATAACAAAGGTTTGCGTCTGAGAGAGTCCGAGCCAGCTGTGATTGGCCATTAATTAGAAACAACCACATGAGACCAATCACAGATCCCACAGCAGCAGATAATCAATATTTACATTTTATTCTTGAAGCTTCTCAGGAGGAAAAACGCTAAGGAAAGATTTTTTCATAAAAGATGTCTGTGACACTTGCAGGCTCCCTTCAGTACAGGAGGCCATAATTGGGTCACCCCAAATCTTCTCTTCTCCAGGTGAAGCCCCCAGCTCTCCCAGCCTGTTTCCATGGTCAGGAGCATCCTGGTGGCCTCCTCTGGGCTCTCTTCAGGTCCTTCCTGGGCTGGGGTCCCACCTGAGAGGGGCAGAATCCCCTCCCTGAGCTCAGCCCAGGGCACAGGGCTGGGACGTGCCCCACCCTCACCCCCAAATCCTTCCTGCCTCTCAGCCTCAAACAGGTCAATTTAAACTGTTCTTGCCAGAGAAAACATCATGAATTTCCTTCCCTGCTTTGTTCCTCTGCCACAGAGCTGCATTGCCGTGGCTCACTGTGGGATTATTTGGCTGACAGCAGCTCAGGTACCCCTGGGCACAGCTGAACTGGGGATGGGTGTTTTTCAAAGCAGCTTACATCTTAGCTCAGTTCTGCCATCTCATTCTCCCAGGCATATTATCTCTTAAAAGAGCGTGCTACATCTGCCTGAATGCAGGCACTTTACAAGGGCTTTATTCTAATTGTTGTCTCGTTCTCAGCTGGCCAAACAGCAGCCCTGCACAATGAAATCCGTGCTGCAGCAGTGCTGACCAGAGGTGTCATTCCTGAAAGAGCTGCTCACTCCAGTGGGGAAGTGAGCAAAAATCCTGGGGCAGCAGAAAAGACAAGAGGAAAAATCTTTACTTTTAATTACCTGGAAAACAGGCTCTCAAAGGCTCAGCTCTCCCAACAGCCTGCCCACGAAGCTGTTGACAAGTAGAGCAGAGACCAAAAGTAAAGGGTTCTGTGCCTGGAACAATTACCAGCAGAGCAAAAGGCCCACTGCAAACACAGGTGCTGTGTCACAGCACAGTCCCCTGAATCCTCACCAAAGCCACGCTCAGCTGCAGCAATAATACAGAGATTTTTGACAAGGAGTGATTTTTGATGGAGGTGGCAGTATCATATAGCTCTGCTGCTCTTTTATCAGCACAGCAATGGAGCTGTCTTCTGTCAAGAGACAAGGGAAAGATGCCAAGGGAAATAAAACCAACCAGGCAAACTTTTCACATCCGGACTGATGAGCTGTGAGCTCTTGTTTGGAAAATTTAAGGCACTGGAAGCTCAAAAGCCTTTTTGCCAATATAGTTTTAAATGATAATGCAAAGGCTTTTGTGAGATTGCTCACAATTTATTCTAATAAAACCAGCTCCACTGTGAGTTTAACCAGTGCCTGTGCTGTGAAGCAATACTGCAGAGAAACCTTCTTGCATTTTTGAATCTCACAGCTCTGTGGCTTTGTTTGGTTTTTGGGGGTTTTGCACAGAGATCTGACAGGGGATGTGAGGGAAGGGATACTCAGGGTGCTCATCTTGGGGGAACCTCTGGTTACAGGAACTTCGCTTTTTGGGAAAAGTTCACATGTGGATTCATGTCTAATCTTTCAGACTTTTCCATCTTATTAACTGAATTTAGAACTTAATTAAATCTTAATGTCTGCGAATCAGATGCTCTCCCTGGACGTTTCAGAGCTATCTATAAATAAGAATTTTATGCAAACATTCTCTCCATTCCCTGATATGCTGGGGATGGAAAAAATTCAGTTGAAATAAACAGAACCAGGGTGAACTTTCCCTATCCCTACTCCCAGCCATCTGGATTCATTCCTCTCATCTGATAATGAGTCCCTATCATCATTTATTCCTCTAGTAGATTTCTGGACCTGTTCTCAACCCTGCAATCTCTAATATTGCCTGAAGAGTTTACAAAGATAGCCTGGAAGGTAGCTGCAGAGGCATTCTCATTACTTTAATGAATTTCTGACCACTGGTCCAGGCTATCAGCCCTGCATTTAATTAAAGCAGCACAAGCTGTGTACCCACCAAATGTCCAGGCAAAGGTCAGCAATCCGTTCCAGGCTTCAGCGCTCGTGAAGCTGTTGTAGGACTGGAAGGAGCCTCTAAAACCAGACAGAAATGCAGCTCAGCAAAGAGGGGCCGTGCTTCTGCTCCTTTTCCTCTGATAACCTTGAATTTGCACTGGCTCACACAGGCAGCTGCCTCCTCCCATCAGTTTTTGGGAGTTTTTCAGCTGCTCAGCTCTCTGAACCATCCAAATGCATCTGGGTGGCAGGGCTGGGACACGGGAAAAAGAAATCTCTGGCTTGGATTATTCCAGTTTTCTGTAGAGCAGCACCTTTCCAGCCTCCATGTGTTTATGTGCATGTGTGATTTTGAGATGTTGAAAAACTTCAGTGAGGATGCTTTGCTGTGGTTTTCTCCACCTTTGTCTCCTCCTAAGTTCTCACTCAAATTCAGCTGAGGGGAAGCAGATACCACCATCACCCCCACCCATTCTGCTCCCAAGTAAAAGAGATTTTGGGGCTAAAGTAGAGTTTATTTTCAATACTCAGATTATTTTCTTCCTTATCTCCCACTTTGGCAGTAGGGAGATGGGCATGCAGCGTTGCTTAGACCACAGAAGCTCTCTAGGGAACCAAATTCCTTTTAAAGCATTATTTTCCATATTTAAAATTAATTGGGTAGGTGTTGAATGATCAAGACCATTTTATAAGAGGCTCTAGTCCTTTTCGGCTATCTGGTGCTGTAGAAAAGACATAATTAACATCTGCCAGCATAAAGGCAGGCATGGATTTTATTACAAGCATTACTTTCTGAGGACTTGAATGACTTTGACCTCGAAATGTTAATCTTGCTGAACTCCAGAGCAAATATCAAATGTCAGGAAATTCCAAATAGATCTGTGGGCTTTGAGTACTTAAATTAGTCTGCCTTTAAACAGAGAGGGGTTTACAACTTATTAACAGAGCTGTCCCTCAGTTCTGAAATGGACAGGAAGGTTCTGTGGTGGGCTGATAAAGAGGAAAGGAGAAAAAAGTGAGGAAAAACCTCCTGGGTTAATGTGGGAGCTGCAGCCAGGGCAGAGCATCCTTCCCAGGAATCCATGGCATTCTTTGTCCTTTCCCTTCTCGTGGGAGAGGCGAGGCTGCTCCTCCTGAGCTGTGTCCACAGCTGCCAGCAGGTTCTACAGGGGAAAGACCTGCAAGAAGATTTAATATTCAGTAGGACACAGCTAGCCTTGTTTTGAATTTTTATTTTCTTTTAAAATCAAGCTGTTTGAAGTCAACGCCACTATTAGTGTCTTTGCCATCATCTCTGGTGTCTGGGTTTCATTGGGTTCTCAGGGCATGCAGTTATGAAGGTTTGGGTTTTCTTAGAGGAAACATCTACTATTTGTATTATTTAGTTTAATATGCACACAACAAATATAAAACTACTTATCACTAAAAGCCCTTTGGTTTGAAATGCATTTTCAAAAAAAGAGTCAATTTCAATTTTTTTGAAGGAAACAGCTTTTGGTGGGTGCAAGCAAACATCTTCCCTAAAGAATGAAATCTGTGTTTTTACACAAAAACAGAGCTGGAATTTTACCTGCCAGTGGTAATTGATACCAACTGCTCAGGGATGCACCTTCAAAAGGCAGCATAACCAGATATTTCCCTGATGCTGGAACGCCATTACCCAAATCTCTTTCTAATGTGCTTGGGATCTTTCTCATGCTCTGCACTCCAAAGCTGTTCCCATTTCGCTGCTGCTGCTTGCCCCCTGCTGTTTCTGCTGTTGTTCTCTGAAAGGAAACTTTAACAACCACATTTCTTTGATCTTAGACATATTTAGATGTAGATATACACAGGTGTGGTGATACCTGTGTGCCTGTGTATACATATGTGAAATCAAGGTGAACACGTGAATAATTCCATATTTAAGCTGCTTTTCATTCAACAAAGAGTACTGTGAAAACTGAAAGCCAAATCATTTAGACTTGATTGGAAATTAAATAAGATTTTCCTGTATTTTATATAACAAGGGACCACAAACCATCTATATTAGTCTGCACACATTAGAAGAAATGCTAGGTGGAAATCTTTGAAGGTTCACCTTAAAAAAATAAAAAATAAGGAGATATTTTATAACGAAGCAGGAATGCTTTTCCCTAAAGTATCATTTTTTAAAGAGAATTGAAGACTTTACTGTGCTCAAAAAACCTGCACAGTTATAATTCTGTGAGTAGTGGCATTCCCACTAGGAATCTTTACTGTTGGTAAAAGAAAAGAAAAAGGCATTTTTGCTGTTTTGTATTGATTTGTCAGCTAAGTAAACCCCTTCAATAAACCTATTAGTAATGCCAGGGTGATCTTTTACTTCGGACCACTTGCAAAAAAGAATTTGCAGTGGGTTTGGCAGTGCCAGTCGGTGACCCCAGGATGCAAATCTGTGTTGTGGTGCTGTGGGCTCCGTCCTGCTCAGGCCATAAAAACAGAATAAGATTTGTCCATTGGCTGGGAGTCTCTGGATGCTCTAAATTTCAGAGAGGAAGATTCATTTTGGGGGGAGCGTTTCCTCAACATTTTCCTTTTCACAGGGAGTTTTCCTGCCCTGCTGTGTGAGCGTTGCCTCTTGAATAACCCTGATCACTTCAGTGATAGCGCATCAGGCACCTTTGTGCTGGAAAGGGCAGCACCTCCCTGTTCCAAAAGCAGCTTTTGGAGAGCAGCCTGGCTCTGTTCAGCTGGATCCAGCTCAGTGCAGGGCTCCCAGTGCTCCTGAATCCCCAGCCCATCCCCTGAGGGCAGCCCTGGCACTGACAGGAGCCCGCTGCTGCTGGAAAACTTGGAACAGATCTGGTTTCAGCTGAATGTTTGCATCTGGATCATGAAGATTGCTTTAGACTTAGGAATAAATAGCAGACTTGGTCCCTTAAAATTGTATTCCACTACCTAAAAAAAGTCAGGTCAGGTAATAAGTTCTGGTTTTCAGATTTTTTTATGGTTTTTGTACTCATTACATCTATCCTGGGAGATGAGCATCCTAAGCAAAGTCTTTCCATCAAATCCCTGGAGAATTTCTGTTTTTTTTTTTTTTTTTTTTACTCCTAGCATGATATTGTCTTTCATGGAGGATGAAATTCCCAAGAACAATCCCATGTGTGGAGGGAGTGAGAGCCAGGAGACAATTACTGCTCTGATACACAAAAAATGCATTAGATTTGGACAAAACCTGCAGGAAGGAGGTGACTCATCTTTAGTCACCTTGTTTTGAACTTATTCAATATTGCAAAGTATTGCACACAAGCTCAGCTGGTGTCTGGAGACACTCAGGGGGAGCAGCAGCCCTGAATTCTGAATTTCCTGTGATTTCCTGTCATTGGAGGGTTTTAGCCCGACCACTTACGTTATTTTAATGGAGACATTTCTATCTAATGTCCTTTGTTTCTTTTAAACCATTACAAAAAAAAAAAAAACAAACAGAAAAGGGGGTCGTATTAATAATGTATTATGCCTGAGACTTCTTCAAATATGATCAATGTTAATGGGATCATTGAGACTCCTCTCTAGAGATCAGATTTACTCTTTAGAGCTGCTGCAGATCATGTTTTCCCTGAACACTAAATAGGAAGCATAGTACACAATGGCTTGCTGCTGTTATCAGTGTCAATGGTGTTTTATCAGCCAGTTCATTGACATTAGAGACTGTGCAGTCCAATGCCATTTTTTGCCCTATTAATTTAAAAGGAAAAAAAAAAAAAACATAAAAAACCCCATCAAACCAACCAAACAAAAAATGCCTTATAATTTTTTTCTTATTTTTTAACCAGACATCATCATATGAGATATTTTACTGGCTTTTAAAGGTAAAAAAATAAAAGTTCAAAATAATTCTGCTTGCAGATTTTACAATACTCTGCCTTGTTAATTAGCACAGCTTCATAAAAAGGCAGCAAACATTATACAAGCCCACAGAAGCCGATTCTGATGCATCCATGCTACATCAGGGCTTTTACAAGGCAGAGATTTGTCCCTGCTGAAGGGCTGCAGTGTGATAAGATTTTGAGAATTCACACTGGAGGTCAACATGAATGAGTAAAGAAGTTTTGAAATCTCAGTTTAGAGCACTGAACACAGTTTCGGCTCCTTTTAAACCTTGAAAAAGGCACTGAAACCTTGAAAAAGGCTCAGAGCAGATGCCTTTTTCCTGGTTTCAGTGTCTTTTTGCTGGTTTCAGTGCCTTTTTCATGGTTTCAGTGCCTTTTTCATGATTTCATTGCCTTTTCCAAGCTTTCAGTGCCTTTTTTATGGTTTCAGTGCCTTCTCCATGCTTTCAGTGCCTTTTCCATTATTTCAATGCCTTTTTAATGGTTTCAGTGCCTTTTTCAAGGTTTCAGTGCCTTTCTCATGCTTTCAGTGCCTTTTTTATGGTTTCAGTGCCTTCTCCATGCTTTCAGTGCCTTTTCTATTATTTCAATGCCTTTTTCATGGTTTCAGTGCCTTTTCCATGGTTTCAGTGCCTTTTTCAGGGTTTTGGTGCCCTTTCCAAAGTTTCGGTGCCTTCCTCATGCTTTCAGTGCCTTTTCCATGGTTTCAGTGCCTTTCTCATGGTTTCAGTGCAATACCTGTGTGTCTCTGCCTTGGCATGGTTAAAGAGCTTTCCAACCTCGTTACCTTCATTTTTCAAGCTGGGGAGTACAACATGAGTAACTGCACATGTAATGATCTGCTTTGAATTAAGAATGAAGTAGAAATATCATTTAATCACCCCGGGTGTCTTTCCAAGGAGGAGCCATCACTTATCCTGCCGTGCTCCATCCATCACTTGGCTGGGGGAGCTGCCCTGCTTTGTACAGGGTTATTTTAGGTGTGGCCGAGCCTGCTCTGAGATTTCAGGGATTTCTGCTCCTGTCCAAACCCCAGCCTGTGAGGAGTGGGAGAGGATACAAGGAGTGCCCACATCACAGCAGCAAAGCTCGGAATCACTTCCTGCCAGCCTGCAGAACAGCCCATTGTGCTGTGATTTGTTGAATTTTGAGGATTTTGAATTCCTCCTGGCGACAGGAATCTGCCAGCAGCCTTCAGAGAGGCTCCCTGCAGGTGTGAGCAAGCCCCTGAGGTGTCAATGTGCAGAGCAGCCCTGCAGGGACCCAAAAACATCCCCCACGCCTCTGCTCCCCTCCTGTCCACCAAACACAGGGCACAGAAAATGCATTTATGGCCAAATGTCTTTGTGAGATTTGGTTATATTCAGTTTACATTCAAAGTTTATATTCATCCTTCACTGCTGCAGTAGTTTAGAGGTTTTTGAGGCTGAGTCTTATTTCATGCCTGTCTCTTTTAATGAGGGCAGGTTTTTACTCAGGGCTGGGCTGGTTTAGCAGCTGAGGCAGCACAGCTGAGCAACGCTGAGCAGTTTCCATTTGCAATGAGGCTGTTGACAAAAGTTTCAGGGAATTGAAATGAAGGCTGAAATATCCTTCCTGCCTTCACCAGGATGTTTGGAAGCCCTAGGGTGCTCCAGACTGTGAAAGGTTTGTAATTAAAGGCTCACCTTCTGTATACTAATGAAAGGCTCAGAAGTGCAGCTTTTAACGTGGAGGGGATCGCTACATCCTGCGTTTTTCACTTTGAGGTTTTTTAGAAAGGCTGACTGTGTCAGAGGACACATCCAGAGAGCTGTGCTGAGGGGTGACAGCGTTGGTGAGACAATTAAGGCAGGGTTTAAATGTGTGCTGGGCAAGATCTTCCACTCATTTCACAGCTCCAATGTGGCACTGCAGCTGTGACACTGGTACAGATGGGGGTACTGGGGGCACTGGTGCAGCTCTGTGGGGCTGATGTCTTTTGGGGCTACCTAAAAACAGAGGCCAGGCAGAAATAAGGGAATAAAAAGCGGTGATATTTATTGAAGGGCCTTTAAGTATATTTAAGGCAGACAAGGCCCCCCAGGGCCAACACCCAAAAATGGATGTGGGGTCATGGCTTTTCACACTTTTGTTAGTTTGGTCCATTTGCATCTTAGGGGTTAATATTCCAATTATGGCTTAGGATAATGAAGTCGTTGACCCCAAGTTTGCTCTCCAAGCTCACTTGTTTTTTACATTTCTTGGGCCCTGAGGCAGTGAGGTGTCTTTGGTTGCCAGGCCTGGAGAGGAATTGCTGTGTCTGCCCCAAATGGGGAAGCAGCAGCTCCCACTGTGTGTGGAGTTCAGAGTTACACGCTGAAGAACTGCAGGACTACAAATACATTGAAAATACAAAATCTCAAATCCCAAGACATCATTACAGATGGTGGCACTGGTGCAGCTCTGTGGCTCTGGCTCCTCTGCTCCTGCCAGTCCTGCAGGGTGCTGCCTGAGCGTGGCCATTCCTGTCTGTTCTGGCTGTAAATGTCATGTCCCATCTCTCACGAGAGAGAATTAGGAGAGCACTGAGCAACATTTCTCTAAACATGAACTGGTACAATCCCTCTGTGTTCCATGAAATGCCTGGGCACTCTGCCCTCACTGGATTTTTTGCTTTTTCTACAGGATTTGAAAATAGTAAAAGTATCATATGGAACCTCTGTGTCCTATATATCAGTGTTGTGGATTTGATAAAAGCTCTCTCTAGCTGTTTTTACGTAAAGAAAAAATAGATGAGTCAGGTAAAGAGAATTCAACCAGGTGTCAGTCAGCTTCATCTGTTTATAATCTTTACAGATTTGTTATGCACTGTTTTGAACTTTCTGTCTTTATCTTCACTTACAATGTACCAAAATAGAATGTTTCACCACTAAAAAACAACTCTGGGTGCAGACAATATGCAATCCACCCATAACACCAGAACTGTTTTCACTTATCAAGCACAAATATTAACAGATGTGAAAAAATAAATTGATAACTCAGCACATTTTTCTAAATTCTGCTTGCAAACGCTTGTACAAGGACTATTGTTTCATGAGGCACAGTTTCTAAGGAAAGGAACTAAAGAAAATTAAAGGCTAAAGGAAAATTACCATGGGAATGACTATTTTGATTGGAACATTCAGATGTGACAATCTCAGGTGCTGTGGTGTTTTTTCTCTTTGAATTTCCCACCAATGCACAATTTGAATTTATTCTAAAGGCAACAAAATTGCTGCCCTGTAGAAAACCCTTTCCATGGACAGCTGCGTTTCAGTATTTTCTTGTACACCCCTGTGTGGAGATGGAATCCATCTAAATATGAGGAGAAAAGGGGTGGGTCACATATTTTACCTTAAGTGCCTGTAGGTGTTGTGAATTCGCCTCTCTTTATTTTTTTTTTTTTTTTTTGCTGCCTCCAATAAATAGTTGGACACATGATAGGAAAATAATTTATTCAAAACTGAATAAATGGAGCAAGGTGCTTCTCCTTAAAAATAAACAAAACCGAAGCTCCCGTGTCTCCCTGTCCTGCTGCTGGGTGGAATGTCACCCCTGACTCAGGATAAATGACACAACTTTACTGTAGCCCAGATTTAACAGCTCCTTGAGAGATACATCAAACAATTCACACTTTGCATGGGAGGAACAGCAATTCATCCGAGGGTGGCAAATCTGGGACGTGACAGGTACGAAAGGGAAAGGCAAAGCGCAGAGCCGCATTTTCATTCTGCTGCCTCTCCACACAGGTCATGAGAGGCAGTCCATCCATTCCCTCAGTGCAGCACCAAGTTAAATATATTCACAACCACTTCCAAAGCCACTCTTTCTCCCTTTTAATTTTATGTCAGTCAGCCATCGCTGGGATAGTTTAAATCCTCTCCAAAGCAAGGGTTCATCTAAATTAAAATGCGCTGTGGGTTGGCTGTGGGAGTGTGTCAGAGTCTCCTGGTGTGGACAGCACTGTAAATAGGTGTGTTCCTGGGCCAGGTGTCTTCCCTAGCACCAATCTCTGCAGCACTGGCCTCACAAAACAGGATCCAAATCCTCTTTCATTTGTATTAATAAAAAAAAGGGGAGGAGGGGAGAGAATATGACCGTGCAAGTTAATGGAGTTAATTACATTCATATCAGTTAGATGCAGAGGAATGAAAAGGACAATTTGTGTAAGCAGAGAATTAGCTCTGGTATTTTCCCTGTAACATCAGCAGCCTGGAGAGAAAGGAGCGCTAAAATCCTTCCCACTGAACTCTCACTTTTCAGGGAGAACACACAGAATGGGGCAGGATGGTGGGAAGGACAAAGATCCAGGAAAAGGACTCAGGTGGGACCAGGCTTAGGGAATCTGCTGGTGTCAAGGGAAGAAAAGTCTGTAGGGATCTAAATAATGAAAATCATCTTAGCAGGACCTCCTGAACGCTTCCTTAGGGCTCAAGCATGAAGAACCTTCTGGCACCTTTCAGTAATTAAAGGTCCTGCAAGAAACCTGGAGAGGGACTTTGTACAAAGTCATGCAGTGGAAGGACAAGGTGTGTTGCCTTTAGAATGATATAATTGAGATTTAGATTAGAAATTGCAAAAGAAATTGTTCCCTGTGAGGGCGGGCAGGTGCTGGCACAGCTGTGGCTGCCCCTGGGTCCCTGGAAATGTCCAAGGCTGGACAGGGCTTGGAGCAGCCTGGGATGGTGGAAGGTGTCCCTGCCACGGCAGGACCTGAACCAGGTCCCTTCCAACAGAAATCATTGTAAGAATTTATGATTATTGTACTCACTTTTTTGCAATCACAATCTAACTGTTGGATTTACCAATTCAGGGCTTGAGAGAATCAGCAAACTGTGGAAAGCTTTTCTTTCCCGAATCAAAGCCAGGAAATTTTAAAATGTGACTAAGAAAAGTCTTCTTCCCTGTGAGAATCCCAGATTGTTTCAGTAGGGCTAAAAGAGCATTTCCCTCGTGTCCAAGGGAGACAGAACCATCTCAGCCCTGGCTTTAACCTTTTAGCCTTCATTTGGAACAAGACCTGTAAATCAAAAATTTAGAAGGGAATAATTACTCTCACTGAAGGCAATCATATGAGACTTGTAAAGGAATTTTCCTAACACTATCAATTACATCAGATATTATTACCTCAGAACACAGCCCATGAAGAACTTTTCAGGAAGAATCAAAACTAATTTATAAAGTCTGTAATTAGAATTACAGTTGAGAATTAAATCAGTGCTTGAGGTCCTCTATGATTGCAATATCCTTCTCTTATATTTTTTGCATAATATTAGAGTTAGACTTTCCTTTCCTTGAATTTGGCTGTGAAAAGGAAAGAAAGGATCCAATGGATTTATTCTTCTTTCTGTTTTTTTTCTTTTCATGTTCCTTCAGAGGCTTCAGGGAGTCACTGCAGGTGCCCAGCCTGGGTGTTTTGCTGCCCTTGGTGTTGGTGATCTCTTGGTATCCCCTTTATAACCTCCAGGCAATCCAAACCCTCCTCACTCCTTCATCCTGAGTTAAACTCATCTAAACTCCTTCCACACTGAACAATTTCCTGAATTCTCATTTCCAAATTCATTAATCAGGACTTACAAGACTCAGATCTTATGGTTAAGGCAAGTTATTAATTTCAGGGGTACCACTCCATGCTTCAGCCCACGCTGTCTGATGCTCAGAAACCAAAAGACACTTGGAAATTCTACTTTGTCTGGGTGTTTAATACCTTCCAAGCACATCAGTGCCTTTGATTCCCAGGGCTGTGTGATCAGCACCTTTGAGCAGCACACAATGCCTTCTATTTCTGATGTAACAAGCGTTCCAATGGCAGCAAATTGCTCTCGCTGGTTTTGCATAGGGTTCATTGTTTCCTTGCTTTCCCCGCTTTGATCCCTCACTGCATCCAGGGGGATGAGAGGAGTGATGAGTGGCATCTCCTGGTGCTCAGCTCTGCCCCACAAACCACTCTGGCAATGGCAGTGCCCAAATGCTGCCAGCCTCCCGCCCCAAGGGCTGGAAAATTCCATTCTCTGGAATTCTGCCCGCGCTGGGAAATCTGGGATTTGCCAAGCTGGGATTTGCAGCTGGACCTTGGTGCTGCTGCTGGGCCAGCCCTGGTTTGTACAAGCCACTGTGCTTTGGGAGCTGGAGATGGTTTGTGGTCCTGCAGGGATGGGACAGATGAGGGCAGCTCTGTCTGCACGATATCAGTCACTCTTCTAAAAACTATTCACTGTTCATGTGCAAGCCAAATAGCACAGGAGGAATGATGCTATATAAACTCAGTTTGTGTTGATGGTTCAATTCCCATTTTAATTATAAAATGGTGCACAACAGAGTTGTCTTAAGGAAATTCACAAATGTGTTGTCAGTGGTAAATTTACATAATTCAGCAAAACACAGGCTGTTTCTGACAGTGCCATTTAGACAGAACTGTGGTGCTTTAATCTACATCTCACACATAATTTTAACCCTCATTGTGAGTGTTAATGGCCAGAGGCACAATGACCAGGCTGGGAAGAGATTCTGGAAAATCCACCTGGCCTCAGTCACCCACATACTCCAGAGCAGAGTCACTAACAAGTGGTTTAGAGGGAGGGAGAACACACTCTGGGTTACATAAACATGTAATATGGGGTCTGATATATTTGTAATCTATTTTATTTGGGATTTTGACAATGGTTCTGTGATAGCAGGTCTGTGAAGCTGTTACTTACATGAGTCTGTGCTCTTTTATTGTCTTTTACATGAGTATTATTTCTTTTCTGGTTGACAGTGGGGTTTAGCCTGACTTTGATAATGAGCAGAGCCATTGCTTATCCTTAAAAGAATGCTTACATTCAGAACTAAAACTGGTCAATAATGCTGCATTAGAAGAGTGAAGCTTTTTCTTTGTTTTTGTTATGTGAGGGGGTTTTTGTTTGTGGATTTTTGGGTTTGTTTTTTTGTATGAAATGTTTTCCACAACATTGTTTTCTGTAAATCCAACTGTTGTTTTTAAAACAGCCAAGCCATCATGCAGCCTCCATGTACCCTTCTAGGAGATGAATAGAGTATTGGAAATGTTATATTCTCCATCCAGTGCATCTAAGGGAATACTTATATTTAAATTTTGCTTCATCCTCTTAGTATGAATTCATGTCATTACCAAATGGTAAACAAAAACAGATGTCAGGCTCACTTTAGGAAAAGTGGTGAGCTTGCAGTTAGATATTGAAGTAAACTATTTCTGAGAGCAGGAGCTTGATATATTCCTGTCCTTCCCTTACAAATGAATATTTTTATGTTGGACATACCTTTAGTGCCCCTAACTCTTCATAGGAGAAGGTAGCCAAAAAAATGAAAATAAAAATCAAAAAGAAGTTGGAAATATCAAAGCCATTAGGATGAAGAACTTTGAGAATGTCTGGTTAGTTAAGGGTATTTGTTTATTAAGAAGTGAAGAGAAAAGAACATCTGGCCATTAAAATAAGATGAGCAGGCTATGGAATAAATTTATATAAATAAGCCTAGCTTAAAAAGCAGAACAGTTGTGTGCTTTGCTACTAAACAGATTTTGTGGCAGTACTGCAAACTTGCCAAGATATTAAGTAAATGAAAGGCAGCAATCAAGTCTTTAAGTACATACCTTAATGTCATAAGAGTATTATGGGTTTACAGAGGAGGAAAGCTTATAAAAGCACTGACCTTCATCTGTGCTGATGTGAAAGGCATTCAGGTGAGTGAAAATAGAGGTTTTTGCAACATTACAGACACCAGCTCAGAACAGAGGAATTGTGTGAGTGCAAATGTTGTAACAAAAGTTTATAATGAGGGTTGTCTTTATTCATGAAATCATAATTGAAGGTGCTTTGTTGTTTTCTGCCAGGAGGTGTGAGATGTTCTCAGGTACAAGAGGTGTTCTGTAAGGGCACAGCCACTGGAGCACAGTTCATACTTGCAATGGAAAGAGCTTTTCTCTCCTTTGGCATAGGGGCAAAATGTTTACCAGTTTAAAGGTATTTAACAATAAAGGCTCCAGCAAAGCAAGCAAACGTTGTGCTGGATAGATGTGAAGTGGAAAATAAACAGAGCTGTCGATATTTAGACCATGTCTGCCTCAACTCCCTGCCTTGGTCCCTGTCCCTCTGCTGGCTAACTCCTGTTCACTGCAGTGCTGAGCTCCCTTTGGAATGAAAGAACTTTGTCCCTCAGATGGGTTTTGGGGAATGATTTGAGCCCCATTTCACTGCCTTCGTCCTGGAGGGTCCTTCATGTTCTGACTGCAGCTCTCAGTGCCATTGCATTTCCTGCTTCTCCTTTTTGCCCAGAGATCATGCTCTGTGCAAACCAGTTGTGTTTGAAACCAGCTACATGTGAAAAATCACAGTTTGAAGATAACAACTTGTATTTTCATTATGGAAATGTTTGCCTTAAGGCAACTGACTCCATGATAAAAACCTCAGACTTTGAATATTCCATGCTTCCCACCCAAAAATCACCATTGGTTTTGTGGTTTGGTACGTGATCAACAACTAAGGAGAAAAATCTGGAATAATCCAGAGCTAGCAAATGTTGAAATTAATTACTCTGGTAGAGTACACACAGGAGTGTGTATTTCAATTTTCTTATTAATTGAGAGAAATGAAGGATGCTTTTAATATGTCAAACTATTTAAATAGTAAATTTTAAAAGCCATGTGTTTTAATGTAAAGTGTGAATCCTGCTCATCTCACCTCACTGGGTCTGGCTCTCTGAGTCAGCTGCAGTGGCTTTGATTTTGGAGGAAATGAGCAGTTGAGTGGAATTAGAAGTAAAGTATATTAATTTATAGAAAACTAATAACATTCAGCTTTCTTGTTCTACTGTGTTCCATAATGCAAATTTATCTATCAAAGAGAAAAATGCAGTGCAATTAAAAAGTGATTAAGAAAGTAAACAAAAACTTGTTTTATCAAATTACATCACCATCCCACCAAACACTTAAATTAGTCTTTGAAGGCTCCTCTCAGCTGAAGCCATTCTCAAATTCTAAGGATTTGTGCTAAGAACATAGAACTGAAAATCAGTGGGTTCTTTCAAACCATCAGGTCTTGCTGTAACGTGTCATTCAGTCCTTCTGAATTAAATGTATCTCCTGTGGAATTTTGTAGTGGGATTTTCTAGATGATGCTGGTTTTTGAGAAATTGTAATTTAGCAGATGATCATGAAAAGGACAGTTATTCTGGGGTTCTTCACATTCTCTGTGAAATAAAAATACTTCAGGGCAGTTTTCGAGGAACCAGCTTCAGAGCCAGAGGCTGAGAGCCAGGAATATTTATATATATATAAAGATATTATGGAGCACAGTTCAAAATTTATAGAGCATCAGAATATATGGCAAAAGGCAGCACTAAATATTATTTTTCATTGCGGGTCTGAGGTTCATTGTCTCAGCTGTTGCAGCCACACAGAATCATTGATTGTCATTGATAATTCTCTTCCATCATTTGGGAGTGCAATTTTTATGTTTAAATTTGGTTTTCACACAGCTCAGGTAGTCAGGAATAAAGGTTTAAATAATAATAGACTGGAGCACAACCAAGTTACTCCAAAAATCTGTTCTCAGTTGCAACTGGGTTGTTTCCTAGGCTGTATTTGGGGCAGGTCTGGTGTCAGGGTTTGAAGCCTCATCCAAAGGGCACCAAAATCAAGAATATTGTTGCTCATGAATACAGGGTGGCTTTGATCAGGTCCTGTGGATTTATAGTGCTCTAATCACAAATACTCTAGAAATTATTTATTCTGATTATTTAGGGCCAATTCTTGAGTATTCCTGTGCCCAAAGAGATGAGCAAATGGAAGGCAGAGACTGCCAGTCTCTGTTCTGCATGGATGAACAGATGAGCAGGGTGGGAGAAACCCTGGAGTGGAATTTCCAGGCTGTGAGAGCACCATATCACCAAACTTCACCTGACTTTTGCAGGTGATTTATCTCGTGTCCCTTTGTTCTGTGCTGATGTCTGTGTGAGGGAGAGCTGAAGGGTCCAGCTGTGCTTTTGGGGGGAATGTGGAGCATTGTGGAGCAGATTGTTATCCAGCGGTGGGAAAGAACAAGATGACGTCTGTTTGGCACAAAATGAGACAGACAAACTGCTGGAGATTCTGACTCTCTGTAAATCAGAACTTCCTTTGCACAGGAGGAAAAACCAGTGAAACAATCTCTGGTGCTCCCAGCCCTGTTTGGCCATTAAATAAATTACGGGATCTCTGGGCAAGTGTGGCATGGCTCACCTGAGCACCCACGTGCTGTGATCTTTGTGATTCTTTTACCTTCTCCTGTTTTTCTGCTCTCCTTGTTCCCTTCCTGCTGCCTGGTTAAACCCCTCTGGCTGATGCTGCCTGAGGTGCTGAGCATTGGCAAATCCATTTAGAGTGAGTGAGGTGCATTGGTCCAGCTGGAATTCAGGCCCTGAGTCCTGCTCCAACATTACTGTGAAATTTCATGTTCTTCCTTGTAAAAACTTTGAAAAAGCCAGTTAATTAATTCAATTAAGGAATCAAATTACCAGAAATTAGGAACTTGTTTCATTAATCTGGGGCTGCTTTATCTAAAAGCCCTATGACAAAAGCACAATGAAGCAATTTTATTTTTTTTCCCCAGAGTATTTAGCTTTAAAATTCATTTTCTTAGGAGAGAGATTCTGAAGATTACCATTTCCAACAAAAGAACTTGTTTATGGTGTAACAATAATGATGACTCTCAAAGGTACATTAATTTTTTAAGCATAGATGTTTAAAAATATGCTGTACATGAGGTAAATTAGTAGAGAATCATGAGCTTGACTTGCTAGTTTTATCTTCTGCTAGAGATAGCCAAATGTCAGGAGTTGCATGTTCAGGGAATTTATTCATCTTCCTAAATGAGTTTTCATCCAAAAAAGAACAAAAGCATTTTCACCTAAATTTCTATGAAATGGCAATTTGCAGGAAATGATAGTTTAGAAAACACCAGCATATGGTGCTTTGAAATGGTTTCCACATTTACTGAGAGCATTGGAGGCAGGAGAGAATTCAGAGGGAGAAACTCAGCTTAAGAAGTGAGCTGCATTTAATCAGCCAGGTGCTGCTGTGCTTCCTGAAGCTGTTCTTACTTAAACATAAGAAAAAAATTGTCCTGTGGATGTGATCTGACACTGGAATGAGTTTCCCAAGGAGTCTGCAGAGTCTCCATCATCCTTTGGAGGAGCTCTGGAGGTGCCCTGGGCTCTGCCTGCCCTGATGGGAATCCAGAGCGAATTTTCCTCCAGAGAATTCCAGGTGCATGTTCTGCTTCTCCTTTGCTTTTTGTCTTGGGAACATGGAGAATTGGCCATGAAAAGTTTCTCCCCACACAGGTGAAAATGTCCCACGAACAGATAAATGCAGACCTGGGTGTTGTATGTATTCTATAACACAAATCCCTCCATAATCAAAGCAGTTTTATTTGGTTAGGTAGGATACATAAAAAACTTCTCTTTGTCAATTTGGATTTTAAATTATCTGCATTCCAGTATTTGTGGAACTCAGGGAATGTTAAATTGCTGCCATGAGTCTGCACTCTTTTCATTGTCTTTTACATTTCATTATCTCTTTTCCTGTTTTACATTGTTATATTTCTTCTCTGTTGCCAGATTAAAGTATTTTAATCTTTCATGCACACCTCTTATACTGCACATGCTATTTGTTCTGATTTTACCCTGATTTTTAATGTCATTTGTTCTGACTTTGGACTTACACAGCCTGAACTGAGGGGTTCTTTGCAAGTACTCCAAATTTCCTCTGCCATGCAGGAGAGCGGATTGATCTCTGCTTGCTGAGGGCCTTCTGTAAGTGGCACTTCTGCCATTCACTCTATAAATTCTTTTAAAAAAATCCTCTTTTTGCCCTCTGTGTAGTGACTGTTTTCTGTGCTGAATGGAACAAATCCTCTTTTGTTTTTCTTTTTTTGGTTTCTTATAATAAGTATCATATAACGATATCACTGTGTTATCCTAAATTAAATTAAGTCTATAACATCAAATGTTAATTGTTTATTCTTCAAGCTGTGCTTGTTCTTTGAAATCCCAGATGATGAGGCAGTGTTGAGGATCTGAGCTGTCCTGTCTGGATATGTCCCCAGCAATTTTCACATCAGGGATTAGGGGATTAGCTGGAAACCACAAGCACATGCCTCAAACCAGAGCAGGGTGGACTCTGTTATCCCACAAGTGACAAGAGCCATTCCTTTCTTTATACAAGGCATGATTATGGAGGAACCAGTAAAAAACAAGACTTCTGCTGTTTTGTTTTGGTTTTGATATTTTTTTTTAAATCCAGATTCACAAGCACCTTTCCAAACTCCTGAAATTCTTTCACAGTCCACTGTGCATTTTAGGGTTCAAAGCACTTGGCATTCAATAATTCACAATCTCTGCACCTCCTTTGGTATTCAGTGATATCTGCACATCTCTTCAGCATGAAACAGTGGATATTTATTTACCTTTCCTGTTCTTCTTTTGCTGCTGAGTGAGCTGGGATGTGCTGTTCAGGGCAGTGGCTGCACCCAAAATTTGGAGATAAATTTGGATATAAATTTGGAGATATCTGTGGGTCAAAAGGAAAGGCAAAAAGCCAAAGGGTCCAAAAAAGAATCTGACAAGGTTTTATTTCCAAATAACACACGTGGCATGGACATTGGCATGTTTTACCCCTATTTTCTACTTATAAGGGAAAAGAAAGAATAATCTAAAAGAGAGAAGGAGAGTGTGGAAGGGAAACTGTTTATTGAAACTAAAGAGTAAGGAAATTAAAGCTAGAGCTGTTAACAGGGAAGAAAAACCCATGCAGGCTCAATTCACACCTCCTACCAGAACGGGGTAAATAGGTTACAGGCTCCTGCAGCAGGGAGGGCAGGGCTGTGAATGGATTCTCAAGTCTCCAATCTCCAGGTGTGCCTCAACGCACTGGTAATAACTATTATAACACTTGGATTTGAAATAAAAGGGTTTTTATTTAAAACCTGACCTAAGAAACATTTCATCTGTTTATGCTTAATGTTAAGTTCAGATGGATAGGTTTCCATGAGGAACTTGTGACCTGGGAAATGGCTCCCAGCAGAGTCCTTTACAACTCCCAGCAGAGTCCTTTGAGGATGCAGAGGCAGGCAATGGCAGCCCCTCGCTGTTGCCATATGGCTCCTTTTGAGCCTTGGCTGGTCAAAATTAAAAATGGACAAGTTCTTTTAGCTCCTTGACATCTCAAGTACCACTGAAAATCCCCAGGCCACAAATAGGGAGAAGAATGGAATTTAGCCACATAGAGGGAGAAGGATAGAATGGAAGTTTAGATGGAAACACCACAGTGAAGACAAAGAATGACAATTACAATCTGTGAGGATTGCCTAGCAGGAGAAATCTGGGTAATTGTTACAAGGCTGAGCAAACAGTTCCTCTCTCTTTTGCATTTTCAAACTTTTTTCTCCCTCAATCCACACTGCTCCTTTGTAATTTTCCAAGGTTTTGCTGGGAAGCAGTGACAGGGCCAGTTCAGTGGCAGAGATGAATTGCAGAGGTGCCCATAATTTTCAATTACACCTGAACACAGCTGATGCTGCTGAAGACAAGCCCTGCCCCCTTGGACAGCAGAGATTAGCATAGTGGATGTGAAAAACGGGACTCTTTGAACAGGGGAGTGTTTGGGGATTTCTGGGAAGCATCTGTGTTTGTCTACTTGCACTGAGCACTCCCCAGAGAGGAGGGGATTTTCTAAACCTAATCTGCCCAGGATTGATGAACCCCTGCCTGAGCAGTGGCTGCGAAACAAACCCTTGCCAGTGATGAGCAATCAGCTCTGCTCGCACCTCAGAGAGCCCTGCAGCTCCTCTGGAAGGGATGCAGCTTCTCCCTGGCTGCCCTGGGAGCATCCCAGCTATTAGGGGGGATAATATTTCTTCTTATTATTTCACAATAATGTTTCCAGATGCCAGCTGGAGAGGCTCTTTGAGTGGATGGAGGGAAGGAATCCGCTCATGGGGACTCCCCTGCAGCCTTCAGTGAGCTCCCTCACACGTTTGCAGGTGGAGGTGGCTCCAAAGGAGCAGATGTTCCTTGGGAAAAAATTGGGAAAACATCCTTTTGATGATGTTCCATGGAGAAAATTCCCTCTGCTGCTGTTTGTGCCCTGGAGCTGATAGCAGGGGGCTGTGGCTCAGAGATCCACTAGAATTGCAGTGCAATATACAATGGGATCCTGACTTTATAAATGGTAACTTCTCAGAGCTGTCAGCTTTAGTCCCTGTTTATGGAAAATGTACAAAAGGCCCTGATATTTATACAGTATCACAGGATTTGCAATAAGCACATTTTATCTTAAACATGATTTTTCAATAGAAATAGGCAAAAAAAAATCCTTCTGGATATAATCTACAAGCAAATATGTGGAGTCTGCCCAACCGCTGAGATTTTTATTATTTTTTCTTTTAAATGACAACCATGCACTGTGTGGAAACAGTCCTTTCTGCTCCCTGCTTGAGACTTACTCCCAATTACAGTCCTGTGTGCTTGAGACAAAGATACAGGGTGAGATGTGCTGATCTGGAATGTTCTCACAATCCCCTGCCCTGCTGAACCCCAGAGAAGGCCCCAGGTGTGAATGAAGTTCAGTTTTCTGCAGCCTCTGATCAACTGTTCTGATCAGAATTTCCTCACCTGATCCTGGAGACAGGATATCCAAATATCTGATGACAAACTGAATTTCTGTGTGTGCGCTGATAGCTGTTGAATTGCAGTCCCAATTCCTTCTCTCAGCAGAGCATAAATAAGGATCCTGCATTCCTATTTTTGTGAATTTTGGGCTTTTTCTGGGGAAATCAAAATGATGATGTACTCCCTAATGCAGCTGGTGGAAATTTAGCTAATGATTCTAGTGCCTATGAGTTTTCTCTGAAGTAAATCTAAATATCTCTCTCTCTAAGTGTATTTCTTACATGCAATATTACGTAAAGGTAAAATGTAGAATTTATCTGGGAGAAATTGTCCCTTGCCCTTGTGCCTGGATCGTGTCCAAGCGTTGTTGTTAAGATTGCTACTGCTAGACTAAATTATGAAATGTTATAGCAGTAAGAGAGCAGTGATTCCAAAAAGTCTGTAAAAGATTGATTAGGTTATAATTACACAAAAATTGAATTAGTAAAGAATGCTTTTCTCTTGTTTTGAAGGATGCTCTGTTTTCCAGAAGCCACTTGTAGCTCCTAGAATCACTTTATTTAATTGCTCAGTGGTCAGACAGGCAGGCCCTCAGCAGAGCAGCTCCACTAATTAATTATTTGTAGAGCAATAGACCTCAGAGACAAAAGGCTCTGTATTTTCTCTTACTTATTCCTTCTGTACATTAAGATACTTTCAGAAATGTATTGGAAATATTCCAGGTTTTCACTGGGATGAGATGTGAATTGTTCCTATGGATTTATTTCCAGAGATTCATTCTTGGGACTCATTTCCATATTGCAAAAACAACCATTCTCACTATAAAACAGGCTTGAAGAAAAGCATTAGGGAAAAGCCTCAGATCCATTGAGGAGAAGTATTTTAGGAAGAGTTTTAGTTTAATAGAGGGTCCTGTGGAGTGGCCACATTCAGGAAACAGTTGTACTGAAGCATTTAAATAGACAATTCCATAAAGAAAAGAATGGTTTACTGGCCAAAAGTCAAACCCTGTGAACAAATTAACAACAGATTTGTTTCACTTTTGACTATTTCTGGGCATTGTAGAAGACAATACAAAGGTATTACAATAATTGATTTGTTTGTCTGGAGCACTTCATGCCTTGAAAAGGCAGTGCCCAGGTTATGGCACGGGTCAGGGTGACCTTTTCCACACTCACATGAGGAGGATTCCACAAAAATACTGGTTTAATTCTCCCTCCTTTCATTTTAAGGAAAACAAAAGGAAAAAGGAAGTCTTGACACAAAATTTAAAAGCTATTATTATAAATTTTAACACTCGCACTGGAATATGTCAATAGGTAAAGGATTTTATTACCTGTTATTCTTCCATCCTGACCTTTAACAGCCTCTGCATCTGTTTTCCAGCCTGGTTTATGATGATTGGCTTTCTATCATGTCACAGCAAGTACAAATTATGGCAAATCTTTACTGTATCACTTGCATTTACAAAGAGAGGTTGAAATTCATCTCTGCATTCCCTAGATCATTCAGCTTTTTAATGAAATTGAATAATCACTGGGGGTTAAGGAAAACAAGGGGATATGCATGTGTGGAAATTGAGTGTTAGAATTGAAGGGCTGCAGTTGGAGAGGAAAAAAGCTCCCTGAATTTTCTATTTTGGGCGACCAAATCCCTTTGCTGTTGATGAATGAAAGGGCTGGGGGTGTTCCCAGGTAATGCAGAACAGCAGGGATTTGCCAGAGCTTCACTGGGGCTGAAGTTTTCACTCTCTGAAGAGCACTAAATGAAGACATCAGTGAAATGCAGAAGGGCACACATTGGGCCAGCTTGCAGGATATTGTGCACCCCAGGACAGCAATTCCAGTTGTCTTCAGAGAACTTTTCTCATAGCTTTATGATTTGGTAGAACACCAGATCCTGGGCTTCATATTCTGGACGAGCATCAATCCCATCAGGTCTGTTCCAGAGTTCCAGGAGGGAGCCCATCCTTCATCCCATAGTTTAGCTCAGCATTTTAAAGGCATCTGCACCTCTGTGACATGGATCTGCTGCCATAAAAAAAACCCACAGTGCCAGGGTGATGTCGTTCCTCTAAGGGCTAAACTGGGATTGGACCCATTGTTCTGGTTTTCGAGAATTTTTGGTGATGTTGTCTTGAAAGGAAGGCTGAAATGAGGAGCAAAAAGTCGTGAAGTGAGAGGCAAGGAGGTGAGAGAGATAATGTGGAGAGGAGCTGGGAAATACAGGAGGTGGATGGAATAAAATAGCAAAAGAGAAAGGAAAGCAAAGAGCATGTCCATCCTTTTTTCTCTTTTTTTTCCTTTTCCTTTTTTTCCTACTGTGTTTATTCTCTTAAACTTCTGTCTTTGGAGGGGGACAGAATAGTAACGTACAGGTAATATTTTCAAAATTGGAGTATATCAGATTTTCCTCCTCAAAGGGATACACTTATAAAGAGTACTTTTCTTTTTAGTTGGAATCCAGTTACCTTCTCTTTCTGTTGTTGCTTGGGGTTGCTTCGGTTCAGTTTGGGGATTTTATTCCTGTTTGAAACAAGATCCTTAGGGGGTACTTTTGGTGGGTTTTTTTTTTGGTTTTTTTTTTTTTTTTTTTTTTGGTTTTTTTTTTGTGGTTTTTTGTTTGGGATTTTTTTTCTGGGTTTTTTTTGGGTTTGGTTTGTGTTTTTAGGTTTTTTGGTTTTTTTTGGTTTTTTTGAAATTTAATTTTGTTCTTTGTGCTCCATGTCTGACACAATAGCCACTGCAGTGCTTTGGAAGCCTAAATTCATTGCTCATTTATGATGATCTTCCATTAATATGGGATGTGGGATTATTTACATAAGGAACAGAAAAGGGGTTTGTAAAACAACCTCTGGACAAAGGCCTGGTGTGTTTTGGATGCACACAGCTCTGTCAAGGCATGACTGTACATTCCATATGAACGAGACCTTTCACACTCTGAAGATTTTCTGCTTGCCTGGCAGAGCTCAGAGCAAAGCTGAAATCAAAGCAGCCTTACTTGGTGAAGCAATTTCATTTTACCTGAAACACTGAGGCTTAAATTATAAGCTTCAGGATGACTCAGTAGAAATAATGCATGCATATAAACTACATAATTTTCCTGGAGTATTTTCACAATCAATATAACTGTGTGTTTAAAGTAGGGACCTGAGGTCAATCTTCTAAGCAGTGAATGAATAACATATTTTTTTATCAGAGAAAAGCTGCTCTATGCAAATAATATCTGACATGAATATTTAATAGATTGTACAGTAGGCAGTAATTGCCAACTAGTGGAGCATGCTGAAAGGAGAAAGAGAAACACTGAAATAACAAATCCGGTCAGATTTCAGTTACAGCATTTCCTTAACACCAGCTGGTCTGACAGGTCCTGGTGGAATTTGTGAAATAACTGTACCAACCTCTGTCCAGGTTCTAGGCATTAAATATTCCTTTTTAAATAACTGAACAGGGGATTAGCTGATTTGGATATGTTGATCTGTTATAAATTTGGCGTTTACTGAACATAATGTGATTTGTTCTTCTTCATCTCGAGGTGTTCTCCACATCACCATCACTATTTACTGTGGTGACTGATTCCAGAGAGCTTGGGGTCTCTATCAGGACAATTCACACATCTAGGAGCAGTTCATTCTCTTTTAGAATAGCTCACATCTGAAGAAGAACAATGATTCTTCTCCATTTCCCCCACCTTTTATACTTTTTCCATTCTCTAATTTTATTTTTTTTTTGTCTTGGGAGCTCATGGGTAAGAGAGGACCCCCCACAAACCAAACAAAGGAAGGTTTCACAATATTTTCTGATGGCGAAAGACCAAATGGTGTTTTTGGGCCTCCTGTTGTATGTGAGGGTCTCCCATAGAGTTTACTGAGGGGTTGGTGTCCAGGAGCTGTTGTGTAGTGAAAAGTTGGATGGCTCGATGGGAGAATGTTCTTTAATGTGGCCATAAACCTTCCTGGGCTTTACAGCAATGTGGCCATGAAAGTGGCACATAAAACAGCCTTGGACATCTGCAGTGCCAGAGAAACAGGAATGCAGATGACAGGGTCTCACACAACAAACCACAAAATTTCATTTGTAAACTGAGTGGAAAGCTAAGGATGTATTTTCCTCGGTGCTCTCTCCTGGTGCAATAAGCTTGCACTAATTTAGAGGTCAGAGGATGTAAAATGCCATCCTCGTTACACCCTCAGTGCCCATGGGAGCCCCCAGTGATGTGTGCTATAATGAAGATAATTAGAATAAGCTCCATTTTAGCTGAAGGCAAAAGGCCTTAAATCAAAAGGAGTTTGTTCCAGTAACCTTGAAATTGGGGTGAGGGTTACAGGCTGCCTACTGCCTCAACAAATACCTAAACTCATTGTTTGAAAGAGTGAGAGCAGGAGATCCCCAGGGTGAGGGCATCCTCTCAGGCCTAGGCTTGCTTTTGATGGGTAAAATGAGAATTCCTCAAGTCCTGGGTTTGCAAGCAGCATTCTTGATGAATGCAGAGGGGCCTGAGGTTTAAACTCCTGCCTGATGCTTGAAATCCTAAATATCCTAGCTCAGTCTTTCTTGGTGTATGGATAGAGGAAGAACTGGTGTGACAGTGGCTTTATACACCTGAGCAAATTTCCCTGAAGATTTCCCTTGCCAAGCCACTGAATTCCAAAGGCTGTTGTTGTGCAGAGCCCTCTCTGAGTGTCTCTTTCTGTTCCAAGAGTTTGAAAACCAGAATGACCAAAGCCCTGAGCTGTGAGCACGCCTGACTGTGTTTCGTCATGAGAAGAGTTTGTCTGTGCATTTCTGCCTCAGCCTTTTACCTCTAGGAGCAGTTTCTGCATTGTGAGAAGTTTTACTGCCCGTTCTCCCCTCTTTAGGAGTTATTTTTTGTAGTCATGCCCAAAGTTCTTCCTGAAGTCTCCCTTTCTGCCCTGTGAGGTGAGGCCCTGATGCTCACTGGGTTTTTCTCACATGCTGTGCCATGGCCTCACCAGGATGGGATCCATCTGATTTCCCTGCTCTGCCCAAGCCCAGGCTTGTGGCAATGGTTTTTGATGATTCCAATGGTTTTTGATGATTCCAATGGTTTTTGATGATTTTGAGGCCCTGGTGCTCACTGGGTTTTCCTCACATGCTGTGCCATGGCCTCACCAGGATGGGATCCATCTGATTTCCCTGCTCTGCCCAAGGCCAGGCTTGGGAACCACAGGTTTCTGATGATTCCTGAGCTGAGCTGGACACTGATGGGTGAAATCATTTGTGGCATGTTATCAACCTCTTCAATTCAGTGCTGCTAAGTAATGAAATCCAGTAATAAATTGGACAGACAAGCAGAATCTCTTAAACACGCTCTGGGGGACTCTACCTATTTTCTCTCTGCTCTCCTGGTATTTCCTTTCTGTCTGTGTGAGCTGCTGCCCATGCCAGCATTCAAAATCAACCAACCAGAGAAACTCAAAAACACTGCAGTGTTTGATGAAGCAAATGTGTGAGGCTGATCAAAGTGTTCCTAGCTCCATTTTTTTCCTAAATTGGGACTGGAATTCCCATGGGCTTGATGCAAAGTGAATTCTGGGTGCAAAATGAAAGCAATTTCCAATATCTGAAAAATTGCTGGGCTTCTTCTGCCTCTCTTTTAAAGCAGAATTTGCACCACCAGCTCGTTGGAGGTACAGTTTTATTTTGGCTACTTTAAAACCTGAATGGAGACAAGGTTTATCCCTCACAGATGAAGGAGAAAATTGGCATCACATGGGAAAGCATCATCTGTAATGCACCCTGTCACGGCGTGAGCTCTTTGGCACAACATATGGCAACAGAATTACCTTTGTACTGCCCAACTGTGGGATGTAATTCCTGCAGTCCAGGGGACTCCAGTGACAGGCAATAGATTTGAGAGTGCACATGTTCAGCATGCTGAAATGCAGGGCTGTCCCTTTGCTCTGCATTCAGAGCTCCCTGGCACTGCAGAGAAATTCTGATTATTGCTGGCAAAGCCTTGTTCTCCCCTCGTGATGTCACTTCTGTAGTGACACCCGGCGATTGTAATAAAAAAAGGAATGTGGTAATGGGACTGCTGGGGAGGAATGAAAGGGAAGTGATAAACTGCAACTTTTACAATGTGCACTGTCAGCTAAAGAATGGAACAATTTTAGGCTTGAACATTAAGGACAGG
Organism: Melospiza georgiana; assembly: GCF_028018845.1. Classification (NCBI taxonomy): domain Eukaryota; kingdom Metazoa; phylum Chordata; class Aves; order Passeriformes; family Passerellidae; genus Melospiza; species Melospiza georgiana. The sequence goes on from NC_080441.1 coordinate 3,032,274, forward strand.
GAAAGTGCTGGGAGATTTATGCTGCAACAATATTCCAGATCATTTTATGGTATCATCTTTTCAAATACCTGAAATTAAAACTGTGTGGTACAGTGGTGCTTCAATCATTCTGCTCATCGGTGAGCTGGGATTTTTATTTGGATGGTAAAATACCATCACTGCAAAAGAGAAACAATAGATTTTTATGGTTGGGCTCTAGTATTTTAAACATGATTTACTTGTCTTTTTGCTTTTTGCCTTCTCCAGAGATCTAAATACGTGCACCATATTGACCCTTAATATGTCTGCTGAAACTAGGCAAAGAGTTGAAACCTTATTTCTTGTCATAGAAACAAAATTCTGAGGTGCAATTTCTTTGAGAGTCATACACTATCCATAAATGTGTCTCAGGAACATTGGGAACGATCTTTGAAATTTCTCAGAGGAGAGGTTTGATGTTGTAGATCTCATGGAAAATGTCTAATAATGATCATCAGTCATTTGTCTGCTGAAACACAAACCTGCTTTTTGCTTTGGACTGCCAAAGAAGCCTTGGGTATGGGCTTGGGAGGTTTAATGTCAGAGAATTACACTTGGTGTTCTTTCAGAGTACAGAATAGTGCAGTGTCATAGTTACCATAGCTGATCTGTTAATTTATGGAGGCCTGATAGGTTTTCTGGCATTGATTAGATGAATATTAGCAAATTTTACTGACATTGGGAACAACAGAATTTATTTTGTCTCATTAAAAAAAAAAAAACAACAACAAAATATTCACTTCTCTATCAGCCATCAGTTTGCTTTAGGCTGCATTTAAGGGCAACAATTTTCCATTGTGGATTCCTGATTGTTTTTCGTCTAAATGCATTATTTAAATAAAATGCTATATTCCATTTTAATCAGCAATGTACAGGTGTAAATGGGGCACCATTCTGAATTCTGTGATTTAGCTGATCTGACAGAGATATTCCAGTACAACAACAAGTCCTGGGTGAAATTTTGGGTGCAGCATCCATCCTTTAGCCAGCACCCAGCCTCAGCTACCTCACTTCTGGTGGGTTTGAACACACAACAAACTTGCAATATGCACTTCAGAGATACCTGAGAAACCAGCATGATATAAAAAATAAGAGAGAGCATAAGAATTGAAAGTGTTTGGTATACTGGGAAACCAGGCCACTCTTGTTTCAATTTTTTGTCAGCAGATTGAGTTTAGATATTCATATATGAAAATTGGGAAGCATTTTTATCTTCTAAGGCTGCACTGTGAGATGAAAGGTTCTTCTTTAAAGGCCTATTTTTCCCCTGTCCTGCTGCTTTTTAAATAAAAGCAACTCTTTTCAACTTATTTATTTATTTCTTCCCCTCTGGTCCCCCCTCACAGAAGCTGCCTCTCTCCCTACCTGTATGCCACCTGGTTGTGGTGCCAGCTGTCAGGAATCCGCTCCATGAATTTGCACACATGGAGATGAATCCAGCTGCAAAAGGCTTTATGTACATCCATCACCCCAGAATTAATGCTGGACCAGCAACATCCAACCACTGCACCTCCCACACCACTGCATGGCATTGCTCTGTGCTGCTAAATCAAACTAAACCAACAAATAGGCTTCAAAATTGATCATTGCTGCTCTGGAAACAGTTGTTTAACTCCTTCAAAGTCTGTTTACGTTTGACATTTCCTGAGTAGACTCCTTTAGAGATAGATATCTTTTTGTAGATCTTCAAACTGAAACTCAAGGCAAATTCAAAAGGCTGCAGCTCTTATCAGGGAACTTTGAAAAGTGGATTACTCTGCTTTGGTCTGAAGTTACAGTCCTGCATTTTTTGAATACTTCTGGGTGACTTTATGGTTTTACATCAAGGAGAGCAGTGTGGCTGAATCTGTGCCTGCTTGCTTTAAATTGCACAGGCTCAAATCTATTGCTTCTTTCCTCCACACTGAGGGCATTGAAATCCAGCAGTGCTTCCATGGTTTCAAAAACCTGAAGCAATAGTTGCTGCTGGATTGTGCTGTCTGCAGTTGATGACTCTGTTTGGAAGGAATGTGGTAATGAATTTATTCTGGACCTGAGTTCTGTGCTAGAACCTGGAATGCATGTCACTACATTTGTCCAGTTTTAATTTGGGCTCCGTGGAATTCAACCCCATCTTCTTGTGGCACTAGAATAGAAAATAGGCTTTAATTCTGTTGTTACTTCTTCTGAAACTCCTATTGCCTGATTTTCCAATAAGGCAGTTAGAGAAAATGCTAAGTAAATACAGACTTAATGGCATTTTCAAGGGCCCTATAAAGAACAAATTCTTTTACTAATTACCAACTTTTCAGGTGCATTTTGGTCACAAATAACTTGGGAACTACAGCAAAACTCCTTGTTTGTCTTTTATTCTGCCTCTAACAAGGGAATTATTGGTGATTTCCTTGGGCTGTGCATTCCCAGGGATGGAACAGGTCCAGCCCAAGCCATTCACTGGGAATGCTGTTCATTTAATGGGATCCTTCTGTTCTGGGAACTGGGAACTCCTGGGCTCAAACTGGGATCCCTTTGCTCTGGAAAACTCCCTGGCTGCAAGACAGGAACTGGGCCCCAGGAATTCCGTGTGGCACAAGGCACAGGCTGTGGGGAAATAACTCACACTGAAAAACTCACACATTATTTTCATTCCCTGCAGAACCAACATTCCCCACCCCAAAGATGATCCTGAAACTTTATTGATTATCTATTCAAAGTATGTAAACAGATACAAGCAATTGTCAATGAAAAGTAAAGATGTTTTCAAAGTGAAACAAGAACAGATACAAGCAATATAAATCACTGCTGTTATCAGATTTACATTGGTGTTTCTGCTATCAGGATTTTCCACTTCATACTGATTGTTCCTATCAGTTCAATGAGGTTATTGATTTACACCTCTGGAGCAGTCAGAGCATGACTTTCAATTCCAGTGTTCTCAATACTGGGAATATTTGTTTGTTTTAATAAGGACAGGAGTGTGGGGAAAGCAATGTTTCCAAAACATTTTCATTTTGTTGTGTCCAAGAAGACAAACACCACTTGGGGTTACTGTGGGCTGTCCCATAAGACGATCTTGTATATTCCAGCTTTTAGCTTTCTTTCAGTTCATAATCCTTTAGAGTTTCAGAACATAATAACTCCTTATTGTATTGAAAATATAGGTGGGTAAAATCACTATGAAACTGTGACTTTTTTGGTGGTTATGTTGGGCAAAATACAGCTAATAATATTTTTTTCTAAGTGTCCAGAAAGCTGAAAGCTGATATTCCATATCAGTGTTTGATACTTCAGAGATGGAGAGGGAAAGGGGACAGCTGATGAAGGAAAAAAAAAAAAAAAAAAAGGAATCACAAATAAGGTACTCAGTAAATGTTAATTAGAGCAAAAATATTAATTAAGTGTTAAGACAGCATAGTGTAAATTGGAATCTTTTACATATTTCTGTGTAGGGAATTTTGTGCATTGAACACTTTTCTAATAATCAAAATCTCAATAGATTTTTCCAGCGTTTATTAGAACTTGCAATCCGTGGTGGCCAAGTGTCTGGCATAGCTTGATTTTAATGGAATGAGGTCTGGAGTGAGTTTTGTGGCATTTTCTCTTCCATAAAGTATTATACTAGAAACATTCTTTTAAATATTTTTTTCTAAATTGCTGTAAAAAGGAAATAATAAAAGAATCATTACTTTTAAGCAGCAGAAAATGAATAGTTTGCCTACAGCAAGGATCATGAGGGTGCTTGTTAAATTATTTGCAGCATCTATAGACAATCAGCCTAATCCAACCCAACACCCACCCAATATTTAATCTGGTCATATATTAAAGAAAAATTACTCCAAAAATATAGATAGGATAGACTTCTCAATACCTTAATGAAAAAACAGGGACATCCCACCTCTAGAACAGCTTTTGGAACTCCTTAGGGGGAAAAAGTTCCTCAACCCTTGTGAGTTTTCTGCAGGTGTGTCAGCCCCGCTCACCCTTTGAAGCTTTGCATATTTAAATAATCTTAAATTTGCCATTAATAACACCACTGAAATGATGTTTTTCACTGTCTGCTGCAAAGAAATCTGCTCCAAGAGCACCTTCCCCAGTTATCCCCAAAGCCAAGGCAGTGTCTGGCCCCAGCCTGACCTCAGACCGCTCTGTTTGAGGGAAACACGTCCTGGTTTGGTGAGCATGAGGAGAGAGCAGCTGGAGCATTCCTGGGAAGCAGAGCTTGTGGTGTGCCCTGATTTCCCTTCCTGAGGGCTGGGCTGGGCTCTCCTGAGGACAGAGAACGATGTCCCTTTGTGGGCAGTGCTTCAAACTCATCTTTGCTGGTGTTCGGCTCCAGCTGTTCCGCACAGCTGTGCACGCTGCCAGGGCTGCCATGTGCCTCTGAAACTCCTTCCCTGGGCCCAGAAGGAGTGCTGGGAGACCCAGCTCTGCCAGCCCGCTGCAGGGACAGAGCCTGTTGAATCCATTTGGATTTTGATGGTGGTGGAAGGGGCTGTTGGAGTTCCCAGCTGCTGAAGCACTCAGTGGAAGCTCTCCTTGCATCTCCTCCTCCCCAGCAGCTCAGCCGTGCCCCAGAGCTGCCCAGGAGGGAGGGCAGGGAGCCAGGCTGCCTCTCCTTGTGATGATTCCTTGGGAAAAGGCTCTGGGAGGAGAGGAGCACGGAGGTCAGCAGGAAGGGAGGTGTTTTCCCTACTGGAGGAGCTCTTTCCTCCTTCTGCTGAACCCAGGGGCATCGCCTGGGCAGCAGAGAGGCTTTGAACAGAAAAAGAAATGTTTTGTCTGGGGAGGTTTCCTAACAGCCTTTCAGTTGTTATCAATTCTGTTAAACCCTCCCAGCCTGGATTTTGTTCATTACTAGTTCTTCTCTTTCTTTTTCCTCTGTTTTGTTTTTCTTTCTAAAATCTTGCTGCTTTCACCTGCCCAGGAGGAGAGGTCGAATTTTCAGCTGAGCTGTTGTATTCCTGCTTCTCGTGGTATAAAACTGCCTTCCAAAAATTGATATAAAACTGCAAGCCTGTCTGTCCTCCTTGAAAAATGCATCTGCTGGACTATCTGTCGAGTCCTTTCTACAGGATTTTCTCCTGTAGAAAATCATTATTTCTTCAAGTGACATTGAGGGAATGTTGGTTTTGACAGAGCCAAATACGCTGCCCTGCCTCGTTGTTAAAAAGCACCTTGAGAGAAGAAATTGATCAAGGGGAAAGAGAAAATGCTTTTAAAAAATGTCTTTTTTATGTCTCTTGTAAGCCTGCCTTCATCTTCCCTTCCTCTGTGCTTGTTTGAGGATGGCACTGGCCCTTCCCTTCAAAACTGGCATAAAACTCGCTGCTCTTGGAAATGGTAAATGCATCTCTTTTGTCTGGAGTGAGGACTGGGAAATTGTAATGCACAATATTGGCTCTAAACTGTTAATTCACGAGGTATAAACAGTGTGCAACCCTGTGATTGATTGAGAGGTTACTGTCAGGCTGGAAATCTTTCAGGATAACCAGGGTTTATTAGGGGAGGAAAAGCAGTCAGAACTTCCAGTTCCTGCTGCTGCCTCACCTCTGCACTCAGAGATCCTTGGAAATGCATTTATAAATGATAGATAAAATGTATTGATTAGTGCAGACTTGGCCACTAAGGCAGGAGAAGACAGCATTCAAAAACTGCAGGATTTTCAATGGGTTGGTTGGATAACAGGTCTGGAAAAGCAAGTTACTGAATCTGAGGTTTTTCTTGAAAACGTGGCTCAGTTTGAGGTGTTCCTGCCATGATGTCTAACAAAGGTTAAGATAATTCAATAAGCAAACAACTAAATTTTTTTGTTGTTGTTTTGTGGAAAGTTACACAAAAATCTTGACATTCAGAACTGAATCAATTATAGTTTTAAAATATTTTCTTTATTAGGACTTTGGGGTTTTCTGTTCATTTTTGGTGCTGGTTTTTTGGTTTTCTTTCTATGAAACTGGACATGAGAAAATTAATTGGATGAATGACAGTAAAAGAAAAACTAATTTGAAAACATTAAAATGAAATTTTTTGTCATTTTTATAGAAAAAATTAATATTAGCATTCCAGTGTGCACACCCTAAAAACCTAAGGTGAACTTGCAAGAGCTTTGGGAGTCATTTCATGAACACCCTCTCAAAACAAAATTAATTTCTTTTTTAGGGGGGTACAGTGATGAAGGTTTCCCTTGTTAAGACCGAGTTGCACAACACACTGCAGAACCCAGCTGAAGTGACATTTTAGGGTATGAACAGACCTTGTAACTGATCAGGTAGATTACAGTTTACTCTGGTATTTTTTCCCTCTCTCTGAAGAATTCCTTGCTGGAAATAGCCAAGTGAAGGATCTTGGGGTAAAAGAAAATGGACAAAAATGAACTTTGCTCTGGTACAGTGTGACTGAGGTGGTGCTGAGCCCTGCCAGGCTTCACTTTGTGGTCTAGGGAAGGGCTGCGGTGGGGTTTGGTCCTTAAATCAGCCTTCATTTGGTCTTCTGTAGGTTATTTCTGTCATGAGGCAAAATAATGATAATGATGTTAATTAAAAAAAGAAAAAAAACTATTAAGGGAAATAAAAGTAGGAATGCAGATTCTCTCCTACAAAACTGACATCACCCATCTGTAACCACGTTCAGCCCTGTGGGCTCTGATTTGCAGGCAGCAAATGCAACCCTACTGCAGCCAATGCATTTTAGATGTTTTCCTAAAAGAAATCTGGCTCCCTCCAACTTTCCCAAACATGAGACATCCTCTCAGCATCGTCTTTTCTGTACAGTTGTGTTGGGCTTGAATCACTGCAGTGCAGCTTCAGCTCTACAGTGGAGAAATTGAGCAGGGCTGGCAGAAACGAGAGTGCAGTGAAACAAACACTGCAGTAAAACGCTTTGGTATGCTGATCAAAAACAATGTGAGTCAGAGGAGCACGAGGATTTTGGAGAATAATTATAAATATTACAAAGCAGAAGCCTTGGATGCTGAGGTTTCTCAGCGAACTTCAATCCTAACCTCCTTCTTAATTTTGACATGTTTCATCTTTTTTTGCTCAGCCTACTGCATCTGAATGATGAAATAGTGGCTCTGACACTGAGGCACTGATTTACTCTTCTCAATATTTCACACGTTTTCCTCAGTTTTGCATCTGTTTTCTTTGCTGGCAGCAACCTCTTCCATCAAAACTGTCAGTGGTTTTTAGAGCCACGAGTTTAAGGAAAAAAAAAATAGGAGAAAAAAACACCTCCAAACCCTCAGAAGTGAATTTCTTTACTTCAGAAGCACTTCATATGGTAGTTTTCTCTGCAGAAGATATATAGTGGAGATAGTTGAAAAAGAAAAATGGCAATTTAGGAGATCAGTGGGTGATGGCAGTGGCTGCCTGCTCTCAGGAGTGTCAGAGCTGCTGGGAAGGGACCATTAAGCTGTTTGTGCTCCAGAGAGGTGGGAAGGGCTGGGGTTGGAAAGGGGCTCAGCTAAACCCACTCTGCACTGCTCCTGTCAGGATGTGCTGGTTCCTCTGGGATAAAGGAATTCATTCTCTGTCTCTGCTGAGAGGCTCCTGCTGCTGTGATGACTCTAAATCACACATATTCTGGGGAGGGGGCTCCAAACATGGTCTGTACCAAGGCAGGGGTTTGTTTCTGAGCTGCAGATCCCACCTGCACCAACACAAAACATCCTGCTTGAGCAACACCAGCAAAGTTCCATAGGGAAAAACTCCTCTTTCCGTCCTTAAATCTGTGCAGCCTCTGAAAGATCCCCTTCACCTGTGAGAGGATGCCAGATGGAAATAAGAAACAGGAAGGGCATTTGGGAAAGTCATAACAGCGATGAAAATCAGAGAGAATTTATGAAATATATGTAATTTGAATTTTATAACCTATAAATCCTTAATGATAATATTGTTCTATGCTTCTCAATTTAATAATCTACTATAAATTTTACAGTTCATTACAATAGAAACTAATTATTCTCTTCCCACATTTGTCTTCAAGTAGAAGATGTGGGGAAATGAAAGCAGGCAGACACTTTAGTGGCATAAATTTAGAATATTAAAGGTCTTACAAGAAACTTTCATGGCATTGCAATACACTTCAGTGCATGCTATTTCAATTTCAGTATGTTACTTGCTGTTTCTGAATTATAATAAGTTTTAAAAAGCAGGAAATAAGGCTTCAAAAGTAATTTCCAAATATCTCTATTCAGGAAGTAATAATAGTAATAATTTTCTTGCTTGCTGAGTAATGCTAGTGAATGGAGACACCACAGAATTCTTTGGGAAGAGAGAAAAAGGGTGATTAGAGCTGAGGGGAAGAGCTGAGCATGGAATGTGTAAATCCATCCCTCCATGGAACCAGATCCACAAATTGGACTGTCAGGCAAATATTGGAGGGCTGGTCCACAACCAGCAAAGTCTGTTTTTTAAATTGGTTTGCAAAGTCCATCACAAAGTCTGGACGTGTGATCAGGCAGCAGAACCTTCAGTCCTGCGGTGGGTTTGGGGCAGGGATGCTGGCAGCTCTTGGAACAAAGAATGACAGCATAAATAGCATAAATTGCCTGGAAATGCCAGCGCAGTGCCCAGCATGGAGCAGCAGGAGAGGCGAGCAGCATCTTTGGGGATGTCCTGTTTCATCAGCAGGTGTGAATTTGCTGTTGCTGGTGCTGATCATGTTTGCTGGCCATCGTGCCAAACATTCACAATTCCCACGTGGTTAAATGTGCATTGGTGTGAGTATGTAACGGTTCCTGGCCCTGTGTTTTCAGGTTGTGCTTGTTTAATTTTCAGTTTGCAGCTTAGAGTTGGAAATTTGGTTTTTTATGACCTCTGAGATTCTAAAGTAATCATTTTCTCGGGGTATTGCCAAGTACACCTTCAATGTATATTAATAAATTTGATATAAATTCCTTTCTACTTCCATAATCAAGAAACAAATTTCCTCTACCATGGCAAGCAGGATTTTGATGATCACATAGAAATAACATCCTTCCTAAAGAAACTCGAGATAATTGGGGATAAAACCATCATTTTCCAAAGGTGACATTAGAAGTGATAAATTATTGTTGAGATCCACATCCAAAAAGAAGAGAAACTCATATTAAAAGAAGTTTCCATGACAGTACTGAATCCTAAGATGTAAAAGAGCTATTTTGAATTGTGTGCACATCAAATCTCCTGCTGTTACTGTGTTTCAAGACACAGAAAATGGAGAAGAATAAACAGGACACCAAGAGGATTCCTATTTCCCAGTTATTATTTGTTGCTTTAGAGAATAGCACTAAGTTTTCTGGGATCAAAAGGAAAAAATATTCTTAATTCTTTCGCCTGTAAATTCACTCAGCTGTTCTGGGGTGGAATCAGCTGTGTTATCACAAATCTCATGTGGAGCACTCCCACATGCTTTCCTCTGGTTCATTCCTTCCTGGGATGGCCAGGAGGGATCAAATACGGGGAGGTGCAGTTTCATTTAGACTCCAAATGGGATTTCTCCTGGTAAGCTGCAATAATGTAAACCTGACCATTATTATTGAGTCACTTCAGTGCCACTGCTCAGAACCTGCAAATCCAGAGTTCAAAACAGGTCTGTTAAACTTTCAAGAAATTAAATCTTTTGGACTGTTTAGATGTTATCAGCTTTAGTGCCAGCAAATTTGTTCCCCTCGGTGATTTAAATATTCATAAAATTAACATTAATGACTCTATACCCAGTGAATTTCTATTACTGTTTAGATTCATTACATTTTCTCTAACACATTCAGCTCCTTAGTCATTTTCCCAATCTCATTGATATGGTGGAAGGTTTTTCCAGTAAATTGAATAGCTACCTAATCCCTCTTTGATCATTTTATAGTAAACTGTGAAGTTTATTTCCAGAAAGCAGATTGTTAACTGTGAAAATCTGTAAATTATTTATCTCCTAGAAACTATTTTAATGCTGATTTAGTTGTCAAGTATATTTTTATATAACAGTTTTAATTAAGTTTTTCAAAAGGCTTCCAAGCATATGTCCCTGCCTCACACACATTTTGAGCTAAAAATGTGATTTTTAGTTTTTTTCTGATTTTTTTATTCTTTTTTATTTTTTTCTGGAGTGAAAGGGAATATAGAAATGTATAGAAAAAAAATTCTACTTACTGGCTTCTAATTCCATTTGTGGTTGTAAGGGCTTCTTCCTCACCCAATTATGTGTGACCCTGGCAAACAATGGTGAAGGTGGCAGGAAGAAGCAAGGTGAGCCAGCAGGTACACAGCAGCTCTTTGTGTGTGAGCAGGGCTGGGGGCAGCTGGGGGTGCTGCAGTGAAAAGTTGATTAGAGGGAGATTCTGCAGAATGTTCAAGCCAGGCTCTCTTTGTTAAGAGACTTCTGGGCTCAGCAAGAGTGAGCTTTGTGTTCCGAAAACTGCCAGTCAGGAAATTAATGCTTTATAATGGAAAGGGTCCAAACAGGAGGACAGAGGACAGAGGAGAGTCAGCAGGGTGGTGAGGGGGATGGAGCACCTTCCCTGTGAGGAAGTGCTGGGAGAGCTGGGGTTCTTCAGTCTGGAGGAGAGAGGCTTTGTGAGATCCGGGTCTGGTCCTCCAGCACCTGCAGGGAGCCTGCAGGGAAGGAGGGATGAGGCTCTTGGGGACCAGGACAGGGGGATGGCTTCAGGCTGACAGAGAACAGGGTAAAATGGGATGTTGGGAAAATATCACCCCTGTGAGGGTGGGCAGGCCCTGGCACAGGTGCCCTGAGCAGCTGTGGGTGCCCCTGGATCCCTGGCAGTGCCCACGGCCAGGCTGGAGCAGCCTGGGGCAGTGGAAGGGGTGGAATGGGAGCATCTCCTACATCCCTTCTAATCCAGATTTCCTTCCAAAGCAGTCACTAGTGGAGGGTGACAAATGACCACCCTTCATTACTGATAATGTGTTTTAAGCACACCCATCCATGCTGACCATCTCAGTGCAGCTTTTCCGCTCTCTCACTGCTGGAAAATCCTGTTCCTCTGGGATTTCCTGACATTTCCTTGTTGCATTCAAGGCACTTTGCTGCTTGTTTCTGGAACTGTGCTGGTCCAGCTGGCAATGGTTTCCTGCTGCCTTTGAACGTGGTGTGCCCCATTCAGCAGTGTAAAGTGAAATGTGTGCTCATTTTCACCCCACCCTGCTCCCCTCATTTATGCACTGATAGGTTGGAGCTGTGCTGATAAATCAGAGGCATGGAACTCACTGTGTTCACAGTATCAACTTCACTGAGCTTGCAGAACAGATTAGAAAAAGTTAGACTCCACTGGGAATACTCTATGGACTGAGCTAAATTCTGATACAGGATTTATTTATAATTCTACCAGAACTACTTTGGCAATTTCATAGTATAGGCAATTGAGTTTTGGTCCCAGTAATTGTTTATTCCTTTGTGCTGTTGAATTTAATCCTATATGTGTATCCTTTGGGTCTGTGAGTGTGGAACCTTTCCTGCACCAGCCATTCCCAGGAGTGCAGTGTTTGCTGTATTGTGTCCAACAGCACAGTGCTTGCAGGGATAAAATGAGATAAAAATGACTGAAAGGCTACAAAAACTTAAATTACTTTTACAGATCCTGAGAATGCTGTTGGTCCTGTTGTTCTTGGGACTCTAAAATATTTTGATGAATCCTACAATTTTAAATTAATGGAATTATGGACATGTTTAAAGAATTATTGAGGAGCTCTTCATATTTAGTTACTGCAGTTTGTTTCCCAAGGCAGGAATCTCAGCTTTGCCAATGGGATATTCTTGTTCTTCCTTAGGAAAATCCTGACAAGCCCTTGCCTCAGAACCTTCAGTCCTCACAGTAAAATGCATTAAGTTTGCATGTAGCAAAAAGAATTAAAAATAACACTAAGTGACTGGATTTTTTTTATTATTTCTTTATTTGTATATTAAAAAAAATCTGAACAGAAAAATATATGATCAGGTGAAAACTGGGATCTCAATATTTCCACTCAAAACCACACAGCAAATATTCAGCACCACTTCTGCCAGCAATGGAGATGTTGTCATTCTTCATTATGATATATCAGGGCATCTTTTCAGGAACTTTCTGAGGTGATCTGGAAAACTTCAGCTGTTGCTGACATTTTCTGTGTTAAAGTGATATACTGGAACAATTGCCTTTGGGTGTTTATAGCAATATATTTCTTGCAGTGCTTTTCTGATTTCATCTTCTAATATGCCTGGAACAGGGAGTACTTTTCTTTTTTCCACTGATGAGTGTGCTCTGCATGTTGTATTTGTGTGTATCCACTGAGCAGTGTGGATGGAGGTGTCCTGGTTATTCATAACTGAAAGCAATTATTTTTACTCTGAATTTGTAACAGCTCCAGCTGTGGTTGTTTAGATAATATATAATGTTTATTCTTCTCTGGTACTATTCTGTCCACAAAAACCTTCATGCCTTCAGAGCGGGGAGAGTCTTCATTAATATTTGGTGCAGCAGGCTGGTAAATACAAGCTAAGGCCCCAAAACTTTGGGCGTAGAACCCTTCCTAAATATGAATAAATCTGAAATGTTTTCTGCTGCTACAAGGAGAGCAATTCTCCTGCCTCAGTCCCATCTACTTTCAGTACTGTTGTTAGTTTTGTTGTCCTTTTATTACACAAATTCTTTCTTCCTGCATCTCTTGTTGCACTTTTTGGCATTACTTTTGCCAGGTCCCTCCTCCCATCCATGAGTGTGCTCAGGTATTAACTCCACATGCTCCTCTGTCCTGCAGCCTGCTCTGTGACACACTGAATTTTCTATCTTTTTAAATGAAGCAAGAATTCTTAAATGCATTTTCAAACATTAAATTGGTTACCGTGCATGGGAAGGATGAAATGGCTGAATTTCCTCACCTGTGGAAGGGTTCTGGTATTTTCTGCCCTAAGTTTGGCTTTGGAATTTTCTCTGTTGAATTTTTTTGAGGCCATCTAAACTTTTATTGATATTATAACAAACCCCTCAAGAGAGGGAAATAAAACTGCCATAAACAGTGGGATAAGTGAGATCTGTCTGTCGTCTGCCTTCAGCCAACGGCAGGACAAGCTGCTGATTTTGCTGCTGCTCTTGGGTGCTGAATAGTAAAGAAAAGGGAAGAATATTGTGGTGCATTAATTAGGCTGGAGGTGTATCCCAGTAATTCCTGTATCAGCACCACTAAGTCTGGATCAAGCAATTCAAAGACTGGCCTTGTGTTGCTGGAGCAGGGAGGATCTGTGCAGGCCTCCTTGGTAATACCTTGGCATTAAGATTTTAACTGCGCATGTTTTGCTGAGAAGATGATTAATCGCTAGATTAAAATTAACTTTTTGATCTGGAAATGTAATGCCTGCTGTCCACAGAGACTGGTATTGGAACAACTAACTTCTGTGGAAGTTCACAGAACACCAGCCTTGTCCTGTCTTGCCACAGGCCCTCCCCTCAGCTGGAGCACAGGGAAATGGTGCTGCTTTAATTCTGGGCCCAAAGACCCTCAGAGGCCATAGCAGGCAGCAAAGCAGATTTATGCTACAGAAAGGCTGCAATTTCCATGCTCACCTTGCTTAAACCCCAGCAAAACCCACCTAAAATTGCATTGAAGCAGATTAACCCAGCAGTGAGTGCTGTGTGTGCAGACACAAAGCAGGCCCAGTTAATACAGCCAGAGAGGCTGGGATTTGCACAGGCATCTCCCCAAATTCCACTTGTGAGCTCTGGCTTTAGTACAGTTCTCTCACCCAGGGCAATCCCTGCTCAGTTCTGAGTTTTACGTTGGCTACATTTTTATATAAAGTTTATAAATCAACACTTTTAAATAACTTTTGCTTAGAATATGAAATTAACTCCCATGGCTGATTGTTTATGTACACTGATGTTATTTCTTCATCATGGAAGTAATCATTGAGGAGACCTCATTACTTTTCTATCCTTTTAAATCAGGTGAGAATTAATAAACGCATTTTCAAAAATCAAAACTGATTTGTGAAGCCTGGACTTAATGGAAGGAAAATTTCTTTCTACCAGAAAGAGAAGCTTCTATTTGTATGGGATCAACCATACCTGTATGGACCCAAGAAGCTATTTTGATTTTTAATAGGGTTTTCTGGGCAGATGTGATCAGTATCAGGTTAAAACTGGGAACAGGACTAGGAAGAAGACAAGGCAGGAAGGTGTGTAAATAATCCGTGCACAGCCATGCAGGAACAGTGCTCTGGAAAATGCAGAAGCACCACCTGCCCCATCCATGTGCAGATTGGAAGGATTATTTGAGTAGCAGACAACAACATCATGATAATAACAAAATCACATTGCAGGAAAGTCTCCTAACTTGGTTTTCATTTGATTCCAAGGCACATATACCTGGGAATTCCTGAAGAGTGGGTTTCTTAGGAGGGTGTTTCACACCTTTACCCTTGTGTCAAGGAAACCCTGCAAACAGGCTCTGAAATCCTCACTGGAGTGTTGTTCCACCTCCACAGAGAAAAGCCTCAGAGCAAGGTGCAGCTGTGTGCTCTGGGACCTGCCCTTCCCCTGCGTGGCTTTAGCAGCATCCCTGTCAAATATTGCATTTTATGCTGCTGCTTGCTGAGATTTTTACCTGGATGAGATCAATACACATCACCTGAAGGGTTAAGGACAGGGCAGGAGTCTCACTTTTAAAAATTCTGCAATCTCAGTGCAAACATGGAAAGCAAAGCCAGTTGTTGCACAGCTCAGAACTCAGTGCCTGAGAATAGCAACGGAAAATTATTTATAAAAACATTAGAAACTCAGATTAATGCCCTCTGTCACCTTGGTGTAAAATCTAATGAATGCATGCCAAGATGAAGTGGCAATTCTCCTGAAACCCCTCCTGTGATGTCTTCACCCTCAAGTCTCTCACTCTCATTATCTCCAAGGTCCAGACTGGGCTCTGTGTCAGGCAGAGCCAGGCAAAAACTGCAAAACCTTCCTGTGTTGTGTGCTGGGAATCTCTGTGGCCTCTGCAATGTGTTGTGTGCTCTTTGCCTTCCTCTCACCCTCTCAGCTCCCTCCCTGGAGCCCTGTCCCATCCCCAGAGAAGGGAGAACGAGGAATGAGGAGAAGGATGGGATCCCCTCCATGAGCTCTGATCTCCCCTTCCATTGCTGGGGTGAATTCTGTGCTAATGGGAACTCCTGAACCACTGGGATAAAAATGAAATGCCCGGCACAGGGAAATGATCATGTGGTTAAAGTGCCAGACTTTGCTTCAGGAGCTCTTCTGAAGGCTTTTGTTTGATTAGTGGCACGACACTTCATCTTCTGTATTTCACCTATAAAGTGGGGATAATATTGCCTTCTTTTCTTAGTCCAAAAGAGGGTGATGATTCACACAGGCCAGAAAGGAAAAGACGTACAAAATAATGATGAATTTTCAATTTTAAAAGGCTCATATTGATGTGCTGTGCAGAGGATCTGGAGCACATATTAAATGAATTATTACTGTTTTCACTTCCTGTGAGCCTTTGTTTCTCCTCACCCCCTGAACATTCCAAGTTCCTGATACAAGGTTTTCTCTGAGCAAACACTCTTTCTCTCAGAGCTGCTTTTATTTTAGATTGAATGAGAAAATGGGGAATAAATGAATAAAGAACTAACATTAGACCTACATGAGAGAAAAGGCAGGAGCCATTCTCTCTATCTCAGCCCTTCTGAGTAAATTTTTAGCCCTGTTTTTAAGCAGAGAGCATGGGGCAGAATTGTTTAAAGGGACACTAGTGGAACAGAGATTCAGTAGCTCATTTCTTACCAGAAATAGTTTGTTGTATTCCTATTTTCACCAGTTTCTCCAGAAATCCCTTCTTTCTTAAAATATCTTCATCCATTTCATCCATTTCTTTTTGTCCAATTTCCTTTGACATGAAAAAACTGATCTCTTGCATCTCAGTATTTTAGGATGTTTGGACTGAATTGTTTTGTGTACTCTTGGATATTGAAAGCACTTTTCTTTCTCTTTTGATAACCTTCCACTATCATTTTCTTTCAACTGCTTTCTTGAAAAAAACTTTCACTCTGATGCTGATATGGCTTGCTAAATGTCACCAAATTATTTGTGAATTTTGAGTGAATATTATTGAGAATAAAAGGGTGATAGGGGTCAGGAGAACACTGATAATACACGAATCAGCTACATAAGGCTCATAGAACAGGAAACTTGGAATCCAGTCAAAACTAGATTGAAGGTAATACTCTTATTACATAAGTACAAAGTTTAAAAAGGGGTCAGTGCTCTTGTAATCCAGCTTACCTGTGAAATTTAGGAACATTATAAACCCTGAGCAGTTTGTGAGCTGTAACATTTAGGTGGCCTTGGTGCATTCGGAGTAAACTTTTCTGAAAACCATGAAGGAATTTTTTTATTTTGTGCACTTTCCTTTCTGATCCTGCGCTGGTCCCACTCTGACACCCATGGAGCTGCTCCTTGGCTCAGCTGTGCTGGGAAGTCTGTCTGCCAGGCAGACAAAAGCTGGGATTGTTATTCTTCATGGGCAACTTCAAAAGCAGACACAGCTGACCTGGCACCCAGAATGGCCATTTGAATTCAGTCTAATGGATGTTGTGTGCATGGAGGCTTTTGAATGTGAAGTAAGATCTGAATGCGTCCCAAGTTCTTAAAACTTGGGAAACCTGTTTCGTTAACATGGCATTGTCAGTCTAAAAGGAGGAAGCAGGTATTTAAATATGGCTTTTCACTCAGTGAAAAATGTCATAGTTTTCAGGTTAATGATAATTAGGAACAGATAAAATAGAACAAATAAATTCTACAGAGCTACTAATTTCAGCTGCTGGTTTAATCTGCTTCAATAGGGCACCACTGCCTCTGACATGTCTCCCTTCATTTTCATTTGATGTTGCAATATTGTGATTTTCTGTGCCAGCTGTGGCATTCATCAGAGGTGGCAGTGTAAGACTGCATCCCTGTGAAGGATCTGTGGTGAGATTCCACTAAAAATGAGAGAAAATATTACAAAATGGTATTTTCTATAAGGGAAAAAAAAAACAACTTCTATTTAGCAAAATTCTTTTATGCTGAAAGAACTTATTTCTGTCCAAAAAGCAAATTAAATAATTTTCCATGGAAGGATTTACCTTTCATACATTTCACTGCTAAGGAATGAAAACACAGGGTTTGAAAAACAAATAGGTCAGCTTAATCTACCCAGCGTGTCAAGATTCCTGTGTGTCAGGCTCTGTGTTTCACTGGTGCTTTCTTTAGGGCAGAGCTGTATCCTGGAGGAAAGGATGGTGTTGGCCAGGCTGGCGAGTTTGTCATTCAGGAAGCACAAGCCTTGTCCCCTGTGCAATTAGGGAACAAGCTCACCAGTGACCCACTAACCCTGCCAGTTATGCTTCGCTGAGGAATAACTTGTCAAATGTCACTTCTTTTAGCCTGGAAACTAGAACTCCTGCAAGCTCTTTAAGATGAGGAGTTGCAGCAAGGAGATTTGTTCCCCTCAATGAGAAAACCTGCTGAAAGTCACAAGTTGCTGGGTCCTGGAAGGCCCCTGGGGCTCAGAGCAGAGCTTGGATAGGGATATTCCTGTCTGCTCGTGTAAGCTGCTGCTTCTTTGGCTGAGGAATTGTGACAGCAAGCTGGGGGATTTTCTTCCTGCAATTCATTTCTTTCTAAAGGAATGGAATGTTTTCTATTTCCTTTAAGAGTGGCAGGAGCGAAATGAACAACAGAATTCCTCCTGTAACTTTTCTGGGGGGACACAGGGCTCTATAGAAGGTGCAGAGCTGCCTCAGCTCTCTGTCCCTACCTGCACCTTTGGAATGTTGCAGGAATTGCACCTGTAAGCTACAGGCTTCTCCCTGGCTGCTTGCCTTCAGGGAATAGCACCAAACACTCTCTTCTGTGCTTTAACTATACAGAGGAGTTTCACCTAAGTGCTTAATATTGATTTATTTCAATGAGATCAGTTAACGCATTTACTTGTAACTCCCATCAAGGAGGACTCCCAACATCTCATTCCTGACAATAAATCCACAAAACTCTGGGAATACCAAGCAGTACATGGGAATTGCCTCTGTTTACAGCTCACCCACTGGTAGCTGTTCCTAAATTCCAGGAGCTTCAAAAAAGAATGTGCTCCTGCAGAGAAATCTTGCTGCAACCCTTAGAGAAGCATTTTGTGAAATATATGTGTGACCAAATCATTGTGCCTGACTGGAACAGCATCTTTTGTTCCCTAAAGCATGAGCACCCTGAAATCCTGCCTGAAATAGGGGCTGGTTCTGGGGTTTCCACTGAGGTGGGAACTCAGCAGGAGATTTGAGAGGGGGGATTGACAGATGATTGATGTCCAAGGAAACCACAAATACAAGCAGATGAAACTGTAATGAGCAATCATGGCAGGCCAGCACGATTTTTAAGCAATTATCCACCAAAGAATGTGAAAGGAAAGAAATCTGAAAGTATTTCACCAACCCAGAGACTACTGATAAACTTTTAAGGCCAGAAGTTTGTGGAACAAATTCCTGAAGTAGTATTGTTCATTGCATTTGCTGGTAAGCTTGGAAGATTTCTTAATAGGATGGTCAGGAATCAGTCAAACAGAGCAACTATAGCCTGGGAAAAAAAGTACCCCTTTGTTTTCTTTTATTGGTTTGAATTTTCTCCAAGTGAGCAAGTCAAGCAGAACAGGAAGTCTTGAAAGCATTTGTTCTCTTGTTCGCCTGAACTTGGCTGCTCTGCAGTGCTGAAATCCCAAATCAGCAGCTGAAGAGGTGAGATTTAAAAACTGTGAATACACTTGGAATTTAATCAGCATCTCAAAAACTGCATTTCAGTGTTTCTGTGTTGTAAATAAAAGAAGTTGCTTGTACCTAGGTTAAGACAGCATCATCTTGATGATGTTGCCTTGCTCCTAAGCTTTGGATTTATATTGTATTTTCCCTTCTTCAAGGATATGGTGCTTTTCAGTTCCCCAGTGTTCTCTAGTACATTTAGAGTTTTAAAGAGCTGTTGTTTTAGTTCTAACACTCCTCAGCTGCCTGAAATAAAAAGAAATATGTTGGATCTTTTTATAAAGAGAGAGGGAGAGGGAAGTGTTTGTTCCTTTGTGCTTCTGGGTGCGCAGCATGGGCAGGCCCCCAGATATTGCTGCTGTGTCGATTCTCTGCCTTTCCTGGGCAAGCACAGAAGTGCTGCAGGAGTTTTTCTTCTCCTGGAGCCCAGTTCAGCTCCCTCATGGTGTGCCCAGTGCAGGCTGGTGCTCCATTTCATCCCTCTCCAGTCTGGGGTGAGGAGCAGGCAGCTCAGAGGGAAACTTCCCCCACTGCTTGATGTGACTTGGTTTTACAGAATATAATCCTAAACTTCACAGTTGTTCTCATCAAAATTAACCTAATTTCTGTGAGAAAACAGCGAGGCTGACAGTTTGCTCATCATGCAATAGGATATTGATCAAAATGTAGAGTTGGGTTGGATTAGCTGGCCAAAATTTGTGCTTTGGGCAACTTTTAATGCGATGGTCAGTCATTTTGTGCTGGAGTCATGCCAGAAGTGAAATAAAACTGGTTTCTCTGAGGAACAGGCCTACAGGAGATCGTTCAATAAGTGTGTTCTAATTGGTGCTGCTCTTCTCTCTTTCTATGAGCTTTCAGAACATTTTGTGTTTTTTCCAACAATTCACTGGTGTGCTGGGGACCAAAGCTTCATGTACAAAGAAGAGTATCTGGATAGGAGCCAAAAAGAAAAACAAGTGCATGTTGTTAAATTCATAGCCTACATGAAATGAATAATTCTCTATTCCGCCGATTAACCTCTTCTGCAATCTCGTTTGCATTCAGGAAATGAATTCCCTTACTAGGGAGAGGGCACTGTGTTATGCAGTCTAATAATATTAAAATACAAGATGTGTGTCTGGGTGGCAGGAAAAAAACCCCACATCCCTCAAACCCAGAGGAACAACTGACCTGTCATCATAAACACAGCAAGTGCATGACTTGGTTTAAAGTTCTTTTCTGGCAACTGACAGGTCATTTCCTCCTGTCATCCCTTCCAGTTGCTTCCTCACTAGGAAAAGTCATGCCCAGATATCTGAAAATGTATTTGGTATTCTCTCTGAGCGTGTTTAGATTTCCAAGGGCCTGTGGTAGGGATGTAATATCAAACCAGGATGTTTTGCAAAAGTAAGAAAGCAAAATACTACAGACAGATCGTAAACATTGCTGGCAAAATGTAACTTGTGTTGGGGGGCAAAATGTGCCTTAGATAATTGATGGAAAGAGAAAAATAAAGGAATCTGATCTGCCTCTAGCCTTATACAATTTGAGTGTAATTCATAATTAAGGCTTTGCATATTACTTTTATGCCCAGTGTGTGACTTGAACTGCACTATTTCCATATAAACTGCATTCATATTTCTCTTTTAAGTGTTATTCATATTTCTCTTTTAAGTGCTATTGGTCTCCTAAATACACAATATTTGGTATTTACAGGAAATACAGTACAGTTTGGAACCCTCTGTAGTCTCTGTCTTTTCCTGTTAAGGATAAAATAAGCATTGAAGGTAACAGAAATGAAATCAGTTAATTAAAAGTGTTACCTACAGAGCTATTCCATAGCAAAGGAAGATTTTAACTGGATCATTTTCTGTCCCTCTCATCCTCAGTGGTTTTGGTTTTGAAGTCTTTTCATCTTTCTCTAGAGGTGAGTGAAGCCATTGGAAGGAAAAAGGGAATTGCAGCTCCTGCAGTTCCAATGCAGCTGTTCAGCATCTCCCACTGGAACTTTTCCATTCAATGTCCGCTGCTGGCTAAACAGTATTGGTCACTTCTTTTTCTTTTTGTTGTAAATTTATACTCGTATGAATTGCGACAATTACAATATTGGTCACTTCTTTTGCTTTTTTTTTTGTAAATTTATACTCATATAAATTGAGAAACTTGTCTTTGTATAGATGTCTTCTTCCACAAGCCTTATTTAAGAATCCACATTATTTTTAGGATCTCTCTTGTGCTGATCAGTTGTGAGAGGTGGGGAGCACAAGACCCAAAGTTGGTTTTCATTTCCATGGCAGGACACGTGTCACAAAATCCCCATGGAAGAGTTTATTTCAGGAATACTCTAGTAACACAGCAGAAATAAACTTGTTTTATCTTGGACCTTATTGTAGGAGGCATTCAGAAGAAGAGTTTGTTGAGGAAACAAACTAAAGGTTTAGTGACTTCTCAGTTTTAGAATTAGTTGTGTTTTGTTTTGGTTTTTTTTTTCCACATATGCTTAGGAAAAATTAGGAACTGGCTGAATCCTCATGCTCAAGGAAAACACAGGGATCGAGACCCTGTAATGAGCAGGCAAACACCATTTTTAATCAATTCTCCACCAAAGAATGTGGAATAAAATCAAAATTTAAATGATTTCATTCCTGCCACCAGCTTCTCTCTCCTGGAGCTGCAGCAGCAGCGGCCACATGGAGACACCCTCTGGTTCCTCCTGGTGCCTCTCCTGAGGATTGGTGTCTGGGAAGGGTCAGAGCAGCCTCAAACAAAACCCCATCACCCAGAATGAGCCGTCTGAAGGAGTTTTGTTTATTTTCTCCTTTGTCGTGGTGCATAAATGGAAAGGGGCTGGCAGCACTTATCGCAGTAGAAAGAGCAACACTGGAAAAATTACAAGAGAACTTGACAAACATGTAAAGTGGTTTTTAATTTCAGACACCCTGGAGCATAATGCATTTGAAAATTTTTAATTGGGAGCTTGAAGTTTGATAGATTTAATTGCAAAAGATAGTTGAAATCCTGAGCCCAAGGAGTACAAACAATGAGATCTATAAATATATAGTTTTGAAGCTTTCTTTTAATGTTAGAGAGCCACCATGTGCATAATATGTGATTTGTTTGTACCCTTCATGCCATGACCTCTCCTTCCACCAGCAGCAGAGTTAATCTCTAATTGTCACAGATTAAATTTCTGTATCTTTGAAGCTGTAAAATGCAGTGGGGGAATTTCAAGTCTCAGGCCAGCCGTGTAGCTGCAGGAGGCACACAGGGCTTTGTGCCAGGCTGAGAGCAGGCCAGGTAAGCACCCTGCCTTGTCAGCTGTCAGGCTAAAATCCCTCTGCATGCCCTGAACAGGGTTAGAGCACAATTCCTCAGAGGAAAAAGTGATTTAATTCATATCATCTGCTGTTTGAGGGGTGGTTTTTATTGGGGGAGTGCTGGTAGCTTTGTTTTTCCCTTGTTAGATTTGCTTTATAAATAGAAGTGTATTTATTTTCGTGTTCTATTCAAATTTACTCAAAACTTCCTGCAGACAAAATGCACAAATATGTCATTGTCTCACTTAAATGCAGGGCTTGGGTTTTCTTTATCTATCTTTATCTTTTCTTTATCTGTATCTTTATCTGGTTTTATCCCACTGTCACAGGATGTTCAAACACCATCTAGCTGCACCCCTAACTACTCATTTAGGTTTAGAGAATTCATCAGGTCCAGCTGTGGGTCAGCAAACTCGTGCACTCCTCTGGTAAATTCTGTATATTTTACCAGAAGGTTTTTATTATTGCTCAGTGCCTGTGCTGGTATAATTCTGCCTGTGATCACATCACACAGCAAAGTTTCTCCTCACCCTGCTCCCTGAAGGGTTCCTTGTTTGGAGAACATTTTTAATTACCCTTTATGATGTTACAAAACTTCCTTAGGGCTTTGTAGAGACAGTTCCAGATGGATGAGGAATATTATCTGGAAGCCAGGAGAGCTGATCAGCTGGGGAGCTGGGCTGAGGGAAACCCTGGGGATGTGGATCAGAGAGAGGAATTCCTTCCAGATGTTTCCAGGGGTTGATCCAAGTCAAGAGCTGCTCAAACAGAGCTGCTGGAATTGTTTGTTTGTCTGTTTGTTCTGCTGGCCCTTCAGTTTCCTCTTTGGCATGCTTGTTTGGTTTGGAACTCTGATTTTGTTTGTGTTTCTGAGTTTTATTACCAAATGGCTCTTCTGGTCCAAGTGCAGCCAGGGAGACTTGGGAAGACAATTTCAATTACAAGGAGAAAGTTGGTGATGCATCATCCTGAGGACAAATCCTCCTCCCATTTTACCAAGTGAAAGAAGCTGTTGGAGCAAAATTTAAAAGTAATTCTTGGTCTTTGGAGGAATTTAGGAGTGAACCAGAGGAATTTGTATTCCAACATCTTCTCAATGGGATGTGAACTCTAATTTTATAGATACAGCATTCTCTGATGTGTGTGCACTTGGGTGGGTGGAAGTTTTCTCAAATGGCCTGAAAATAACAATCCCATAATATTAGCATCTTATTTGCCTATCTGTTGTGTTTTCTAGAAGATCAAAGCTTTATAATTTGTGGGGGATATCTAAAGATTGCACAAATAACTTAATGAAGGGATTTTGCTCCTGCACTGAGTACAAACATGGTTAGTATTGAAAGATATCACTGAAATACAGAATTCCCTGGGTAGCAAGACCCAGTACAGCTATTTTGTGTAATATTCCTTTCAAACTGCAATTAGTGAAAGTATTTTCTAACAAACAGCTTGCGTAGGGATGGTCCAAATGATTATTTATTTTATTTTAAGAAATGAAATTGTTTCAGTCTATACATCCATTGGCTTATGAGGAGTGTGGTGTAGGCTTTGTGGTTTTATATTTCTCTTTAAAATTGAAGACATTAATGTGGGAATGCATTAAAAGTAGAAAGGGGGTAAGGTAAAGTAATTAATTAATATTTTTTCTTCACCTGTTTTGCTCTGAAAATATTCACTATGGCGTTATATTGTCTTTCTTCCATGACTTAGAAGTTTTGATTGAAGCAAGAGCTTTGAATTTTTTCATTGATTATTTAATTCTTTTTTGTTGCCATACTGTACTTAGTCTGCAAGTTAATTTTCTTAGCTGAATAGTCCCTGAATACAAAGAATCCATAAAAAATAATAGATAAGTCATAAGGGAAGGAAGGAGAATTTGTCCTTCAGTCAACTGAATACTGAAAAATGCATCAGAAGTCTCTAAAATTTTCCTTTAATTGTTGGAGCAATTGGTCCATTCTTTAATTCTGACATTTCCTTTAATTCTGATATACCAGTTTATTTTCATAGTTTTA
Source organism: Melospiza georgiana (assembly GCF_028018845.1). Lineage (NCBI taxonomy): Eukaryota > Metazoa > Chordata > Aves > Passeriformes > Passerellidae > Melospiza > Melospiza georgiana. The sequence continues at coordinate 3,056,320 of NC_080441.1, forward strand.
ACTGGAGGTAATCAACTTCACGCATTAAAGCTGCTGTTGAAAAAAAGTAGATTGAGGATTTAGGTCAGATTACACATACACATATATATATATATAGACCTATATTTTATTTTATATTGTTTTATTTGATATTTTACATATGCTGTGCCCCTGAGGAGCTGAGAATTTCAGCAATGCCATTCCAAGACAAAAGGACTTTCAAAGTTATCACTTTGTGGGCCAGGCATCTCCTGGAGCTCTGGGCTCTTGCCAAGATCTCAAGATCCAATTAAAGTGTTGTAGAGTTTTCTTGGGTTTGTTTTTTTTTTTTTTTTCATTTTGCCTTTAAAAATTTCCTCTTTTAATTGTATCAGCTGGTCCTCTCATCTCACTTTAGTGCCCTCTCACCGATACAGAAAATTTCATCATTTTAGTGACAATTTAGTGCCACTTTTTGAAGCTGTCTGGATAAAATTCCTCTGATAGGATTTCCACATTCACACCTCACCAATACGCACCAAACCCTGCCAATTGGGCACTCATTATCTCCTGGTGGCATTTCTTTTTATCTGTGGGTTATTTTCATTGTCATACCTGGCCATCCCAGGTTATTTGGGATTTTTGGCAGTGATGTTGCAGTAGGAATTATTTCCTTGCTCCCTCATCCATCTCAAAGCAAAAAGCTGATTTTTCTGATTTCCTGTCTTTGTTAAACTGGCACTGGTGGTGTTGGGGGCCCTGAACATGGTGTGTTCCTGACCTTCCCCACAGATCATTCCTGTAGGAATGGAACAAGCTTAAGTTTGAACATCTGAAGGTGCATTTGAAAATTTCAGAAAAGCTTATCTTGGATTTTTATTCTGTTTGTCATGACTGGGATTAATTGTATCCACTCACACTATTTATATCTTCATGTTCCTTCAAGTAGTCAAGATCAAAGCCATTTCTAATCATTAAAAAGCCAACAAACGTGTGTCTCCCAAGCATGCAGAAAGGAATGCAAATTCTGGAGAAAACAAATCCTAAAAGAGCAGCTCTGCAAAACTCTGTTTCCCTCATATTCCAGCTTGATTGATTGTCACTCAATATTTTATTAAGTAGCAAAGTCTAATCCCCCTTGTGAGACCTTAGTCCCCTCTTCCCCTGCTGCTCCTTCAGAATATATAACATTTAAATCCATCTCTCTCTGGTGTAGGAATCTATTTTTAACCAGTTTTCAGTACTGATCTCACTTAACCTGGTTTTAGCACGCAGTGGGCAGGAACAATGTAATTTAGGAATTAGGAGATTTTTTGCAGCCAGAATGGGAAGGCAGAAATTGATTCTTATACTTCAATAAGCGATTGTTGGTGAAAATATCCATAACATAAAAAGAATGGTGAAGTGTTTGAAATGCAGAATTCACTCTTCTTGCCAAAAGTGGCACAAAACTCCAAGTGCAAGGCTCAAAGACCTGGGTTTATATTAACTGCCTCCTTCACCTTTGGGCAAAGAGTATTAGTAGGGTATTATTCTTATTATCCCCATGGTCATTGGGAATATTCTATAAATGGCTTTTTGATACTGTTGGCTGAATGGCAGGAGGGGATCAAACGCCTGGGCTGAATCTGAAATCAATTTGCCATTTGCAGAATTTTCTGTGTAGAATTTAAATTCCTGGTGTCTGGCTACATTGCCAATAAAGATTTACAAATTAAGATAGCTTTAAGAGAAATGTCTCAAATGATTCTTCATTTTGAGAGTGAATCCAATGGTTTACACCTGAAGAGGTGCATTTTGTGTGACAGAATCAACATTTTATTTGAAGAATAAGCCTAAAGTGAGAATGTGAAGTGCCTGTGCTGATGCAGTTGTGTTTCTTGACCCAACAATTAATTCTTTCTGAAGATTGTCCCTTTTGGTGCCAACAAGAGCAAATAAAAGAACCAAAAATCACCAAAAACTTTAAATTTAGTAATTTGAGAAATCTGGAACTGGTGGAGGCTTTCAGAGCACGACTCATCCCAGGAAGGTGTCAGTGGTGTGCAGCTCCTGGCATTACCCAGGCAGAACAGAGGAAGCTGCAGAGTGTGGCTAGGTGTTCTTTGAAGTGTTTATTGTCTTTTAATTAAAAATATCATGAAGGTGACTGTCAAGTTGTGAAGTAGCTACACAAAAGCACTGAAATGCATATAGCAAAGCAAAAATAAATAAATAAAAAGGTGTTATTTTGGAGCTCCAGATTTAATCAGTACATTTTCCTCTAAAAAGATGCTTTTGAGCATAATAGAAAATGTTGGTCTGGCTCTTATGATTCTGCATATACTGAATTTTTACTCTGTCCTGGGTTCTGCTTTGCTAGGAGGAATTTTGTACCATGAGCGTTGAAAGTCAAATCAGGATGAAGCTGGCTGAGCCAGTTGGCCTGGATGGGGCAGTTTTTGGGAGTTTCCACCCAAATTCATCAGCAGGGGCATTTCCCACCCAAGGGGTTTGCTAGACAGCCCAGGATGGCACAGCCACTGTCCCACCCCCTGTCCCCAGGGTGGTGCAGAGAATAACGAGGAACAGAAAGAAAACTCATCTGATGAGGCAAAGTTTAATAAACAGGAATTAAAAATCAACTGAAAACACAGGTGAGGGCTAGTTCCCCAGGGACACCAGTGCCCAGCCTGTCCTTGAGCAAGGGGGACTTTGGAAAGCCACCCCAGTGACTCTGGGCATGGCAGGGACTGTCCCTCTGGCCTGCCTGGGCTCCCTCCTGCCTCCTGTCCATCTGCCCAAAAATACACAGGTCATGCACAGAATTATCAAACAGCTCATGAAAGCAAAACGTGCCTTCAGGTAGATTTATTCCACAAGTTCCAGGAAATATTCTGGTATTTTATACTCACTTTTATTTGTTTTGTTATTTTAACCATTTTGGGGGAAAAAAATCTTCCTCTTATAAGTAATGAGTCAGTGCTTTGGATATTTTGCAATCAGTATTTGCCTAAATAAGAAATTCACATTAGAACAAAAGATCCTTTTAAAATCAAGGTAATGTGTGAAATAAGTTATTTAAGGAAATGCTCTCCCAGCACTGCTTGGTTCCTTGGCTCTGTCTGAGAATCCTTCACTACAGAACCGCATTTGGAATTCCATTGTTTTATATTTCTGTACTCTCAGATCCAGACGCTGTTGTTCACTCAGACTGTGGGCACTGTGGAATGTCAGCAAACAGGATTTGTTCTCAATTTAAAAATGTCATGCAAAGAACTGCAGTCAACTGCATCTGATTCCAAGTGATTGGAGTTTAGTGTCTTAAAGGAATTGGATGGTTTGGGTTGTGGCAGCCTGTACCAGCACTGCAGACAATCCCTGAGCTTTTGATATTGTTGCTAACTTTTCAAAGGCACGTTTTCTATCAGGCAACAAACATTCCTTGTGATGTCGACCCTATTTTCACTCCCTGCAATATTTGCACTCTCTGATATTTTCTCTCCTTCAAAGAAAGTCAACTCTATCAAAACCCAAGTCCTCTCTTCAGCTTCTGTTTCCATTTGCTCTTCACAAATGAACAATGAATCTGAAGATTCCTTTTCTTCTCAATCTTTGAACTGTGAGGCAATTGAATTTGCCATGGTAGGAGCAGGTAGAAGAATATGTGAATAATTTTCTGTTTCCTCAAGAGTTGCTTGAAATGGCACCTTGGACACAGTGAGAAATGAGAATTTAAAAAGAAACCACTACAGCAAAAAGTGTGTTAATTTAGCTTTAATAACTCTCACATTTTGTGGAATTAGGAGAAAATAAAATGACTGGGAATATCTAATTAAGAGGAAAATGTATATGTTGACTGAGTAGCAGAAAAATTACACCCAGATCCTTCCCACTTAATGTTGGTTTCTCAGTCTCTGAATTAAAGCTGTTGTAGAGCTTTAGGTTTTTAATAGATTTTTTTTAAAATTTCTGCAGTTTTTAAACCAATGTGTGGGGATGGTTCATGTCTGTTAATGCAGAATAATTAAGTGAAATGGGATGACAGAGGTATTTCACATACATAAAAATTAAGGCAAGCTTCTCACTTGCTATGTTTTTAAATACAGTTTGTAGCAATTTCTGTGTTGCTACTCTGAGCTAAAAATGTCACACATTGTAGTGAGAGATCATTGGTGTAATCAAGAATATTTTTCCCTAACTTGACTAGAAAATGCATTTATTTCTGCACTGTATTTTTTCCCCTGTAGCCTTTTTGGGAATATTTAAAGCTTATGGGTTTTTTTTGGGATTTTTTTCAACTGAGACTTTTTTGGCTTCTGTTTTGCCTGAAAAAATTACCTCAAAACTGCCCATGCTCATTCATAACATTGTTTTCTCCATTCTGCTATCACTGTGTGCAGTTGTACTTCGTTACAATTTTTAGTTCTGATGTGCAGATTTCCACCCCACACAATGAATTCCCAGAACTGAGAATTCCAAGCACCTCAGTCTGGTAAATGCCCCTCTGTGTTGCAGAGGTGAGGAGCTGCTTTCCCAACATGTTTGACTTTACCAAGCGTGGAAGCTCACAGAGGCACAGAGCCTCCTTTCGTCTCTTCCATTTTTCATCTCCAACTGCAATATTAGTTTGTTTAATTTGACAAGTTCTGATGACCCAAACGCGAGGCTGAGAGGCTGAATGATGATTTTTTGTCCTTTTGGAAGAGAAATGTGCCAGAGACAAGCTGTCCTCCGTGGCAATCTTATTAGGGAGATTGAGGAATGAATGGAGCTATTAGAAAACGCAGTTAGAATGGAGATGTGAGGAATTATGGCTCTGCCCACGGGGGTGAAAAGCAATGACTCCATTTAGATTTGCAGAATTATGGTTGCAGAAACGTGGCAGAGGAGGGGAGAAGTTTCCATCTCCATCGTTCATCCCCTAATTGGCTGAGCCTCTGTCAGGGTTCACAAGGCTCCTGATGTTGTTGTCATTAGTCTCCAACTTCCCAGACAAAGATAAGGTTTCTGCTGTGACATATAATCAAAAAGATATTACTTTTTAAAGATAAATAGTTCGTTCTGTTCTCTGCTCTGGATCTAATAAACTAAGATCAAAAGGAAGCCAGTTTTTTGCTGTGTTATGAAATGCTGCTTTTTGGAACAGAACTCAAAGCTCATTTCTTCAATACTGCAATTCTGCCAAGTGGGCCTCACTATCAGTTGTTCTTATTTAATTATTATGCTTTAAAATTGTTGATTTCTGGTAAAAGAACTCTTCAGTCGCTGTCCAAAACTTCAGCACAATTTGTTTTTACAGTGCTGTGACTTCCTAATAAAGCCCTTATGCATTTGTATCTATATAAATAATATTCATTAATTGTAAATATTCATTATAATGGAATGAAATAGACAAATAAATAGATTAAAAGGCTTGAATAGACTGTATATTTTTGATTGTTCTACTGCCTGATAGGATTGCACAGTGGGAGATTCTTTTTCTCAGAGCTGCACCCACACCCTCATTTTCAGGAAAATTCCACCTTTCTGGTTTTCCTCATGCGTCTGCTGCACTTTCACTGTTACACACTCAGAGAGGTGCAGTTAACAAATTCCTGCTTTGCCAGAAGTTGTGGCTGGGGCTGAACTATTTGTGTTCAGTTTTATTCTTTGGTTTAGCTTCCACTGTTGAATTGAAACCGTTGTCTGGGATCTCAGCTTGTGCTATAAATGAAAGTGAGGTCACGCACCTGATGGCTTTAGTGCTGCTCTGGGCTGCTGCTGCATTATTTGCAAGTTTCTGGGCTATAAAAGAGATGCAGGGCACGAGGCAGGAAACAGAGACTGCAAAAGTCCATGAGCTTGAGTGCAATTTGAGCCTGCCTTGGTTCTGTTCAGAAAGAATCAATTATCTCAGTTAATGCTGCATCACTTGTTTATCTTTCCTACCTTATGTAAAAAAACCTCTTTTATCTTCTGTTTCACCATGGCTTATTTGATGCTGATCCTTTTTTCCTTCTGCTCTGATTGTCTGTTTCTGCTGTCACTTACCAGGGCTGCTAATACAGCTCAGCATCATAATTAATGGGTAAATGATAAGGCTTAATTTTATTCTGAGCCCACAGGGCCTGAATTACAGAATATTTGAAGAATGGTAACAAATTTCCCATTTTTCAAATATGATTTTTTACATTAGTGAGACCAACAATAGAAATTTTCATATTTCATTATAAAGTGGGAATAATCTTTTAAGTCTTTTTGCAACACTAGATTTTAAAGTTCATTGGGTCCTCCATCCTCTCTTCCCATCACTTTATTTTTTATGTCTGACTTAACTCTTGCTGCAACCTAATTAGAATTTTGTACAAAATTGGGACATTCATACTCTCAGAAAAAATTAAAAATTCAATTTTTAAGTGCTATTTTAATTTATTTTGTTTCATGGAGTTTCAGTTCTGTTTCATAACAATTTTGGATTTAATCAGAGTGTGCAAGGTCATGTTCTCATGGACAGAGTAAAGCTTTTGGAATGGAGCATTGCCACCATAAGGAAGGGAAGCACAATTTGAGGCTGACTCTGATGTTTGAGAATTCTGCAGCTTGTTTTGAGGTGCTGGATGGATTTTAGCAGCAGAATTGATGGAATTCATACAACTGCTGTTGAACATGTTGGTTTAGAAGGGCAGGATGGCAATTAAACTTAGATGATTGTTGATTATAATCGAGAGTTAAGTTGTTATAGCAACTGGAGCTCTCATCTCACCACAGTGCACAGAAAAGCACATACTAAATAAAATAAAGAGGAAAAAGACTGATCTTTTCCTTTCTCCCAATGATCTGTAATCATAATTAACATAATTGATATTCAGGATTTTTCCTTTGCAGTTTCTAGTACTTAAACATTACTGTGCAAATACAATTAATTTGGCAATCAACAGACTTAAATCACTGATTTTTTAAAATTATTTTTAGTTAATATTGGATTTCAGTGATTTATCGTCTTAACCATTTAAGTGAAAAATATACAATTCAGTCCTTTTATAATTTATGAGGTTTTGTTGGTTTTTTTTTCAATACTTAAGGAGGTATAATGCTGTACTCTGGCACACTGTTGTTAAAACTGGACCTTCTGCTGATTACAAACCATAGCACTGCAATTAGTCCACAGCAGTTAATTGTAAAATTGAGGCAGTATTTTCTGTGTGCTCAATATATTGGATTAAATCAAAAGGTATTGAGAATGCAAGTCCAAGAATTCTATTCCAGTTTATGCCAGCTGATTGTTTGGACTGCAGTGCTGATGCTTTTCATCAATTTTTGTGTGTTCAGGGCAGGGTTTCAGAGAATATCTCCATCAGCTGGCAACACCTGGAATGTTCTGTGTGTGACACAACTGGCAGTGAGGAAATCTTAGGTTTATTTCCAGTTCTGCCCCTGCCCTGAGACAACAAGGCAAAAAAAAGGGAAAGCCAAGATTTGCCATCCCTGGAAATTTTGCATCCTGCAATGTCTGTGTGTCCTGGTGGGGTTGTTTTGTCTTTTGGTGCCTGCAGAAGGCAGAACTCTGCTCCTGGGCTGTCCCTGATTTATTGCCAGGTCCTTTGACCTGTCCAGGTGATGCCTTGTGCAGGCTGCCCTGGAACAGAGGCTGGACAGAGTTAGAGAATAAAGCAGGGATTTATCCAAAGGATCTCCTCCATGGACCCACCTTGGACAGCACAGAGCCCAGCCAGGGCTGCACCCAAGATGAACCAAAATGGCCCCAAAATGCACGGCCGGGCACGGGCTCTGTCCCTGGGATCAGTTCTGCTCCATTTGCACCTTGCAGTTCATTGTCCCATTCCAGCTTTAGCCCAGGCAGTCCCACCCTGCTTGTTTTTCTCTCTCCAGCCCACGGGGTTTGTGCTCCTGGGCTGAGATTTGGGTCATTTGTCCTTGGTGCCCAGCTGGAGCAGGAATTGTTTTGTCTCCCTGCTCTGTGCACAGAGCTCACCCTCCCCAGATATGAATCCCAGACCCACACTCTAAAGCAGCACAGAATGTGAAATATATAAAAGCCAAAACCTGAGTCATTATAGGATTAAAAAAATACAGTTTCTTGTGGAATGGGCAATGTGTTTTTAATAACATTTTCATAGTGCCATTTCTGAAGGACCCCTATCTCTGAATGATGACACCAGAGAATAACAGTGTTTTTATTCAGGATGGCCACCAGAAACGTGAATACTGGTTTCTATTAGGCACAGGAAATTATGTTTGCATTTCTGCCTCCAGTTGGTTAAAAGCACAGGCACTTTTGTACTTCATTTTACATCAACTACAAAAAAAAAAAAAGTGTTGTTTTTAAACTGAGAGGTCAAGAGAAGTTAGTTTAATGTGAATGGAATGAAGAGCACTCAGAGTTTCGATTTTCTCAGTAACTTGCAATTATTTGTTTTGAATATCTTTACCATTTCTAAAGAGAACAATTTTACTCTAGATAGAGCTGTTGAGAATTGAAATGTCAACTAATAGTTTTAATTACTTGCTCGTGATCCTTTCAAAGGTAGTTGGAAAGAAAATGAACACATGCTCTCCATTAAAACAGATGAGATTTAAATGTCTCCAAATAATGCCTAATTTCAAGTTGTAGAAATTTCGAGTTTATGTGAAGAATGTGAACGGCCTGTTTTGTGGAATCAGCTCTGGGAAAGGTAGGCTGGGATATTTAGAATACCTGGCAGCAGAAAAGTAGTTAAGCCTGACCATTAGAAACCCTTATCATTAGAGTTTGATATTTAGCTATAAAAATTTGCTCCAGGCTAAAAATTAGACTCAGCAATTCCCAACATATGAGGCTCTAAATTACTTTTAAGATGTACACAAAAAGCAAGTTTCCTTACACATCCATTACATCTACATCAATAGTTCTCTTTTAGCTCAATATTTTATGTGCTACAAACTAAGTGCTCTGAAAGTAGATAGAGAAGGTTTCTGGTCACTAGCTTACAGCCTATTTTTTTATCTCCTCCATGTTTGTTTCAAGTCTTTTATGGAGCCTTTAAATTACGTCCATGGAAAGTTAAAGTGTTTTATTTCCTCAGATTTAACTCTACAGTTTTCATTTTTAATAACTTTCATTTTCTTGAAGTATGATATCTTTATGCAGGGCCATCTGCTTCTTTTCCTGCTCTTTTAAAGAGAACTTTTCTGCTTTTTGGGCAGCTTGCCTTCAGCTGAGCAGTGGGGGAAATAATAGAATTGTCCTGGCCTGAGTGGAGCCAAATCCCTCTGCAGTGCAGGTGTGTCTCTGCAGCAGGTGCAGCTTTGTTCAGCTCCATGGGCATCATCTGTTTGCAGCCATAACAGAGTTTTGGAAAGGTTCACTCCCAAACACAATATTCTCTGATCCCAGAGGTGGGAACAAGGTGTAATGCATGGAAAAATTCAGAGCTGTACAAGTCTGCAGGAAAACAACTTCTGCGTTTTCACGGGATTTTGATGTTTCGCAGCAGAACTGATTTGATGGAAGGCAAATTGTAGGAATTCCCTGGGCAGGAAGGTTGCACACTGGCTGCTGGAGGAGAGCAGAGCTGGGAAATGCAGGATCTTGTCAGGCTGCCAGTTTGGCTGTTAATGAGCCAGGGCTGGAGCTTTGCAGGGAGCCCTGCTGGTGTCTGAGCCAGCAGAGTCCCTCAGCCGTGAGCGGGGATCCCTCTGGCTCTGACTGCTGCCTCGTTGCTGCCTTTTCTCAGAGCTACAAGTTCTATGTATTATTTAAATTTAGTGCAGTGAGAGGTGGAGGTTCAAACTAAACAAAACTCAGTTTGTTTTTGAGGTGCAGATGAGGACATGTTGTGCTGGACATCGATTGTGATCTCTGAGAACGACACAAATTCTGAATTAATTATTGAACAAGCACATTTAGGGCACTTTTTTCCCCCCCTTTATCACCAATAATTCTGAAAATTATCTTTAAGGTATTTGTCATTTTAAGACCCTGATTCTGCAGAGGATTAAATGCAAAAGTAGTTCATATAATGAGTTCTCAATTCAGATGCTTGGAGCACATGTAGAGCTGACCATGACTTCTTTACCAGGCTGAGAGCTCCACTCTCACTCAACCTACTTGTAACAGGCTATAACTTCTCTATCTTAGAGTCTTTCTAAAGGATTTGTAATTGGAATCATGAATACTTTGCTTTTGTTCTTGTAACATGATCTACAAGTGTCACTCTATGGGTGTGTACCATCGGCAAGGCATCCATGGGCATTAAAAGGAGGAGTTAGTTGGGTTCCAGAGTGCAAATCAAAGGAATTAGGATAATTAAAACAGCATCTCTTAAAATCTTTTGTCCTGATATTTATTACCTTATCTATCGTAAGTTAAAGATCCCACTTTGTTGTGATGTCAGACATGAACTTCCCATTAACCACAATTAATCTAACAGCCCACTCTACCTGCAGTGATTTATTAACAGGTAATGAAACAGTCACTGGCAGAGTCCAGCACAGAAGCTGCAGAACCTGAGCTCATAATTGCAACTTGACTGCTTAATTGTGCACCCTCAGTGGGCCAGGAATCCTTCAAGCATCTGCTGAAGAAGTTCTTGCCTTTAAAAAGCACTTAAGCACATGTGTAACCCTGGCTGAGAGGGGAGGTAAAAGCCCTCTTGTATCTGCCTCTCTGACCTCGGGATTCTGTCATAGAAACATAATTAAAAAAGCCTGCAGTGCAAATGAAATGGTTCAGGTAACACCAAAGAGGAATCTAAAGCCTCATTTCACTGTATTGGTCCTGCTCTAAAATCTCACTGCACTGAGGATGAGCAACACTGTCTTCCATAGACTACCAGAAGTTACCAGTTCAAAGTGGTATTTCTAATAAGGGTTTAGGAATAAAACAGAACATTAAAATTTAAAAATCCAGTATTAGAGTACTGCAGTTTTATTCAGTCATGCTTGGCTTATTTTACACACCAAGAAAATGATTGCAAGTGATATATCAGGACAGGTTTTTTTATCCTATTTAATTATTGCTTGATTAATATTTGATGCAGCGTTTGCAAAAAGAGATTTTTTTTTTTCATAAGGCAGTAAAAACTAATTTGGGATAATATAGGTGTTTTATCTCTTACCAATCAATAAAATATAATCCTCCTAGTTAGTGGGTTATTCTGCCCTCTATTGCACCAGCGACTGTCTTTATATCTAACATCTACATTGACCAGAAATGACTGCCTGCACCCTGCAATTTATAATCCACTCTGCCCAACTCCCCATCAATTATTTTTGCTGAAAACTCCATTGCCACTGATAGCTATTTTATCTGGGAGCTGCATTCCCACTGCCTGCGGACTGAGGCTTTGAAGAGCCTTAAAAGCGTCGCTGTTTAACAGCACTACCCCGTGCATCTGCTCTAAAATTTGTTCCAAGTTGCTCACATTCTGGTTTTGAACAATGCACTTTCATACACACAGAGTAAACACATTTTGTTTAGTACCAATTTATTTCGAAGGGAGTTGTTCTTAAGTTCTCGGTGAGACTGTGTCCAAATGTGCAATTCAGGGGAAAAAAAAATCTTGAGCACAATGTGAAAACTGTTTCTCCTTTAAATTACTGTGGTGGAATTTTCGGTAATTAAAATGTAAACTAAATGCCATGTGCTTTAAAGAGGACACTGTGACTGTTTTTCTTATTAGTGACTTTGCCACAGAATGGTTGCTTTTTGAAATCCTTACTTGGTGAGAGCTTCCCACCAAGGAAATGAAAGTACACCAGTGCATGATCATGACCCGTATTGGAAACATTTGATCAGCCCATTTTCACATAGAGGAGAAGCTCCTCTAACAGGGTGCAATAAATTATGTCTATGTGGAGACCTTTAAATATGTTAAAGCCAATGTAAAATATTTTTTCAGGCAGAAAAAAGAGATCTGTGTGAGAATAATCCTATTACAAATTTTTGTGAGGCATTGTTTAAATCTCTGAGATTTCTCTATAAAGTTTTTTTGTGAGACTTGTCTGTGTTTTTCTCTTTAGATGTGTTAAATTATCTGTATCTGTCTAGAGTCATGAATCTTTTGGATGTCATCTGAATGAGAAGCAGAATTTTCAGGGGTTGTGCTGCTCTGTATCCTCTTAGATTTGTTCAGGTTAATCCAGAATGTTCTTTCCTGTCCTGGATCTCCTTCCATGGGGCTGGCTGGGGGAAATGGAACGGGTTTTGGCTGCTTCCATGTTTCTCTTTTGTTACAGAGAACCAGGAAATCAAGGAACATTACAAGTTCTCTATTGCCATCAATATATTGTCCTTGGCCACAACTAATTTAACATCTAATTTAATGTAGCATAAAAGCAGGTCAAAAAAATCTCTTTTACATTAAAGCCTTTGTGCCTCCCCTTGATTTTCTTGGTGGAAACTACAAACAGCAAATTTTGAGTAGTGGGGTTTTGGTTTTGTTTTTTTTTTTTGTTTTTTGTTTTTTTTTTTTTTTTTTTTTTTTTTTTTTTTTATCAAGCCTAAGTCACTCAGGACAAAGTTCTGAAAGTGTTTTTCGTATCTGTGTCCATGTTACACTTCTGAGTGTGAATTTCTTAACACTTGTATTCCTTAGAAAGCTCCCTTAAAAATGAATGTTGAGCATGGACAGCAGGTCAGTTAATGACCTCTGGAGGTTTGTGTCTGTTTTGGAAGGTTCAGTTTTGGCTGATAAGTGCTGGTGGCTGTGTGATGCCATCTGGGCTCCTCTCCCAGTGTGTTCCTTATGCCCTGTGAGGGTTTGCAGAGTTCAGGTGCTTCTGCACAAGTCCCACCTTCTTTTTTAGGAAGTGAAATCTTTAGCAGCCTTTGCACCTCAAGACATTTTTTTTCTCCCTTTCCTTTCCATATGCTTGCCCATCTCTTTGTATTCCAGCGCCTCTCTTGTGACCAGACCTCACTGTTGGTGTTCCAGACCTCAGCCTGCAGATAAATCTGGCATTTGGTAAAACCTCACCTCTGTTCCACACCCAGCTCTGCTGGAACCTCCAGAAATGCTGGGGTGCTGAGCAGCGCAGCTGAAGGGGTGTCAGGATGGTCACTTTTCTATCCAAGGATGTGTCAGCTGTTCCAATCACTTGACCAATCTGTTTTCTGACTCCTGTGCATTTGATAATAACATGCCATAATTTTAATGGCAGAAAATAAAAGGAAAGAGATCTTTACCCCTTCTCTTGGGTATGTAGGTCAGTTCTTGGTAGATGCAGTGTGAGCTGTAGCTTCAGTATCAGATGGAGCCTCTTTTATCCCAAACAGCACGTGATAAAACCGTGGCTTCCCACCTTCCTTTGCTTTTTATGGCACTGAGAACATTTGCAGGGCTGCAAACCTGCGCTGGGGCCGTTTAATCTAGTTTATCTTTCAGATGTCCTTATCTCATCAGATGTGTGCTGTAATGCTCTGCTGGCTTTGACTTGGTTTTCTTGAAGTTGTTTTTCTACTTTTTGCTAAGTTTTCTTGATTGGAAATAAATCTGGGATCAGGACAAAATTTGATGGATTTTAAATATGAATTAGAAGTTAAGTCAGAAAGATGTGTAGTGGAAGAGGGATAAAGAGGGATAAGATAAAAGATGCAAAGATGGAGAAGACTGCCCAAACAAAGGGCAGTGTGGAAGGCAGAGCATAGACCAATGGGTGAAGAGGAAATGTTATTTATTGATTAGTCATAATAAGAAATTTAAAATGTCATAGTGTTACAGCAAAGAAATAAACTTTATACAAAAATCTTGAGATGAAAATGTGCTGAAATAAACCACTTATAAGTCCTTCAGAGGAGTGCAGATTTTTGTTGGCCTAAATATCCCAGAGCTTGTACCATTTCCAGCAAGCTGTCAGCTCTTGTGGCTTTGCTAATTACCAGCCCAAGAGGTGCTGGGAGTGCCTGAGTGGACACACAACAAACAACAATTTGTGCTGAGAATCAAGTTCTCCTCTGGCCAAAACCACATTTGTGTTTGTCTGGAGGTGTCTGTGCTCCCCTCTCTTCCCTTTTCTGGTGAGCACAGCAGCAGCTGCACCACCAGCAACAGAACTATGAAAATACCAGCTCTGGACTGAGTTATTTATTTTTAATGCCAATTTATCAGCGCTTGCTGTGAATCTTTATCACTTTCTGTGTTTCAAATCAGTGAGTTTCACATCTGCTCATTTTTTTGGAAGGGACAATCTTGAGTTATAGGTGTGTGCAAATAATTTCAAGCACCTTAAAATTTTCACCAATGAAAAATTAAAGCACAGTAGTGATTATCAGGGACTACAAGCGCATCAATTCTAAATTAATACCCCAACATAATTACTTTGTCCTGCTCCTTTCTTTGTGAGCCTTTGGTAGGTGGTAAGTAATCTCTTTTTAAGCTATTTTCCCCTCAATATGTCAGAGGAATTATTTGAAATAATTATGAAAGAGACATAGAATATAAATGTCAGAATAGATGTAGATGGGAAAATATTACTACAGAGGGGTTTTGTAATATGTTGGAAATGTCATTTATGGTTCTGTTTTAATGAATGGGTAATTAGCTGGCTGAACATCAGCTCACTTCTTAATGGAATCTTACCAGATTAACTACATGCCTCATTCATATTATCCTACAGAATTTTTCTGCCTTTTTATAATGAATATTCTTTTTGCAGGGTGCCAATATGAAAAAGGAGGGACTCTTCTAGTGTAGAGAATTTGGGCTCTTGTCCTCTGTTGAGTGAATTTGGGGTCTTTTTAAAAAAATGCTTAAAATACATATGGTGGTGCTGTTGCCATACTTCCATTGGTTTGGATACCACTTCTTACACCTGCTTTTCTGTATGGTTTTGTTTCATTCCATTTGTACCTTTATTTTGGTTGTATTGGCTTTTATTTTCCCTTTGTTTTCGTAGTTTTATTTATTTAAATGTTGATTTCAAAGTCTTTAAATTTTGAATCCTCGAAAGCTTTAAAAATCTCAAATGTAGATGTTGAATGCTCAGTCTCCCTAAAAGTGACAAAGAAAAAACAACTCAGTCTTTGCTTCTCCCTATGTATGAACATGGTCCTGTAGAATATTTGTTTGTTTCCTTAAAATTTATTAAGATGTAAAATCCTTTTACCTTTTTTATTGTGCATCACATCTTTATTCTATATACATAGTTTTTACTTATTGTTATGCTTTTTCCAAAACTTTTTTTCCTACTTGGACAGAAGTTTGCTGAGGCATTTTAAAAAATAAAAATTATAAAACCTGTTTAACATTCAGCCCTGCTGTTTGCCTGAAGCTATAATTTTCAAATAATCTGCTTGTGAAAACCCCCTTGTCTGAGGTGCTGCATTTCTTGTTTGTTCTGCTTTGATGTCTCTGTGTGCTGGGGTGCCCTGGCGTGTTCCTAAACACAGGTGAGGGAAAGTTTTGATATACAGAAGTGAATAAAGACAATTTACCCTGGTTCTGCACCAGGACTTAACCAACACCTGAAATCCAGCTTGCCAGACCAGAATCTGCATGGTCACAGAGGGGGAACTACAAACACCTCAGTTTTACTCAGCTGATGATAATTTTCCCCATCACAATTTCAGGGAATCCAGGAAAAAGAGTGTCAATATTATGAAATCTATGTTAATGTGAATGTCTGTTGCTTTTAAAATAAATTATTCTAATTTTCTGAATTATATAATCCCATTACTTACATTATACCTTTCAGTAGCTTTATGCACTTCAAAAACACCCAAGGTTTCAGCTAAAATAACTTGAATTCATAATTAGTTTTCATTTTCTTTTATTTACTGTCTAGCAAAGTGTTATTTGCAGTGAAATTTGGCATCTCAGCTGAACCATTATATTCAGCTGTAATTAGAATAAACTGCTGGCATGAATTACTGCACACTGGTTTAGAGATTTGTTTGGAGACAGCCATGTCTTACCAAAGCACAGACAGGAATTTCCTGTCTAACTTTGTATATTTGCAAAACACACTTAGTGTAAAATTAATGAGGTCATTAGAAACCTATTATCTTGTGTCTAAGGAGCTGATTTTAAAAGTGAGCATGTTTGCTGTAGAAGGTGACATTTTTACATTCAAACCCAGTTGTGATTCATTCCTCAGGTTTTGTTCTTCTTGCTGTTCTTCACAAAACAGAGGCATAAAAGCAGGGTAGAAGCAACTCATGGGGTAATATTGAGTATATTTCAGTAATATTTCAGTATTGAGGTAATACTGAAAAAAACCCAATCATTTAAAGGCCAGATTTATTGTATGATGTCACTAGTGACCAATCCTGGAAAAAATAGCTTTTCTTTCATTTTAAGAGGTGCTCACAAACAGGAATGGAACTTAAGGTGGAATTTTAGTGAGTTCTTCAGTGTTCAGAATAAAGTTCTGTCTGTGCACTGCACAAGGAAGAGTTCTGTGTCTTTTAAAATTAAACTGAACACTCCTGGTTCAGATGAGCTCTAACCTAAAGCTTTGGATGTCTCCATTCTGAGGAGAGCCACCCTTGCTGAGGGTCATACATTAAATTAACGGATGATTCTGAGCATTATCCTTAGCACATGATCTGCAGTGAAATTGGGCAGAAGGCAAAGCAAATCTGAGAAGTTCAGTGGTCTGTCCTCAAGTCTATTTTGTCTCGTGTGCTCTGGCCCAGGCATTTGTTCTGCCCTTTCTGTACACTTGAATTGCCTGGAGACAAATTGGTCACTTTATGCCTTACACCAAGATTGACATTTTTACGGTGCCTGGAAGACAGACTTTTAGAATTCTGCTGTTTGAAAAATTGCCCTGGTATCTGGGGAGAGCAGTCCCTGGTTGTGTGACAGAGGCAGGCTGCAGTGGTGTGGAGCAGATCACCCGGACAGGAGGAGCTAGGCTGAGGTTCTCTCAGCTGCTGAAGGGATTTGGGCTCTTGGTTCCATCTATGGGACAGAAACAAATGCTCTCAGATCAAAGCCTGGAGCAGCGTTTGGGATCAGTCTCTGGGCGGCTGCTGGGTTTAATTCTCAGACAAGCAGCTGCTTCAGGATGCAGCTCCTGTTTTTCTTCCTGAGTGATCGCCAAGGGCTGCTGCTCATTTTCCTTCTGTAGCTGCTTTTGAGCTTAGCTTACTCCTCCCACCTCCCAGTCATGATCTGACTTTTAAAATTTCATAATTAATCCAGCCTTGAATATTTCCAAGCTCCTGCTGGCCAGTAATGATGAAGCAGAAATTACTCCTGGTATTGGGGTAAACTGAGGGGAGAATCTCCCACTCTGCCATTCCCAATCCTGTTTTCAGGCCCAGACGAGGGTGAATCTTCTGTTTCCAGGAGTTTGTTCTTGTATTCACAGCTTTTGGTGGTTCTTTTGCTGACTGATTCCCTCAAACACATCCCTTCCCTCTGTCTCAGTGGCTTCTCCGGTGTCTCCCTCACTCTGTCCCATTCCAAAACAGATTATCTGTAAAGAAATTGTCCATAATGAACAAGTTTCCCATGCAGGCTTTTGCCTTTCATGCTCTACAAAGCTTTTCTCTCCACCCCTCAAAGCAGGGAAATCAGTGTAGACCCTTCTTCTGCACAGACTTGCTGTAGGCAATTTAACCAATTTCACTTCTCAACCAGAATTTTCCTTCAGTGCATTTCCTCCAGTGCATTTCTCTGGGCTTTCTTTAAACCTCCTGCCTAGTTTTGCCTCTCTTTTGGAGGCTTCCTGCTGGGAGTCTGAATGCTGCTGATCATGCAGGCAGGATTCAATTCAGAAAAACACAGCAAGCATAATTTATCCTCCAGCTTCCAGCCCCTGTGTTCTGTCAGGGTTTTGTTTCTGCTTTCAGTGAATTGTACGAGCTCGCTGCAAAGATTGTTTGCGCTGCTTTCAGATGTGGGAAATTCTCTTTTCACCTTTTTATATTCTCAAATTTTAGCACAGAATCCTAATAGACAAAGCCAGTAGCACTGGGTGAAGAATTATTTTACAACCATACTACAATATGCTAAAAGACTGTACCAGATAAAGGAGAAAAATAGCTTTACCTCATGTACTGGCCTCTGTTCTGAGCCAATAAAATAGAAGAAGAAGCAAAAAACCAGTAAGTTTTAGTCAGAACTGTCCTGAAGGGCCTGCTTCAACACATGTCCAATGAATTTTATATTTCTGATTGTGAATTACATGGAATTACGATCACAAGGCATGTTCCTTTTTAAGTAAACTGATGACAAGTTTTTAGAGAATCCTGGAGAAAGTTGGATAAAACTCATCTTACTCCTGAGATTTTCATTGCATTTATCTCATTAGACACCTGTATTTTAATTTTCTTGGTTTGAGATTTCATAGTGTGTTCAAATACTAAGCTCTGGTACGAGTTCAAATTCCTCATATTGAGAGAGGGCATAACATTGTTATAATCAACTTTTGGGCTCCTTCTGAGGGTAAGATGCAGCAGGCTGACAGTGTAAGTTTGTTTGACCATGATATTCATCTGAAACACTACAAACTAAAACATCATTTCTGCAGAATAGTCAGAATGGAGTTAATTAGCAAAGTGCTGACCAGGCACAAACCCAGATCCGCCTCAGATGTGGGGAGGACAGAAGGCTGATCCTGCAAGTTTGCTGTGCTTTAATTGTCTGCTCGTGGCAGGCTGGCCCAGTAGATGCATGCACACAGTGCAGGTTATCAGAAGGGATTCTAAACACCCCCTTAAAAATCTGGGCTAAATTTGACTTCAGTTGCACAGAAAACTTCTGCGCATCCAGTATGAGCTGATCTCGTTGGGTTTTTTGGCTGTTCTATTCGTTTTTTCTTAAGGTAACCTTGGCTAAATATCTGAACTGATTCAGCTGATCTCAGGAAGGCAGGAGACCATTGCAGTTTTGCTTTGTCCTTTCCAAACCCCACAGATTTTGCTGACAGGCTTCTGCTCCCAGCTTGCAGTAATTGGTGGCAAACACAAAGCTCATTTCTTAGTACATGGTATCTTCCTTATTACACAATATTTCAGTATTCCAGCTGTCGAATACAAACCAGTGGCCAATAAGGTGGCTCTTAGGAGAATAAAGATCTGTAATTCACATTCTCCAATGCTGCATTTTCTATTTATGTCTCTTATCTCTGTTCTCCTTTTTGTAGAGTCACTCCATGTACAGTGAGGCACAACCAGAGGCTGCCAGGAGTGGGCTGACACAGAACAGTGAAGATTTGTTCAGTGATATCCAAGTTCTTTGTGTCCATTTATTTCTGTAGCTGTAGGAACTTACAGGGCAGAAGAATTTGTAGCCTGAGAAACCTGAGTTATTTACCACAGTGGGTTGGGTATTTTCCTTCTAGAAGAAGAATGAGAGAAAGTGAAAACACTTTATCAAAGTGTTCCAACTGCAATAAAAGAAATTCTCACCCTTTTTACCATAGAGGAGAGCAGATGAAAATAAAAATGCAGAGTTCATTTGTTGTTTCTTACTCTGATTTCATTCCAGTTGGTTTTTCTCTTTTATTGACAGCTTCATTTTCAAATTAGGATAATAGCATTATACTCTTTCTTGAATTGTCTATATTTAATTCTGTTTGTCTTGGGGGCTTTGTGTTAGCATAAAGAAATCCAGCTGAAATGGATTTTTCTTTAACACCATCAAGGGCAAGCTTTGCAATCTGAAACTCGTGTGCTCTGATGATTCTTCTCACCCCTACTTACATCCTTAGTTATTTCAAAAATCAGCATTAAAGATATTAACAAGAAAGTGCAGCATAGCAAGGCTCTGAAGAGTTTGGATCTTGAATGGATCTGGAGTTTTATGTCTGCAGACAAAATATTTTTAAAATTCAAACCAACCCCTTTTAACTTTTTGGGACATCTGAAGCCAGATATGTAAAATGGAGATACCTACATGTACAATAGCTGAACCACACCTTTAGACTGTGCTCTGCCATCTGTTTATTGGTCTTATTTCTGGTGCTTGCTGCAGCTGTGTGAAAGAAATTGGCTTTTTTTTGAATAGCAGTGCTAACAAATTAAAAACATAACTAACATGCTGCAGGGGCACCGACCTTTCCAAAGGAAGAGCTGGAACACAATGAAAATTAACTTTATTACAATAAATTCTTGTTTTCACAGCCAGTCCAACGGTGGGAATTTCAGATAAGCCAGAACTGCAGAGCCCCTGACAAGGCATTAGGAAGATATATCCCATTTAACCAGAAAAAATATATATCTGTTAGCAAGGTCACGTCCATGAACTGCAGCTTCACTGTTCTCAATGATTTATGTTGATTTAGGTAAAATTTTGTTTATTTCTTGTTGTGTGATAAATATTTCCAACTAGTGGCTGGAAAGCTGAACTTAGGGTGAATTGCCATTTTAAAGGGAGTGCTCTGTGCCAGGATGAATCTGGCGAGCTCCCAAATGACTTCCCTACAGGTTATTATTGTCAGCTGCCAAACTTCAGGCTACATTTGACACTTTTATCCTCATGACTTTGTTTGCTTTTCTTCTTTTTTTTTTTTTTTAGCAGTATAATGTGCACATTTAAGCCTTTTTCTTAATTTTATTTTTGTATGAGCATTTTCCCTCAGTTTATTTGCTAATTGTAAAAAGGATGAAGGTGTTTGAGAGCTCTCTTGAGGCTATTTTATATTTAACCCTTAAATACTTGGGTTTGAAGTTTGTGATGATTTGGACTTAGATCTGTCAACTTGACTTAAAAATACTGCTCCTACTTTTGTTCTGGTGGAAAATTCTGTATTCTAGGTCAGTAGGAAGTTAACTGTGATGTCCTTTTTCCTGACATCCTGCTGAAGCATTTGTCATGTGTCCTGCTATGGATGTGTGATTAGAACTTCCAAAAACCAGTTTTGTGTCTCACATTTCAATAGACTTTTTTGTCTGAATCCTATTTCTAATGAAATCTGGGAGAAATTATTAAGTAGCTGAGGAGTACATGGGCTTGGAGCTTCACTAACATCAGTATCTTGTATTTCCATATGGAAATTGCTTTCCAGAACTCCAGCTGAGCCATCAGGATGCCCCTTCTGGTTCTGTGTCAGGTGAAAGTGGTTTTTAAGTGAGGTGAAAGCCTGGTTTTTGTTTTAACAATTTATTTTGGGTAGCTGGGATGGAGAAGAGGTGATGCAGATACAATATGCTTGAAGACACTTGATAACGGAGGAACTGGAAGAATATTCTTGGTGGCTCTTGCTGATGCTCTTGGCTTGTGGGTCTGTGGGACAGAAATTTGGGGATCTTGTGTGGATCCATCTCCAAAGAGAGGAGGGCACCCTGAAAAGTGCCATTCCTATTGAGCAAATGAATATCTGGAATTATCCCTGCTGAATCAGTTAATAGAAGTTGTCAGGATGTCTGTTTTGTGTGATCAGAGTGGATCAGGAGATTCCCAATATTGGGATAACAACAACAAAAGTCTGAATTTTATTTACCTTCTCAAAATGATCAGATTGCAAGGCTCACTTTCAATGCTCTTATGAATATTAATTCACTTGAAATGTCTTAAAGATATTTAGGGCAAGAAAAATTCCACAAGGATCAGTTTATTCATTATTTCCTTACTCCTTGGTATAATTCTGTTGACTGACTCTTTACTAAACAAAAGTCAATGGGCTTAAAGTCAGTCAACTCAAGTTTGCTGGAAAGTTTATATGTTTGTATTTGTAATTCTTTTATTCAGGTTCAAGGCAATTGTAGAGGGATGGCTTCTGAAGCTATGCTAGAGTAGAAAACACTTCATGGCAGATATATTGTTCGCTATTCATTTAATTTTTCAAAGTATCAAAAATAACTTTCCTTAAAATCTGACACATCAAGAGCTTAGTGTTGTTTGCTAAATGTTTTGCAGTTTGTGTGAGGAATCTTTACAGGCAGGTGTACAAACCCACCAACAATGCAAACAGCGAGAAAAATCAGAAAAAAAAAAAGCCATGAAAGAAACTTGACCTTAGATTTCATGAGGAAAGAAGCCACAAACCTACCTGAGCCATGTGAGGGTGAATGAGGCAGAGCCACTTCACTTTTTGGGCTCTATTGCCTTGTAGTAAAAGGCTTCTTGTAGTCAGGTTTTTTGAAGTCATTTGAGGATGAAAAGTAAAAATTATGTATCAAAGTTTCCTGCTGCAATGAGAGAAAAGGTGAAATCTGGCATAAAATGCGAGGATAAACCTGTGAAAGGTGAAAGACTGAAGTAAGCCCAGAATAGAATTTGTCTTTATTCAGCCTGGTGTGCTCCTCCAAAAAAAGAGAAAATTGACTCTGAAGTCATAGAAAATGGGACTGATCTGATCTTGTATCAACTGCACAATAATAAATCATCCAGAGATTGGGGGGTCCAGGATAATGAAACAAAACACAAAAATTACCTGGCACAGGAGAACTCTGGGCTTTTAAGTCAATGGTAAATATTGTTTCAAGTGAAAGCACAGTTCAGGCAAAGATGAGGGTCAGAAACTCCCAATCTGAGGAATGCTGCTGTTATTATTATTGTCAAGAAAAGCACAACTTGAACACAGGACAGCTTGATTTAACTTCATATAAACTTCTAGTGCATTGCATTAGCTAGTCTTGGATGTTATCTCTAAAATAGAACTTGGAAGTGCCTATCAATTAGATTTTATGACATGAAAATGTCATTTCTGAAAGAGTCAGATATTGTACCAGATATGACAGTGCCCAGAGACCAAATTGGGAGCAAAATATTTCTGTCTTTCCCTGAGGTGTCAGTTGAACTCTAACTTTGGATATAGGTTATAGAGACTTAATAGCTGTTTGATTTTGTTTGGGCTGGGTTTGGTTTGATTTTTTTTGATTGATTCCAAGGTCCTTCAAGTATCATTCAAAACTGCCTCCAATATCAGCTGCCTGTTTCTGTACAACAGGCTAAACTCAGGAATGACAGAGATTGTAAATCAAGCAGAATTAGACAGGATGGTGCCTTTTTCTTGTTCACGCTGTAATTTTCACCATCCTGTGTCTATCTCAGCTGTTCTCAACTTCCCCTTAACCTGAGGGATTTTCTAAAAAAAAAATCTTTTCTTAAAGATAGCTGAGTAAAACTAGAAATCTGTTCAGCCAAGTTTTGGAATTGAGCACTTTTCATTCTGTGTTCTCTGCTTACACATATGCTGGAGGAGGAGGAGGATTCTTATGGCAAGCAAAGGAAAAAAGAGCTGGAATTTCAGGAGACTCTCTCTTTGCAAAGTCTCCTTGCTGAGAGGTTCATCTCCACACCCAGAGCCTAATTTTGTGATTTTTCTGGAGTCCAACAATGGGGAAATGCCACTGAGGTACAAAAGTGTAACATGCTGCTCAGAGCAGGATTTGGGGCTGCATTTTGTGTGATCAGACTGAAAGCTGCAGAAGCTTGAAGAAAATCTCTCTGACCAACATTTGCTCACTGAGGATTTTGGTTTCAAAGCTTTTGTATCTACAGAGAGTTATGTGAGGGTCAGGGGAGAATTTGAAGTTGAGAATTAATTAGGGGAGGTGAAGTGGAGAAGCACTTGGTGGAAGAAATCATTGAGGACATTGGTGAAGGGCAGAGAAGTCAAATATGAAAAGGAAGGGATCCATTGTGGAAAATATAATAAGAAGGCTCTGTGAAAGTCCCACCTGCTCGTTCTTAGCTGTAGAATAATGCGTTGTAATTATGTGTATCAAGTACATGTGATTACAGTCACTCAGTGCTTGAAAATGCTGGCAGAAATGTCTGTGTTGTGTGGTCTGATAATACACAATCATAATTGAATTGGGGAGAAGTTATTTTGCTAATTAGTCAATGTGTTCTATAGAAATTAATAGGAAGATAAAGCTCTTTAAAATTTTACTTGCCACAGAGTAGCACAGCTAATAATGTGCCTTGCTGTTAATTAATAACCCAAAATCTGGCTATCAGGTAGAGTCTTGAGAGTCTTGGCACCTGTGAGAGTGATGAAAAAAATTCTGTTGTTACATGGGGAAAATAATTTTACTGGGAGAATGATTTCATTCTTTTAATCCACTTTTACCAGCTATATGCTGCCTTTACCACTGCCTTTGCACAGTTCTTTCTTTTTCTTTTTTTTTTTTTAATCTTGAATTAAAACATCACACCAGAACATGTTGGGAATGTCAGAGGATAGTGTGTATCAGGGATAAAAAAGAAATTAGCATATTCTCATGAAAGATAATGAGGTTCTGTTGGGGTATCAGAGCTGGGCACGTCGGGGCTGAGTGACAGGAGCTCACATTGCACTGGATGGGCAGATGTTCTGAATAATGCTTTGCTTGGTGAGTGCCGGCCTCTCTGTGGCTCCACTGGGCCTGCAGCTCTCAGAAGCAGGTCTCAAATGCTTATTTTTATTTCCATTGCATCTTGATTCGTTTGATGGGAGCTGGAGATGTGAGGGAGATGGTATGGACTGAACTAAAGTGAGATAATCAGTCAATGTAGTCTTTCATCAGCTCCTCTCCCGAGTCGTATTTTAGGCTATGAAACCAATATAGCTGTGGCTGGATTTGTGAAATGGATTAAAACCCATCTGAACTCACACCTGAGCCTGAGTTGCATGTACTTACTTAACCTTGTGTAGACTTGGTAATAAATTGATTTATATGGTGGTAGGTGACGAAAGAGTGAGCTGGGAGAGAATTTAACTCTGGTTCTTGGCATGTTGCCACTTGTAAAAAGAAAATTCAAACGTGGTGCACATATGAGAGTTTATTCCCCTTCACTGTAGAGCAGCTTCATGGATTTCTCTTTCTTCCTTCTTGTGAAATGAAATAAACCATCACAAGAGACTCTAATGGAGTCTCTGCTGGCTCCTGCCATCAAGAGAAAACTCTGATTTCTGACTTCGTTCAAGATTCCCACTTGGACACTTATTTTTCCTTGTTAAGAAAGGGATTGAATAATATTTTGGGGCAAAGAAACTTCTGAATACCGCATTGTTGCTTATTAGGGGCTGATAGATGCCTATTTCTTAAGAGACACCTGGACTTTAAAAAAGCCAATATATGTCTGCAGCAAAGAGAAAGGTTTCCTGTTTGCAGGAATTCTGGGTGCAGGATTGTGGCTCAGAGGAGCCCAGGTGTGGCAGAGAAATGTTATTTTCAATAAGGAATACTGGTGGGAGAAAAAGGGAGAGCAGGAATTTGAGTCTGTGAGAAAACAGAGCAAGAAGAAAGATTTTAGCAGAGCCAGGATCACAGGGTGGAGGAGATGGAAAGGAAAACCCCAGAACTGATGAGAGCAAGAATTCCAGTGCTTCAGAGTGAGCTGTAAAAATGTAAATTTCAACCAGAAATCCATTGAAAAACCCATCCAACCCCAAAGGAGCAGATCCATTCTGAAAAGGTATCCGAGCATTTATCCCATCCTGTTTTTGTATTCTGTCTGTCCTGTGCTTTAGGTGACAAGGGTCACTGTTCTCACACCCATCCTGATGTGACAATTCCATGTACAATAAAGCTCTGCCAGGGAGTTTATAAAGAAACCCTTTTATAAACAAACCCCTTTTTGTGGACTTGGTAGGAAAAGGTGAAAGCAGTACCAGCATTTCTGTATTGTTCCACATCGAGCAAAAAATTAATTAATATTTTAAATATAATAAACAATGCTGCCTTTTCTTTCTTCCACCTTCAAAATTAAACAGTCATCACATTGGTGATAATCTAGAGGGAAAAATAATCTTTTTTTTATTAAACCCTTTTTGCTGTTTAAACAGAGGAGTAGATTTAGCAGTGAATAAAACTTTAAATCTGTTTTAAATGTTTTTGCTGTTTTACAACCCAGCATTACAAAGCCAGTAGACACAGTAATAAATGCTGTATGTTCCAAACATTCTACAGTCTCTTCTGATTATCCAAGTGTAACTTTACTTTCCTATTCACTTGTTGTCAAGGAATTCATAGCTGTTAACAATGATGTCTAAGGGTCCCATCAGCCCCATGACTTGATGATTTCCATAAAATTTGTACAAGGCACAAGTTCAATCTCAGATATTATTATAGAGCCTCAGTCTAAATAATATGATATTAACTGAGACAGTAAAACAAGAACATTTACTGCGGAATCTTGCTAAAGAATAAGTAAAATGCTGCAGAAAATTTTATTTTCTAGGAGTGAAAAGGCTAGAGGTAAGCAGAGATGATGTCTTAGTTCTGAGAGCTGGTGGCATGGGATTTTTATTGACTGGCTGTTATTAGCTGTGGTGGCAGAACTGTTTTGTCAAGGCCTTGCCAGCTCATGCTGTGCTGTGTTTCTTTGCCTACAGCTGTTTATTGCTCAGTCAAAGCATGAAACATGCAATAAAGCAGAGTGAACATACTTTTAGAAGAAAAAAAGAAGTAAAATTGGAATATGGAGTGTGCTAAGGCTTTCTGGATGAGCATGAACCTTAACACTTGAATCTACTACAGAAAAATTCTATTCCTATTTCTGCAAGGATTTCTCTTTCTCCCACATAGATTTAAAAAATATTAAGCTCTCTTATGTGAGAGCTCATACTGCAGGATTCCTGTGACCCCTGAAGATTTGGTGACCTCAGGAAAGGTCTCATCTTTCTTCTTCTCTTCTCTTCTCTTCTCTTCTCTTCTCTTCTCTTCTCTTCTCTTCTCTTCTCTTCTCTTCTCTTCTCTTCTCTTCTCTTCTCTTCTCTTCTCTTCTCTTCTCTTCTCTTCTCTTCTCTTCTCTTCTCTTCTCTTCTCTTCTCTTCTTTCTCTTTTTATTGAAACTTACAACAAGCATTCTCATACATGTCTGAAAACAAGTCAAAATAAATCTTAGCCTAGGTAACTATTGGTCCAGAGCTATCAAAACCTTTTCGTTTTAGATTAAAATGTTTGGTTCTTTAGAAGAAACAACTTTATTTCTTGAGGTGAAAGTAGATGGACAAGTAAGAGCCAACAGCCATGACAGGAATATTCAGGTTTTTGTATGTAGGAGAAGCTTCTTATCTGTTCCTTGATCCCTTTTGGCTGCAGGTTTAGCAGAGCAGTATTGTTGAAATGTTCTGTTTATCTCTGCTTCCAGATCAGGAGATAAGGATAATTAATATAAAAGATATTGTATTTCTGTGGTAGGGAATGAAACCATCAGGTCTGACTTTGGGAATATGACCTGAGCTTTGCCTTTGAATTTTTTGCTATAAACCCAAACCTAGAAAATGAAAAAATCCTGCTTTTTGAGGTATGCTTTCCTAAGCACTTTGCCAAAAGAAAAATATAAATATCATAAAACTGAAAATGCAAATTTTGAAGAAATAGAACATTTGGTGCCAATATTGAATTTTATGTACTAAATAATGCTGTTCAAAACAGATTTTGATTCAAGTTTTACTGTAGACAGCTGAAAACAAAGATATTTATTATGTGCCAACTACCTTCAAAGAGATTTTCTGTGTCTGTGTGGCATGTGTGTTTGTGTATGTCAGGAAAGGAGAAGCAAAAACAGAACCTGGATTTTGAGTTCAGGAGGAGTTTATACTTTCCTGCCCTCAATTTTCTTCAATACTGCAATGACAAAGTGCCATCTCTGCATGTCTGACAGTAACAGGACCAGAAATCAATGGAAATCTCATGAGTTTTTAAATCTTTCTTCGTGGAGCCATGTAAATATCAGTGTTTGCAGAAATGAGGAACACGATTTGACTTGTTCCAATATTTTGGTGCATGTCCAAAATGTCTGCTGCTAAGGTTTTGCTGAGCTAATTCTTACAATTCTGAAAATTGGAATGTACCTGTTTATAAAATATTCCATATTTCAGTCTCACCCTGCCTGTTGCACTGGGAATTCCATGACCTGTTCAGGTGGGTGGCAGATTTTAAAGAGAGCAAAACTTTACATTGCCCCTAACAAATGCTTTGGAAATGACAGTGGCACATTTTAGATGGAATCCTTGTGCTAGCCCTTATCAAATTCTCATTCATATTGCAGCTCAAACTTCTGAAACTTCAAACTGAAAAACTTCAAACTGAAACTAATAAGAAACAGTAGCTTGGAAAGGGCAAAAATCCTTGATGTAAAATTCAAAGAATGCACATTAAAAATTCTGTGTTGGCAAAAATCTGATTTTTTTTAAATCAATATATCCAGGGTTCTGCTTGTTTGTTTGTTTTAATTTTTTAAATATAGCCATGTTTAGACTTAAACTGTTTTTATAACTCTGACTTAATCTCCCTGACAGGGGATTTCAAAGGTGCTGCTACAAAAGGTGTTTATCAGTTGTGGTTTCTCTCTTTAGCCTCAATTTTGACAGCCTGGGACATAACCAAGATTCCTCTTGTCCTCAGGGTATGCACCAGCTCTTTATTGCTGCCAATTGCATCTTGGTTTCTAATAAGATCAGTGAGAATTTTCCACTCCAATTTGTTTCCCTTTCGTAATTTTGGGAATTTAATTCTACCGTGTTTAGTACAAATTCCAATATTCTATCAAAGAGCTGAGATACAAAAAACTTAAATTCTGAGAGATTGGCCAAATTGCCACCTTTTTTATGCGAGAAAAGTAGAAATTCTGGTTTCTCTGAAGGGAAAAGGTGTTTTCACTGTTGGACTAACCAGGCTGTGCCCAGTGCTTTGCATAACCACAGCAGTTGGTCTGAATTCTGTTCTGTTTGTATTTCCTTAGAACTTTCCCTGATTCCCCTGGTGTCAATGCATTTAATGATTGTAAATCAGTGCCAAATTTAGCTTCCACCTGAAGCACTAAACCAACAAAAGCAAAGCAATTCCGAATTCACTAAATCTTAATGTTGTTTTAAAATAGTTTTTAATGGGGTTAATTTCTTTAGGTTTTTCTTTCTCTCGGGGTACTATAACTTGATTAATACAGTTTCCTTTCATTTTGACATTGTAACAGGGTCTCATTAGGCCTGCAATGAAATTGAATTGCCGTCATAATATCACATCATAAAGGCATATTAACAAAATCTCTGTAGACTTCCAGAGGAATCATTTTTTCCATCATAACCTTAATGTCATTGAGGAAGGCTCTTCCTGAGTGTGGGAAGAAAGCAGAGGATGAAACAAACTGGTTCTGGGACTCATTTATGAGACCCAGATTTGTCTTCTGTTTCTTCCCAGGCACGGCAAGCTAACTCATTTAAATTTTACAAATAAATACTGTGTAGTGTCACTTATAAATCCAATCAATTCTATTGCTTATTGTTTGGGGAATTTGTTTCCAGCCCTTAAAAGCCTGATAAGTCACTTATGCTTTGTTGTGTTGCAGAACCATAACTCCCACTCTTCTTAGGCAAGCAAAATCAGGGTTATGCATTTATAAAATGACAAGATATCACTGACATCTTTTGGTGGCGCACAGCAGTTGACAAAATGCTATTTTTGATCCTTCCTTGTTTTACCCCTAACACAGATTTTAATCTCCTTCACTAATTTACTGGTTTTAGGTCTGATTGGTTGGCTGCATTCTGTATAGCTGAGCTAAAACTGGGTTTTCCAATACAATTACAGAATTTAAAATTCAGGGAATATTTTCTGAAGGTTTTTTGAGACCTTATTTTCTGCACTGAGTTACCGTGCTTTCATTACCCTTAATTGTTTTAGCAGTGTCTGGGTGGGTTAATCAAGGAATAAACCCAGCCAGTAGGTGGTACATAAAGTTAGACACTTCTATTAAATCTTATTAATAAGAGTAACATATTTTAATGGAAATTAAAATATCTGCTTCTGTAGAGAAGAGATAAATTGTAAAATAATTTAATTGGTTAATTAATTTTGTGAAACTGTGGTGTTTCTTTGACCATATTCTGTCTTTTTCCAACTGCTCTGTTAAATGAGAGCTTTAAAGAAGGTCAGCTGTAATATGAAAATGTGGGCTTTGGATGCAATCTTCTTCAATCAGTCCAGAGACAGGAAAAAAGATATGGTAGGAAAGGTGTCACAGACATCTTTTATCAAAAATCCTTTCCTTGGGATTTTTCCTCCTGAGAAGCTGAGAGGCCTCAGGAACAAAATGTAAACAATGGTTATCTGCTGCTGTGGGATGCAACAGGTGCATCTGGGATTGGGCTCATGTGGTTGTTTCTAATTAATGGCCAGTCACAGTCAGCTGGATCAGAGAGAGTCCGAGCCACAAACCTTTGTTATCATTCTTTCCTATTCTATTCTTAGCCAGCCTTCTGATGAAACCTTTTCTTCTATTCTTTTAGTATAGTTTTAATGTAATATATATCATAAAATACTAAATCAGCCTTCTGAAACATGGAGTCAGGTCCTCATCTCTTCCCTCATCCAAAACCCCCTGTGAACACCATCACAGGAAAGGTTCAGATTGTGATCAAATAAAACAGGGATTTCACTGAAGGGTGGAACCCATGACTCCCCTCACTCATCCTAAAATTTTCCTTCAGAAAGGAAAGTAGAAAAAAAAGTGAGAAGAAAAGATTACTGTGAGTAGTAAATGAGTCTCAGCATTCTCCAGAGCAGAGTGAGGGAGCAAGGATCAGTTATGAACACCATCAATCTCCTCTGGTGCAGCGGGCACAAAGAAAGAATAACTCCAGAAAATACATGTGATAAAGCTGAGGTGTTGGAGCTGTTCCTGCAGCCAGGGCTCACCTGCTCTAGTGCTGCACTTCTATTCCCCTAATTAACATTTTTAATTGTGCTCCTTGACCAGGTTGCTGCTTTCCTGGTTAGGAAGTTTTGCACGGCTCGAGTTGCAGCTCTCACTGCAGAAATCAGATGCTGTGGAAGAGTGCAGGCTCCAAACCCCAGCTCTGCAAAGTGAAATATCTAAAGACATTTGCATGATTAACTCCCTGACTATCCTGGGATGATTAGAGCTGCCAAAGTCACATGGTTAAAGCATTCAGCCAATTTAATCAGACTGAAAAGGCTTAATTTATTTCCAAGTGTTTAGTGTGATTATTGGTTTAAATCATAAACAAGAGTTAACAACAACAGCAAAAAAAGAGATGTGGGTGGTGCATCACTTATTACTTTATGTAATGTGGGCTTGCTGATATTTCATGGCATATTCTCATGCAGAATGAGAAGCATATGAAGCTTTATATTTTTTTTTTCTTCACATTGGCAACTGTGTATTATGTCGAAATAAAGTATGTAGCAAAAGCAACACCTCCCTCCATAAATCAGCCCCCACTCCCCTCCCAGCCTGGATGATCACAGCCTGGAATTTCACAGCTCCTGAATCATTGAAGGACACATTCAGCACGGAGCTGCACAGTGCTGGGGGATGATGTGACAAGCTATTCTCTTTCTCTCTTGACTATTCTTCCCAGTTCTTTCTCTTCATGAGAAAAAAAAAGAAATAAAATTAGGTGACACTCAGTACTGTTTATAGGAAACACTGAAATGTCTTTATGAATTGTAATTTATATGATTTATATGATTTTTGAGGCACTTATGACCATGCCACTCTTGTTTCTAAGTGTGGAAACAACTATGGTGAGATAAACCAAGTGGGAAATAACCTTCAACAGCAGGTCATTTAGAATTTTCCAGGAAAACACTTACAGAGAACCTCTAGCACCAATTTCATCCTTACCTACATGTACAGCTTTCCTGTGTGTGCAAGCACGTGGAATATTTTGGAAACTACAAAGTACCTGTGTAAATGTAGAAGGTTCTCCCTTTTATTCTTGTTTTCCATTGCAATTGTTTCTTTCAACTCATTTGGAAAATGAACAGATCATTTTGGGGTTTGTTCCCAAGCCTGGAATTGTGCTATTAGGCCCCTGATGGGATAAAGGTGCAAAATGAGCTTCAGAATTTGCAGAAGTCATTTGGAAAAGAATAAATTACAGCTCAGGGAGGCGAGTTAAAAGGACTCCATGTGGATAATGCCATGGGTAAAAATGCCTTTGACTTGGGGAATTTTTAGTGAATTTAATTTATTGGCAGCTAACACCAGCTTTAGGGCAGCAATCTCAATATTAGGGGAGGAAAATACACAAACATTTAAATAAGCAATTTGTGTTTCACCTGTAATCCTAAATTCCACCAGTGCTTTGCCCTGCTGGGGAGGCAAGGCGAGGCTGGTGAGAGGCTCAGCCTCGTGCCTGGCAGAGCTTTAATTGTTCCATCTAATCGAGGAGGAGGCGAGTGTGATGGAGCTCCCAGTGCCTCCAAATTGCTTCCAACAGAAAGGGAATGATTTGTTTTCCATTGCTCCTGGGGACATGATGAAGAATAATGGAATTAAAACAGCAGCAAGGCAGATTTAGACCAGACATCAGGAAAGAATTCCAGTTGTAAAAACCATTGCATAGAATTTATTGCTGGGGGAGCAGTGGAGTCTCTGTCACTGCACTACTTAGGAGCAGACTAAAAAAGTGGTTTCAGGGGGAATTTAAGCAGAGTAAGTCCTGCATTGGCTTCTGAAGATGAATTAATTCAGCTCTCCATGTCCACCTTTCTGCAGTGTGATGACAGCTGATTGTAGCCGTGAAATAGGTGTGATTTTGGCATAATTTCCTTTAGGACAGCACTCAAGTGAGGTCTCTCCTGTCCCTGCAAGGATGGAGAGAGAAGAGAGACAGGTTAATCTTGTTTGATTTCCAGCGGTTCTTATCCAGTGTAGAAATGCTTTTCCTTCCAGAAGGAGATTTTCTTTTGCTACCTCATTGCTGGCTGGGGCTACAAAAGACAGCACTTTATTTGTGTGCTTTTCCGTTTGGCTTTATCACAAGTGAGATATATTCAGTGAAGACGTTGAACTATAACTAAATGTCCTGCTAAACTAAGGAGAACAACCTCTCACACTTCATGTGTTGAGTTCACCAGAATAAATGGCTAAGTCATTAAAAATGAAACTGTGATCACTACTAGAATCGTTTAGTTTACAAAGGATAATGTCATGAGGTGGATAATTTTTTTTTTTTTTTAATTATAATGCCAGCTCAAGGTAGCAATTGTGCATTCTTTAACATTTACCAGTACAGCCTGTAAAAAGAATTCCCCTCTACAAAGAGCAGCCCATCCTCACCCTCCAAGCTGTCACTACTTCTTTCCACCGCCTCTTCCTTAGGGTAATCTTTAGACAATTTCATTACAACAGCCACTTCATTCTGACAGTATTTTGAGGCAGAAGTTGCATGAAATTTTTGTTAATTGAGGATGAATTACTCCTAAGGAGAACCCATGACAGAGTGAGCAATTTCAGCTTTAGAAGATGTTTTTTCCAGTCGTGTGTTTGGGTGCTGCCCTGGGTCCTTCCCCCGATGCATTCCCAGCTCCTGGTGCCTCTCTCTCCTGTGACACTGTCACTGTCCCCAAGGTGCTGCTGTCTGCATCAATCTGTCTGAGCTCACCTGGATTCTTACCCTGTTCACTCCGTCACCACATATTTGGTATTTCAGCCCAGAAAACACTTGGGGCTGAAAGTAAAACGTTTTCAGGCAGTAGAGTTGATAGAACTGAGGGTATTTTTTAAGGATAGAACACTAATTTCACTGCTTCAAAATGTTCTCTGTCAATGGTGTTTGGGCTTACCTGTGATTTCTGGGTTTTACTGATGGCATAAACAGATACAATTATTTACATAATGTTCTCTGCTATTTTTCAGGGGTTTTGTGGACATTTGGTCATTTTCACAAAAAAAGCTATCTCCTTAATGTTTATCTGAACTGAGCTCTCTGCCATGCCAGGGATATCAGCTGTCTGGACTTGCTGTTTAGAAATGTACATCACTCACTGAGATGTGGATGGATGTAATAGATTGGGTTGTAACAGCACAGGATATAAAGTCCACTGGGAAAGACTTGTGGAGCATCACAAATGATGGGTTGCACTATATACATTTTCCAAAAATTTTACCAAATTTCCAAAAATCACACTCTCACTGGATGTGATTGAGTCCTTGTGCAGACTTAGACTTATTTCTAGAGTGTTTTTACTAAACAACTTGCCTGATCCACAAATGTTTTCCTTTCAGGACACCTGATGATTAAAAAATGACAAAGTTGATTTTCAGTACTGTGCATGTAAACATTTCTCATCCACTGGAGATTTCTATTACTACATCTATATGCAAATAAATAAAACAACCACATTTTTTAGCTGCACAAGCCTGCCAGTTTCCAACAAGAAAATCCTCATCTCCAACTCAACATGATTATATTAAGTACAGGATTATGTATATAATGCATGCACGAAATTGTTCTCGTTTTACTTTCATGCTCTCTGTGCCAAATTCAATTTGGATTTATTAACTCCAGTCTGATTTGATAGTAGTCTGTGGATCAGGAGAATATTTTTTGGTGAAATTTTAGCAGTCACATCACATTACGTAACAAATGTCTTGTGTCATGTACCATTATTTCAATTCCAGGATGTTTGACATGATGTAAAGTGATCTGAGGTGCAGCAAGTGATGCAGAATAATGCCTCGTGCAGTGTGCCAGGAACATGGTTTGTGTTCCTGAATGTTCTGCAGCTTTGTGGCCACATTGCTGCTCTGGAGGGGTGAGGAATCTGTGAGTGGAAGGGCAGACATGGCAAAAGTAGCAAAAATATCATGTGGAAGTTGTGTGCAGGAATTATTTCAGTGAGGACTTCATGTGGATCAAAGCTGTAAAATCACATCTCTGTGGCATGGCAGCTGCTTTCCAATTAGGTGAATGTGTTTGTTGCAAGGACAACACCAAACTCTGGAGTTCTGCTGTCTCCAAATGATGGCTCAGCCCTTTCCTGAGATTCACAGCAGGCTCTATCACACTTCACACTTATATGTAAATGCTTCTTGCTCGTGAAAACCAGAATTTCACATCCTGAGCTCTGGCTGCCAGGGAGGATCAGGCCAGTGCCCATCAGCAGATGTCTTACCCTGTGCTTGGCTCTGTCAGGATCCTGAAAACAACCGAGGCCTGAGTTTAACATCTCAGTTTGCTGTGTTCCACTCATTCCTCAAAGTGTACTTAAGCAAATGATTTTACAAACATTATCTTTCCCCTGCTGCCTTTGTCAACCATGTAACATCCCAGACTTAATGTCTTTTCCAGAGACTCTAATTCTTTCAGACTGCCTGTTTACTGACAGCTGTTCTCTCCTTACCTACTTGTTTTCAAAGGAAAAATTAAAATGCTAAGCAATATCTATTTGCAAAATCTTTGCTTAATAGCTGGGTTCACTGGTGACAGCCAGGAAGTTGTCATTCTTTATTCTTATGTTTTAATGCAGCTCTGGTGAGAGTAACCAGGGGAACAAGGAATTTTCTGTACTTGTAAGCCACACAAATGCATGCTGGAGGCATTGCAGGCTCCCTGTTATCTGTGTATCACTGAAGCTCTGTGCAAACAGAATATAAAAATAACCTATGTAAAAAGGAAAAGGCAGGCA
Organism: Melospiza georgiana; assembly: GCF_028018845.1. Lineage (NCBI taxonomy): Eukaryota > Metazoa > Chordata > Aves > Passeriformes > Passerellidae > Melospiza > Melospiza georgiana. The sequence continues at coordinate 3,091,505 of NC_080441.1, forward strand.
GGGCGCACATTATGTAAATTGGCTAAAAAAGCCCTCAAAATGATTTGCATGAGCTAATGTGGAAACTGAGAGTGTAACAGGCATGGAGACCTCATCCTGGGCTTTTGGTGACTGTTCCTGCTTGGCACTGTACTCATCAAATGGATGTGGAAATGCTGGCAGTGGTCAGGGGTTCCCTGCTGGGTGCAAGGAGCAGCTCACAGTGCTGTGGGCCTGGCTTGAAGGTGGTGTTGAAAACTGAAGAAAATTTGAGAAAATTTATGTAAGGTACTTTGTAAAAAGGCAAAGTCGTGCTGGACAGTGCTGAGCTTAATGAAGAGATTCTGGTGAAATGCAGAGGAAAAGAGAGCGAGGTCAGTGCTCTGTGGTTCTTGTTTCTCAATCCATACTTAGCCCAATGGAGTGGAAGGGTTTTCCTATTTTATTAAATATTATGAACCATTAGGCAGGGCTTGGTCTCTAGGGGAGCTTTCCTTATCCCAGTTTCAGTGCCAGGGTACACAATGGCCAAAACCTGTGCAGAAGGTTTGGGCAGCCTTCTCTGGGGTTTTAATGCTGTTTCTTTTTTTTTTTTTTTTTTTTTTTTTTCCTCCCTTCAAGTAAACCTGACACAGATTACTTTGTGGAATTCACTAGAACTGATGTTTTCTATTCTCCTTTTGAACTCTGTTAGCATTTAACCAAACTCATCCTGACAGTTTACCAGCGCTCTCTGGGTTCACTGAAATCAACATGACTCTCAGCCACTCGACAGGGATTGGTTTAATTTGCAAGTGTGAAATGGTTGTTGCCAGCTATAAGTACATAATATATCCACAAAAACAGGTTTTATTTTCGGGCCAATGACAAAGATCCTTTGCTCAGCACATACTTAGCAAGCTGAAAATAAAACAGAAGGCTATCAATCTCCAGCCTTGGCTCAGGGCTTTCAGGATCACTCTCTTCAGGGTACTAACTCATTGATTAAGCACACAGACCATTTACCAACTACCCTTGACAGTTAATCAATAATTCTTTGCTCTGTTCTCCAGCATTATCGATATTTAACATCCCAAATAAAATGCCTCTAATTTTGTCTTTGCTATATTACTTCCATAATTAAAAGAGAATTAGCAATCTGTCCAAAATTACTTTATAGACTGGGATGCTTGAGCAACTCAAGCTGTGGGCATTAAGGCTCAGCTTTCAAAGAGCTTGGAAGCAGCAATCATATCTCAATGTCACAGCAGTGGAGGTGAGTGTGAGGAGGGAATTCCTTGCTCTGCTCCACAGTTTGTGCAGACACCTCTGAGGAGCTGCTTCAGTCTTATTGAGTGCTTATGCAGACTTCAAGGAGTTTGGTGTCATCTCTGTTGCCTCCAAAATCATTTACACTTTTCATCTGAAGTGAGCAATTGAGATTTTCTTTAAGAAATTGCTTTATAAGAGGAAAAGAGTTGTTAAACTTTACTAACTCTTAGATTTCATTTAGTACAGATGAGACCTCAGGAAACTGCTCCCTACATCCTTCCCCCCAGTTTATAAGGTCATGAACTGTTTCCATCTGGGATGGTTTAGTTTATTTTTTTTTCTACAGCATCAGGTTATTGATGCAAGTGACTTTTAGCATTCTGAATCATGTATTCTCTCCAGGAGAATATTGGTGTGTCATCACATCAAGTCCAGAGTTTGTGACAGTGTTGAGAACTTGTCATCACCTTCTTCTCATTTCTGAGAAATCCTTTCCAGCATCTAACTAAAGCATGAGCTGTGAAGTTGAAATGGAAGCACAAAATTCCTAAACCTCCATTCATACACCCATTAACAGTGCATGCAATATTCCAAACACAATTTAACATCATCTGTCTGGTGGACTGATACATGACTGACAAAATGTGGAAATCAGTACACTGGGGTCAGATATTCAGTAGATTTCAAATTGTCTAAAATATAATCATTGGTTAGTCTGATATTCTAATAGTTCTAATAATTCCTGTACTAATCGTCACTCATTCTAATAGTAATTTTTAATTCTAAAATTGGAAAGCTCTTTGTGATGTTCTATAAGTAAGAATTCCAATACAAAGAAACATTGAAGATTATTGCGAAATTTGTCAAGTCAGAATCAGAATCACAGAATATTCTGTGTTGGAAGGGACCCACCAGGATCATCAGCATCCAACTCCCAAGCCAAGGTACATCTTCCATCTTCCAGCCTCGGGCTCTTTTCTCTGCCAATGCAGAAGTGAGCGCGCTTGTTGCATGAATTGATCTTGTACTCTGAAAAATCAGCAGCTGATTGGTTTCCAGTTTCACTAGAAACAACCCCTGACAGATTTTTATTGCATTGAGACACTGTCAACTGGAAAGGATTTTCTTCTTGTCCAGCTCAATCCATTTCACTCAATAATGGAATAATGCTGTGTTTTGCAGCTGCCAGAATAATGTCACAGGGGGAGTCACTGTTGAGGGCACAAACACTCCCAGCTGAGAGAGTTCAGAGCATATGGGGGAATTTTCGCTAAAAAGGTGAAAAATGGCTGTGCAGAACTTGAGCAATGAGTAGATGATTACCTACCATTATTAGTATCATATTTTATATAACATGCAAGTGTGTTTCATGTAAATGTCCTGAGATTCCATTTAATTTAACTGGCTGCTCTCAGAGTGTTGTCTCAGAGCATCCCAGGTAGGAAGGGTTGTGATATCCTGAGCTTTAATTATAAACCTTAATCAAGGTCCTTCTGGGTCAGTCTCTGACGCTTTTGTAAATGCTTCCTTTTTCTGCATAAACCAAAAGTTTTCATTATGTATTTCTCTTTTTCTAGCACTGTTTTAATTAAATGTTCAAGTGGAATTGAGCTAGTAGCTAGTCAGAGAAGGAACTCAACATGAGCATGGTCTGATTTATTTTTTCTCAGTTTTATCCTGATATCAGAGCTGGTAGCATCCTCCAAACCTTTATCATCTTTTCACTTCAATGGAAAAATCAAAGCCACTGTCGAAATACACATGAAGTCATTCTAAAGAATGAATTATTAATAAAAACAGTGATAAAGCTTGGTCCTGCTACCAGCAATGACAGAAATTCTGTTGACTTCTGTGGGGTCGGGGCTTGCCTCTCATGACTCCAGACAAGCAGAGAGAAAAGGCAGCTGAGAGTTATTTTTGCATTTCTCAGTCCTTGGGATGCTTTAAATCCCTTTTTTACACCAAGTTGCTTGAGAGGGGATCATGTTCAGTGCCAGGAACTGCCCCGTGTCTGCTTGGAAACAATTTCTGATCTCTGAATAAATGATCAGCTGCAAATAGTGCACTGATATCTGTATTCCTTATCACCCCTTGCTTCCATCATGTGCAGGATTTTCCATTTCTTTTCTACAGAGAAGGAGCTAAACTGACAGCTTTATATATGATTTGTGCCAGATAAAAATTTATTAGAATTTGCAACATGGTGATAATCATTTGGGATATTATGTGCCTGCATAAGTCATTGTATAAAGGATTAAAAGCCTAAAAAATGTTCATAATAAAGCCCCTAGATCTAATAACTTTAGAGATTAGAATTAATTGAATTAGTCTTTGATCTTGGGTGTTAAGTTTTAAGAGAAAAGTTCAGCAGGCATTTGTCATTCTCTTTCCAAAGAATCAGTCACTGCTAAATGTGGGATTGAAATGCTTCTCTATGGCAAGAAATGGACACCCAAAGCAAGGCTGAGGAGAATGTTTCCATCCAGCTTTGTGTCAAGGCAATCAGAGCTGAAGTGATTTTTCAATATTTATAGGCATTTCAGCTTTTAATTTTAATTTGAGGAATGTTTGCTAGGAGATCTTTACTCAGTGATGAGGTGAAGCCTTTGTGTGTCTGAATACTCTTGTTGTGAGGATTAAAGTAAACCTAAATTATTCAATACCCACCATTATTATATATATTATCATGTTCTATTATTATATTAGCTGATTCCTTCTTAAACTTCTCTGTTGCATAAGCTGCCGGCAGGTAGAGAGCTCAGACCTGTTTATTTGAGATTATTATTTTTATGTCACGTCTGCAAAGCTGTTTTAGTTCCCATTATTCCATCTTCTCATTTGTGTCTAACGCAAACACCCTCAACGTTTTGTTGTTGTGATTTTTTTTTTCAATTACACAGCTGCAGAACTGAGGGGTTCTGCTGCCATAAAAATCCAGGTATGGGAGTCACAGAAGGCTCCATCTCCTGTTCTTTCCCTACTGTATGGGAAGGGGTGAACATTCATCATCCCAGCTGCCTGCCTTGCTGCAAGTCATGTTCCTGCAGATAATTTAGTCTTTATATTTGTGTTGCTTTTTATTAGTCAGAGAAGCTGTAAAAAACTCCTTCATTGCCAAGTGAACGTAGTGAATCCCAAACATAAATATTTCCTCCTGTCAGAGGGGGATGTTTTATCTGAAGAGGTTTGCAATTACGAGGGAAGTTAAAAAAAAAAAAGGAGAAAGGAAAGGCAAAAGAAAGGGAAAGCAAAATGAAAGCAATGCTACAGGAAATGAATATTTAGAACATAATCTTGGATATTGTGGCTGTCCAAGATGTGCTACACTACCTGACAGTATCTTAGCAACTTTGAAAAGCTATTTAAGCATCTTTAATTATCTCTCTTACCATTCACTTTGGCCTGCAGAGTATCTCCAAGCATGTCCTCACATCTCTATGGGACACTGAAATGTCCAAAATCCCTGCAGTATGTTTGCTGTCACAATTAGTAAAACACAGAATATTTCAGAATTAATTTATTTAATTAATTTATCCTTTAAAGTAATACACAAACAAGGTTCAACACTTTTTCTCCCCCATTTTAAATTATGGATCATTTGCAAGCCTCTCTGGGAAATGTGGATTCCTCAGACTTTTGAGTTGTGATCACTATTTCAGTTTCTTCAGATGAATTCTGTGACAGCACTTTTTACCTCATTGCCTTTAATGCCTTCCTCTTCATTAGTTAAACATTTTGCTAAATACAGGCAGGTCTGGCATTTCCCTCAGTACCTGGCTGAAATGAAGCTTTCCAGTAACTCAGAGCAATGTCCTTGCATTAAGACAGAATTTAATATTTGCTACATTCAGAACCATAACGGGTCTAATTCCTGCTCTCTTCTTTTATTCCCCACTTTTCTCTGCTCTCCAAATGGAGAAATACCATTTTCACCCAATATATTTCTCTGAAACAAAGTCAGGCGCCCTCCTGCATGCTCTGAATCATCAATCTCAGCAAAGCCTGGCTAAGGGAAAGATCCAGGTCCTGATTTACCCTGACATTAATGGGTAACACTCCCTGGCTTCAGGGAGATTGGCTTTTGCAAATCTCATTGTGCCATTCGACAATTAGGATGAGAAAAAGGTACAAACACTCAGGAAACTTCTTTATCTCTTATGCTGAGTGGAAATCCCAGAAGTGACTGAAGTTTTCCTTTGGGTTGCATGATGGAGTATGGATTTGTCCCGTGACTATCAGTCACTAAAATGTGTTTTTTTTGAGATCTTCCTGGGAGATAAAGAAATAAAAAAAAACCCTCTAAAATTAGAGGACCTGAGCCCCTTTGATCACAGCTGGTAGAGGTAAAATACTTGGGTCTGACAGAAGTGCTTTAACTGATTGGCAAATATAATAGGAGTCCAGTTAGCAGAATGGTCTGCCAAAATTGAGGTCAACCATTGATGTTATCCCTTCAAAATCTAATAGGAAAACATATATTTTTGCCCTGAAGGAAAAATGTGGTTCCTGTCAATCTAATCTATGTTAAAATCGTGAAAGAACTGAAAAAAATGGTGCACTAATGAAACTGTTCAGTGTGGGAGGAGAAGCTTGGCATTCAAGAACAAGACAGTTCCCAAAAATAAAAATTTAATGCTTGTGCAACTCCTTTACATTTTAGTCATTCAAGAAAAATAAACTCTTTTTGCAGTGGGGATAATGTCTGTGGATGTTAATGTCTTCATTCAAAAAAAATTTACTGTATCTAGAGCTCTGTAGAAGATCATAGATGCATATGACTGCATGGTAATAAAATCAAGCAGACAACAACCACATTTTGTGTCTTGGAGCACATTAAACAATAAAAAGTCTACATGAAAACAGTTAATGCAAAATTAAATGTGTAAACTAGTGAGACAGGAGGGCCTGTCACTTAGGTAAGCTAAAACCCCTCAGGCTGGGAGGCAGCTCACCAGAACCAGAGAATCTCAATTTTCCACATGACAGGCTACCATCTCATTTATAATGATATTTTAATCATAAGACATCCTTTCTTTAAAAGGGAGAGAAAAAAAATCCAGGTTCTAATGAGCAAGACAGAAGGGAACAATTCTGTCATTCCTCCCTTCAGCTGCCAGATTTTGCTATTGGATTGCAAAGTTTTATTTCAGGGGAAGTTTGATGATAAATGTTGGCAGGAATGGGAGTCAGCTGTGATTATCCTGCAGCTCATCCCAGCCCCACACTGCTGACATCCCATTGCTGAAATGCATTTGAACTGGGTGGAATTGTTCTTTTTGATCTGAGAGGCAGTGACAAACTGGAGCCTTGGAAAGACCCTTCTGAAATAGGTTGCATAAAGTTTCATTAACTTCAGGATGGGAAAATAAAATTGGAAAATAAGGAAGCACCAGTGGTATTCCATGTCAGCCTGATTATCTGAAGTGGGGCTTAAGTCAGGTTGCTATAAACACCTTCTTCTCAAAGCTGGGCTATCAAAAACATCCATTTCATATGGAGATGAAGAAAAAATAATAACTTATTTTAGGGAGTTTAGATAGCCTGAATATTTTAATTAGCTGTAGTGAAATATGTGGCGCAGAAATCCTGAAAAATAACATTTAATAAGGAAAATGGCTGTGTGCTATTGACACAGGGAATGCATCAAAGTCAAGAGCTGGGCTGAGAGATGTGGATCTCTTTTCATCTCTCATCCCAGAGCTGTATTAATGGTTATACAGCTTAATATTAATGTTTATCATTACCATGGAAGTGATACAACCAATTACAGGGATGTGCTTTAGCATCACTAGGGCTCATCACATGAGCATTCAGAAACTTCCTAAGTGCTTGGAAGTTCAACCTGCAGTCCTCTCCTGCTTTGGGAAAATTATTTGAAATTAGTATTTCTATAATGCTTCTGTAAACCCCCCCCCCCAAAAAAAAAAAAACAAAACAAAACAAAACAAAACAAAACAAAACAAAACAAAACAAAACAAAAAAAAACAAAAAAAAAAACAAAAAAAAAAAAAAAACAAAAAAAAAACAAAACCCTGACCACCCTCTTAGTTTTAATTATGGCACTCGTTTTACACACATATTGTGTTATCAAACTTGAATATTTTATTTTGCACCTCAAACCCTGTTGCAGTGGTGTCAATGTTTCTGAAGGGTTTTGGGGGGCCCTAAGTGAAGTTTGTAGCGTAACTGAACTGGTTAAAATAATCACATTTTTCTCACAATTTATCTTGTTTGAAAATGGCTGTTACAGGAGAGGCACGAGTGAATATATCAGAGCTGATTTTATTTAATACTTTCAATTTGGTATGCTTGATCAAATCAGCCACACAGCATTGCATCTATCCACGGATGGGTGAGTGTGGGCAAAGCTGAAGAATTGTTGGACATGGAAACAAGAGTAGGATTTTAATGCACCAATCATTCATACAATTGCAGGAACAGTCATGATAAAAACAAACTTTAAACGGTAAATCAATTGCTTGTAGAAAAATTCCTTATCATTCTTCAATAGCGTACTTAATTTTTTTTTTCATTTTGTTTCAAGTTGATCCCTTATCCCTTTGGGGATTTCAGGAACAAACAGACTCCCTGAAATTAAGGCAAATATTTTGCCCTAAATGTAAAGGTTCTTTCACAGAGCCCAACCCCATCCTCTAAATTTCCCTCCCTTTTCTCCTGTAGCTGATACACTTTGGGAGGTTCACAACAGAAATTATTATTGTAGCATGAGAAGGTTGTTGGACACCTATTCAAGGAGATGGAAACAAAATCCCAGGGAAGCAGGTGTGGAAGCTCAGTGTGGAAGCTGCATTTCTTATTTTCTTGCAAAAAATCTTTAAAAAATAAGGAACAAATGCAAGAGAACCTGAATTACCTATTTGCATTTGAAAATCTGTGAGATTTAGACTACATTTCTACCTATGTCCAGTATAAAAATGGGGCCTTAAACTGATTTTTAGCTGGCTGATTTGTTCAAGGTCAGATATTAATTGCTGGCAGAGCTAAATAAAGGACCTAGGAGTATCTGCTCTCACCAACACACCATGCTCATTACTGGTTGGTTTTTTCCTACTGACTGGCTATGACTGTGTCTGGCTGACTGACTTATTACTTTTAGTTTTGCAGAAATTCATACACATTAAAGGCTTCAACATATAACCAAGCTGGATAGCAAATTATCCTTAACCTGCTCATTTTTCTTTATATAAAATTTGAGATTTATTGGTGATTTTATGATGATATTGGCCAAACTTGGGTTTTTTTAGTAATAAAACCATGACCTCATAATAGATTCTGAGATGGTGGGAGATGCAAAGCAGTGCTGCCAGTGCAGAATATTTTGATTTGGTTTGGTTTGGTTAATAGAGTTGTGAGTAATTACCTGTGATTTATTGACATGCTTGAGAAAAACTATATTTAGCTGTTTCTTTATAGTTAACACAAAATGCAGAATGTGAAATTGTAGCTAATTGGCCTGACTTGGACATGCTAGTTTTACTAAAACCCAGCTGGTGTTAGTGACTTTTTAATACCTTTTTTTGTAGCTCTTTGAATGAACTGCAGTGCAAAGCTCTCCATAGTATGTGAATACAAGGGGAATAATATTTTCGTAATGTTCATCTGTTAATAAAAATTAGATTGTATTTCCTATAGCTAATCTGAAGATAAAATATAATGACTCAAATTAGTTGTGATCCTAATATAGTTAGGCAGGCAAAACTCCTGGGACTGAGCAGAGCTTTGAGACAGCCTTGATGCAGATTATTTCTATGCTAATGTCTCTGTTAAATGAGAAGCAGCACCTATGGAAACAAGGAGCAGCTCAGAGGCAATGAAGGGAAAGGAGATTGTCTTCTTTATGCTTCCTTCCCTGTGTTCCTGGTTACAAAATCCATTTCCAGTAGAAATTCTGATTTACCTTCGAGTGCTTATAGAAACTAGCAGCTGAATTACATCGCATTAACACTGCTCACTTCCAGATTTTTCTGTCACAGCATTGACTCTTTGTGCAGCTTTTTCCTGTGGAATCCCTCAGTCTGGAGCACTCTTGTCTAGCTCAGCTGTGCTTTGAGATACTCAGCCAGGAAAGTGAAGAGACAATTTCCCCGAAAATGGGAGAGATCAATGAAAACTGTAGATTGTACTTTTAGTAGCAGAGAAGGGGAAAACTCAATCTTTAGCCTGAAAATATGCTTTATGAGCTGAAAATGAGCTTTGCTAGTGCCTATCCAGCCACTAACAGAATTGAAAGGGAATGTTCTTCCTTTCAGTGTTTGGAAATTCGGTGAGGGCTGAAGGGAGCAGAGCAGAATAACAAAAGGAGATTTGCTTCTCTGCCTGTCTGCTGGGTCTGGCTGTCACTGGGTGATTATCTCGTGTTTCCTTGTGGCTGCAAGTAAGATAAAGTGACTTCCCAGCTGTTAACAGGAGACTGACATTGCAGCAGATCTTTTACAGTCAATCAGTTTTCAGCAAAAGCAAAGAGAATGAAAATAAGAAATGGCTACGAAATTAGGAGGCAACCCTGCAATGTCTGTCCATCACCAGAGGCATCTTGGCTGCTCGTTCACAAGCCCTGGAAAGCCTGAGGAGATTGATTTTGCACAGCATTAATGGGATTAGGTGCAGCCTGGCTTTGTTCTGACATGTTTCTGGTTTGGACCTTTGTGATGGGGAAGAGGTTTCTCAGGCTTTGGGCTCAGTGATTCAGAGAGAGGCACAGAAAGCCCCTCAGGAACTCGGAAAATCTCTTGGTTTTGCTATGAAAACAATAAATATGTGTGCAGGTTGTTTACTTTGGGTCTGGATAAGGTGTGTAGGCAAGGAATTTACACTCAGATAAAGCTGTCAATTATCTGATACCCTGCATCGAACCAGATGGGCCCAAGAATTATTCCCAACAGGGCAATGTGGTGCAGGTGATATCTGGAATAATTTGAGTTTGGGACCCTGAGATCATGGAGGGTATTGGAAAGTGGAGAGAAATTAAATCTGGAGTGTGGGGCTTGTGTGGTGTGGCAAGAACGAGACTCAGAGGGCGTCAGGCTGCTCAAAACTGTGTCAGAAAGTTGCAAAGTCAGTGAGCCCAACTTTTTCACATAGAGGAAGAGAGTAAAACAAGGATGAGGAATCTCAAGGTCAGGTTGGAAAAGATTCACAGTGAATTTAGAGACAAATTCCTCAGGAAGTGAGCAGGGCAGCACTGGAACTTGCATTGTTAAAATATTCAAATGAGAGGAAGGAGAAGAAACTAGAAGACATCATCAATACTCATTGCTTATCTTGATTGTTTTATTTTTACATGAGAGAATTTGAAGTTCTCTATCTTGAGTTGGAATAATCTCCCTCATTCTGGTTTGGACTCTTACTGACTGAAAATATTTGAAGTCCTGCAACTGAGATCTTTGCAAGATCCTCTTATCAATGGAAATTATTTTTTGCCTACATCTGACACCAAATTTTGGCAGATGAGATGAGCAGTGATTTTTAAAATCTAATTTCCTTTTAAAATCATATTCCAGTTATTGGTTTGTCCACTGTGCCTCTTTATTGCTACTGGTTAAAGAAGAGTAAAATGTTCCCTGTATTTTCGACAGTTTCTCTATATCTTCTCCCAAACCAACCTGCACGTTCATCAAAAGAGAACCCTTTTAACACAACTACCCTGGGGAAGGAATTTATAATCATTAAAATATAATTCAATGAATAAAATAAAGAGGCTCTATTCTCGTGATATAATTTGATTTAATTTCTTCATTCTTTCTTGCAAGTGGGACAGAATTAGGACGCGACAGAAATCCTTTTGTGGGGACAAATCCAACCCCAAAGTCCCTCCCTCATCCCAGCCCTCTCCTCTGCTGCCTGCTCAGGTGTCAGGCTCAGCTCCTGCATCTCAACATTGGTAAAATGATCCAATTGGCTGAATTGGTTAAATGACCCAATCCAGCTGGAAATCCACTCCCTGCCATGTGTGGCAGCAATGGAACCATGTCAGCTGTGTCAGCTCATCATAAATTTGGGGTTTCATCTGGAGCCCTGGAAAGGCAGCCTCGTTTTCTGGTTTGTTTAAAGGGTCTCGTCATGGCCAAACATTTTGGATGTGCATCTGTGATTTTTAAAGGAATGCCCTCAATTTGATATCCTTCAGATGTGCCTTTAGCAGCACTTAGCAGTGTAAAAAATTAATATATTATTATAGAAATTATGTGAGCTGTGGGTTGAAAGAAGTCGTAGCTCTAACTGGAACATTATTTACCGGGTCACAAGTGTAAAAGTTAATGTACCAGAGCTTCTCTCTCCCCCTTGCTCTGGATGGATTGGAGCAGTAATGAACCTTAACTGATTTCTATTCATCTGGCTTTTAACTGCAAAGAGAATTAAAAATAAGACCCTTTATGTTGTCATCTTTTCTCCTTTCATTTTAGTTAATAATTTGAATCACAGATTTCTGTTTAACCAGATATTCAGGGCATGAACAATAATTTCAATAACCTCCAGAGTGGCATCATCTTGAAGTGCAATTCAAAGAAAGGAAAAGAAAAATGAACTATCATTGCCATGGTGTGTGAAGCATAGCAAAACTCTGAAGTTTTTAGTCCAGTGCATGTGAGTTTAGAAGTTCAGTACAATTGCCTAAATAAGAAAAATAAGAACAAATACTAATGCTTAGGTGGAGAAAGAAAATAAGAGAGGCTGAGATCTTCCAAAGTTTATTTGAACAGTCACCTAGTTCCTGGCCACAAATATCTTTATTTTATGTGTACTGAATATGATAATTCAATGCAAGACATGCTTTTTGATTTGATTTGCTTGTGACTGACTTTTAGTGCTGTAATTATTTTCAGATCTCTTATTTGAGGTAGCTTTTCCATTTATTTGTGTTCACTACTTGCTCTCCTTTGTCTTAGCATGATATTTACCTTTTAAGAATTCTTCAGTCCACTGAAATTCACTTTCTTTTAGGGACAGGAGTGAAGTCAAATGAACATTATTTAATTTAGAATTAACAAAATGATTAATGCCTGAGAGTGCTAAATAATTGAGAGATTCATGTGCTAGGAGTACATTTTTTCTTCATTTCCTGATGCATTTAGGCTTTCTCCAGGCACCTCAGTCCATCATTCTGAAGACCCACGTAATGTGAATTATCTGAAATAACAGAGGTAAATGCAGTGCTGTCCTGGCAATCAGTTGTGCGACTCCTCTATTTATATTTTGTATTTTTATATTTCCTCCTCCGAGTCTTCTGTTGATAACATACCTGGGTTTCTTCTGATTGTTTGTTTTTTTTTTTTCCCTAGATAGTTGTCATTATTTCTGTCACTTTCAAGTAGTGCTGTTTCAGAACTGCTGTAGCCTTGAACTATTGTGTTACAACACTGCCTTTTTTATTTGAAGAAAGGAGAACTGATGGGCAACACAGAGTCCAATTCCCAGCCAAAGGGAACATCCATAATCCCTCCTCCTGCTCTCCTCTCTAACAAAGGTTCAGCTTTTAAAGAATATTTACAGGAGACAAATGTTTGAACAAAACACAGATGGCAATAGCTAATTACCAATTAGCATGTTTAACTATCCTGAGGAAAGGTATTATCATGGGCAATTCAGCAATTTGCAAAATTGTGTCACAATGAGAAAAATAAGGCAAGGCAGAGGCGGATGAATTTGTCTCATCAAACATGACAAGCAGAATGCAATTTTATTTAGTGCTTTTGTGTCCCTCACCAATCACAGCAACTTGCTGGGGACTTTAAGGAGAGGTTTGGTCTGCACAGGGAGGAGATGAACAAATAAACACTGAGATTTTAAAGAAGGATAAATGGGGATGGGTCAGTCAGCATCCCTGGATTCGCTCCAGGTCTGTGCATCATTATCTGCACAAACAACTCATCCCTCCAAAGTAACTTCGGTCTGTGCTTAAAACCTCAGCAGATGTCAGTGCTTGTTATTAGAATGTTAAGTCTGGTCTCACCAGAGCAGCAGATTTTGAACTGCCAGGAGGCAGAAACACTCACAGATGTGAGCGTCCCTGTCAATAGGAAATAATATTTTTTCCTATATAAGCACCATGTTGCATTTCAAAGAAATATGGATTTTATACTCTCCCTGTAGCAGGAGGGGCTGCAGAATAGACACCACTGGAACAAGTTCTGCAGGCAACTCCACGTGTTGAAGCCCAGGTTTCCCTCTGTGATCAAACAACTGCTGAGGAACAAGGAATTAGCAGAGGTGGCTTTCATTTGAGCTCTCACATCGCAGCTCTGACCTGCAAAACGTTCCCACCCTTCATCCTCCCTTTCTGGCCACTGCTGAGCAGAACTGCTGAATATGTATTTATTTCCAACGCTCTGGCAGCTTGCTTGGGGCAGGTCTTGTTCACAGGGAGGTTTCTGCCAGTGAAAGAACATTCAGGGATATTAACCTGGGAGCAGCAGCCTCAGGGGCAGCTCCCACAAGGGTTTGCAAATGCTGCTGCCTGAATGGCACCCAGATCCACGGCCCTCTGCTAAGGGAAAATAGCATTCATTCACACCATCAAAAACACCAGAAATATGTCCCAGCTGGGTGCATGGACAGCAAAATGACTCTATAATAAATTATCATTTTTTAATCGTTATTTATTGTGACTCTATAATAAATAATCATTTATTTATTTTAAAAATATGCTGTGTTTTTAAAATAAATAATCCTCAACATTCATTTTGTATTTGATGATCTCCTAATATTTACTACACTTATTATCAGTGTAATTTTACACATTGGCATATTATTTTGTGTTGTAAAGGGAGTGCACAGTAAAAATTAAATTGACACTGCAAGTGATGCCTGTTTAGTCCATCTTGTTCCTTTCTTATTCAGCATTGTCTGCATGGTTTAAAAGCCTGGACAAACTTCTTTCAACTCATCATTTTTGCCATTGGATGGTGATTTGTGGTTGGAGTTAAGCACTGCAAATATGGGGGAGATATGGGCCCTGCAATTAGCAGTTATCCTCAGCCACAATGGCAGCATTCCCGCTAAATGATTTGTTATGTTTTTAATTACTGGATTATATCTGAAATCAAGTGTTCAACTTTGCATATTTCCAATTTGTTCGAATTATAGTCACATCATTATGTTCAAATCAGAGCACCCAAAATGCAGTTTTGCTCCAGGATAATTAACCAATGACTTTGAAATATGCAAGCAGGGAGCCTCATTTAGGTAGACAGCGCAAGAAGCAAGGGGAGCTACTGATGCATTCCATTGCATTCTTATCTTCTGAAAACAAAGCTCCCATTTGCTTTGTTCTTGATTGCATTATTCCACGACAGATTTTGTGATCTGTAGTTATCTTACATTGCTGCAACATTGAAACCCTTCACCCTTTAACATGTGCTCCTGAGCTAATTGCTTTGAAGTTCCCCATAGAATTACTCCAGTGAAAAATAAATAGAGCTAGCAAGACAAGTGCAGTGATATGAGGAGCAGGAATAATGAGCTGTGTGTGCCACAGTTCTTGCAGTATTCCAGCCAAATTATTACATATTGGAGTGTTGCTCTACAGAAGGGGGCTCTCTGTACCTTATTTTTTCCCTATCAATTGATTTTGTGCACAAAGAGAGGGTAGAATGTGCTTTGCAATTAATTACCAAGTGATATCATAGCAACCATGTAGCAGTTGTGGTAAAAATGGAGTTAAAATGGTACTTTTGCACTTTTATTTTCTGGTCCATCCAATATTTCTTTATGTCTTTATTTAAACATAGTTCATCTAGCCAAGCTACACCACAGCACGTTAGCAAAACTAAAAATTAAAATTATAGGAACAAAGATGTAGTAAAAATACCTGGCATCCCCAGCTGATGTCTTAACCTCTCATCCTTCCAAAAATCTACTCCATTTGATAAAACCAAAAGCATTTTTCTGTGCACTTACAGGTAAATGGCACCTGGCCTGGCCTTAGCTGCCATATATGCTGGACACTGTGGATATTAATGGCCCTAGTGATGGAAAAAAATTTTGTACAAAAGTGATATTTATTGGAAATTCTGGTTTTGATTACTGAATTTGTACTGGAAATTTCCCTTGTTCTGCTCTCTATTTTTCTCTTTAATCCCTACTCAAGCTGGAAATGTCATTTTCCCATTGGAATTCTTTTTATAAAACTGCTTTTCTTTCTGATCACCCTCTCCTAACTAAATGGGATGATGCAGAATAGAATCACGACCCTCACTGAAAAAATTTATACAAATTTTCCCATTCCTAATATGAACTCTAATTTGGAGTATGCTTACATAAATCTATAAAGGAAAAGTTATAATTTAATAAATGCATTCTAAATCATTGATAGATTAATTTAGAAACAGGGGTTGGCAAGGGAATGTTAAAAATCTATTAATGTCTACCTGCTCTGTAAAGGCTTCATATCTGTGCAAAGTTTTACAGGGTGATTGCTGGCAGGATGCAAGTGTAAAACCAGTTTATAGAGTGAATATGGGTACAGATAACAGTGTGCACTGACCTTCTACCTGAGTTTTGGCATCAAAAATATAACTTAGCACACCAGGCTACGCTCAAACACCTTTGAAGGCCGCAGAGAACCGATTTCCTTTCTAATCCAGACATAATTTTGCTTCATTTCGGTGCAAACGCGGCCGCCAAACCGGCGAGGAAAGCGTTGGGTTGGAGGCAGCGCAGAGCTGAGGCACAGCCCTCATTAAAGAGGCACAAAGACCACACCATCTGCTCCAGCAAGCCCCGGCCCTCGCTGGGTTTGTTTGCTCGGTGGTTCCTGCTGGCTGCAGCCACCTGTTCGCTTAATTAGGAACGCAGCCTTAAAGCACTGCCTGCTCCAGCTCCGCGCAAGGAACCAGCCAGAGCTTCCTTTGGAGCTTGTTTGGAAACTGAGCGGATGAAAGGAGCAAATAAGGTGCAACCTTCAGAAAATAACTTTTTTTCTTTTTTTTTTTTTTTTTTTTTTTTTTTTCCTGCAGAAAAAAATGGAGCGGAACAGGGGAAATTTCCGGTACAAATCGGAATTTCCAATAAATTGCACTTCTGTATGGTCCTGTGCTATCACAGGGACCTCATTAACTTGACCTCGTACGCATGGTCTTACATTCAAAATTTCCTAAACTCCATCCACGTGCAAAATAATTCAAATTCCTTCCAAGGGTGAACTGCACCCTGCTTTCCCTGAATCAGGAGGAGCTGAGGGTTCAAACTCCCCCTGGGCCTGTGGTGTTTGGGGATATTTTTTTGGGGGGGATTTTTTTTTTTTTTTGGGAATTTTTTGGGATTTTTTTTGGATGCTACACAGGAGCAGGGATGCAGGAAAAGTCACCCAGGGAGTGGAGAGGAAAGGAAAACAACCCTGCACCACCAGGCTAAGGAAACACCATGAACGCTGCGGATGGAACCTGATAATTTCCTAACTTGCATTTTGTGGGTTTTTTCCCCTCTCAGAAACATTATTAGAGCACATTTGAATCTGATCCACTAGCACGAAGAAGAAAAAGCTGTGACCTTGCAAAAACATTAAATGTGGAATAAGAGAAAGCACTGCTCTTATTTTTTTTTACTGTCTTCATAAATCAAGATACAAAATGAAAGCGAAAGTTGGATTTGAAACCTGAGTGTAACAAAATGGAAGTGAAAGTTCTCAAATCTGATGTAAAAAATTCATTCTTGCCAATTAACAAATGAGAAATGTTCAGGCAGAAAAGTGCATGGCTTGTTAGAATAATCAGTTTAGTACTATGCAAAAAAATAAAAAAAGTCTCCATGAACTCTGAACTTCACACACATTTCAGTGTTCCCAGAAAAGATAAAATTCCACTTGGTTTTATTTTCCACTGGCCAGCTTCCTGAATGCAAATGATATCAATAATATATCCAGCTGTTTTACTGGGTAAAGAGGACCCATCTGGACCCCTTTAAAAATAAAAGTGAATTTAATAAGCAAAAATAGAATACTGACATGAAATGTTAGGTATTGGAGCCTGTTTCAGCTGCAGTTGGGACACATGGTGCTGTTGGGTTTGTGACTTTCCTTGTTGCTTGTAACCCCTTTGTCTGTGATTGCTCTGGTTTTCTATCTGTGCAATTGCAAGATTTGCTCTGCTGGATCCAGGAAATGGACTGGGACGAGTGGGACTGTGTATAACACATAGACCTGTATCCACCTCTGCTTTGTTCTACAAAATTTGTGTGTTTTCCCTGTGGATTTCAGGGTAGACTTTTATCTCAATCAAGCACAAACACATTCATATGCAGCTGAGACTGCACAACCCAACAGCAAGTTCTGAAAAGATAAGAACTCCAGAAATAAGTGTTCTTCAGCTGTGTTTTGCATAATTGTAGGACTAGATCGTTACCATATTAAGAAATAAATGTTAATTTTTTGCTACTGTTAAAATAGATTATTAAATGTTGGACCTGCAGGGTGTGTCTCTGTGAAACTTGCTTGCTTTTACACCAGCAATCTTAATGAATTCATTAATTACTTAATGGAACTCGAAGATAATAAACCTTCACTAAGAGTTTAATATTAATTATGACTATTATCATTATTATTACCCATTTACTGCAGGAGGGACTGGAGTACTGGCTGCTGGTACAGAATATATTGAGGAACTCCCAGAACCTCTCAGTTCTGTCCTCTGTTTCACTCAGGGCGGTTTCTGGCTGTGATGAGGGAGAAGGAGTTGAATCACAGAAGTGAATTATTCCCTGCTGGAAACTCAGCAGTGTACACAGTGCTTCATGACCAGGCTGTTTCTTGCTGCTCTGATCTCTCCTGGTACTGCACTCTGGTGACGTTGCACTCCTGAATTATCTCTTGCTTTCTTTAATTACAGACCCTCTTCTATCCAGTTTCCTTCACACTCGTGCTGCAGTTATTGTTCCCTTTAACCCCTTTGGGGACTGCCTTCATTTTGGCACTTCCAGGGCTGTTTATTCTGGTTCCGCTGGGCAATCAGGTGTCAGTGGTGCTCAGGTCCAGCAGGAGGAGGTCAGCAGTTACCCTCTGAGCTTCTGAGCAGGGGGTTTATATTCCTGTGACCTCCACAGGTGTAATTCTGCTTTTTCCTTTCCCATGGTCCACACATGCAAACCCAGCATGGGAATTGGCAATTCTGGCCATTCCCATGGTGCACATGAGGAGGGACGTGGCTCCTGTCTCCTCAGTAACCAGGGAGGTTTCAGCATTTCCATTCTCTGAATGTGCAGTGGTTTATCTCAATGGTTTATCAGTTGTGTCACCTCTTTCTTCCATGGCATTGGATCAGAACGTTTTTTTTTTATCCAGTTCTCTGCCACTCTGGGCTCAGGTTGTGCTCAGATGTGGATTAGCTTCTTCCAGAGGGGTCATTTCTCAGGGAGGTTTGAGTATAGGATCACAGAACCACGGGATGGTTTGGGTTGGGTTGGACCTCAAAGTCCATCCAGCTCCAAACCCCTGCCATGGGCAGGGACACCTTCCACTGCCCCAGGCTGATCCAAGTCTGTATTTTTGCAGAGATATTTATGTTTTTCTTATTTTCATTTCTAGAAAATTGTGTTTTTTAAAACTACATCAGTGTATAAATTCAAAAAGTAAAATAAATAGCTGTTAAGGGAAACCCCACAGGCCAAGTAATATTCAAAGGTTCCCATGATTTTCTCCCCAGCTGATTTAATTGGCTGTTTGACCACTTCTGTGGTTGGCAGACACTTTTAGTCATATTCCTTATGCAAGAAAACAGCCAGGTGCCTCTTGCACAGAAATTGAAAGATATATTGAGAATTTGTAGTTATTTCTCTTTAAGCACCATAAAATATGGAGGAATTCTAACAAAGAGGTAAATGTATGTGAATAAAATTACTCCTGTGTATGTCAAGATGATATAGCAGTTGCCATGGTAAAAAACTCGTACATAAATACTTGAATAAATAGTTGTGTATTTAGAAGGGTGGCAAGCTGTTAACCAAGATTTAGGCACTGATAAACAAACCCTGTAGAGAATCCTGGTGCTTTCAACTGTCTATATATCTATTCAATTAGTGAACTTACAATTCAATAAATTGTTCCAGCCTTTAATTGGAGGTTGGAGAAGCAGGCAAAGGAGCAAAAATAACAATAAGCATCATAGGTAGTTTTAAGAGGAAAAAAACCCAAAACTATTCTGAATCCATACAGCTTGCCTTTACAATATTATCTCAGTTTGCTCCTGAGACTGTGTACAATAAAATGGAAAATATAATTATGTTGAGTTGCAAATCCAAAGGTTTTGATGATGAGTTAAATCAACTATTTCAACACCAATCATTATGGTATTTTCAAGGAAACCAGGCCCTGAATGTTTTTGTTAGTCCCAGAAGAAGATTAAGGGCATCTTTGTTTAGGTCATGGGGGAGGGCAGCATTCCAGCTGCAGACAGAAGGGGAGGTCAGAGTGACTGCAAGGACTGGGGATAAAAATAAACAAACAAAATTCATTATTTGGATGTTATATCACATTTCAAAATAGTAGTTTTTGAAGTCATTCATAAACATCAGTGTTTTAATTCAGGATTTTGCTCCAATGACAGTCTGGGCCTGTAATATTGTGAATGCACCTTTTGGTTTTAGCTGTGCTGAGCTCTCAGGGATTCCCTCCTCCCTTTAAGTCACATTTCCCCAGGTTTATCCTGGGGCAGGTGAGGTTTGTACCTCATTGCTGCTCTGTTTAGCTGTGGTACAATAAGGAATAATTGCCATTAACAGCTGGTTAAAATAACTTCCCAGTGCCCCTGCACAGCCCTGCTGTAACCTGCAGTGGGTTTGTGCAGGTGAGAATGTGACCTGCATCTCCTCACGCTCCATTTGGGATTTGAATGAATGCCAGGACTGTATCCCACGTGCTTCTAATGAATTAATTTCATAATAAGTGATCATCCATCACCATCAGTGCTGTTGTATTTTTCTGTGGTCACTCACAGAATCCCTCATTGAACCTTTTGATTTCTGTAAAAGCAGGTTTCTTAGGCAAAAGGAATAATTGTTAACCAGGTGACCTGTTGAGGGTTAATGTCTGTCTGAAGATCCATGCCTCACTCACCTTGTCCTGAATCAATGTCCTTATAGCCCAAAGAATCTGAAAAAGCTGAATTACACCTTGCTTTCTGTCCTTGTATGGATCACAACTCAGTTTAATCTCCCCGTTTCCTTTTTGTTTTAGCACAGAATAGATAATCACTAACTTGAACCAGTTTGTTTTACTTGCTCAATCAATTTTTTGTTCTTTTTAATTGTTCCCAATTCAGGTCAAAATTAGATATCTCTTCTCAAACACAATTGAGGTCTCCTAGAATAGTTCAGAAGGAATTTTGCCATAAATGCCACAAAAATCTACCTTCCATTCTGCACTTGATGCATCTGATGAATGGCTCAGGGAAATAAATAAATAAATTGCAGCTAAATAACAATAAACTAATTAATTGCTGCTTGTGTTTTCTTTCCAGGACACAAGAAACTCATTTAGAGCTGCCATTACTTGTTGGGTAAATACATTCTGAGAATAATAAATGTATAAGATTATCCACTGCTCAGAGTAAATACATGATTAGTAGTTGTCGAAATGCACATTCTCCTCAACAATGGGGCCCAGCAGCTGCTTTGGCTTGCTCAGGAGCTCCTCAGTTCATGGCCCTCTGGAGCAGGAGACAAAAATCACAATTCTATCACTGCCTTTGAAATGTGCAGGGGCTCAGAGGGGCCAGGAGTCTGACAGGGAGCACTGAGAGGCCCTGGAGGAGAAATCCCTGCAAACCCAAATTTGTTCCATAAATGCACATTGATTTCTACACCTGAGGAGCACTGAGAGTCCTCTGGAGGAGAAATCCCTGCAAACCCAGCAAAGGCCATGCTGGGAGGGATGGTCCAGGAAGGTGGGAACTGGGTTATTAATGTGGGAACGGGTTTGGCTGAGAGGACAGGCAGCATTTCTTATCAGGCTTTTCATGATGTAGTGCAGAGCTCTGAGACAGCTTCGCTCTCTGCACAATTCCTGTTGGATCCACTTGTTGGATTTTGCTCTTTTCTGACCTAGAGATGAGGTAACTGAGAGGTGTTTTAAAAACTTTCATTCCATTTTCAGTCTCATATGAAGGGTGAGACAATACAGGTGTTGTAATTAACACCATCACAATCAGAAGCCATTTCCTATTTACAATACACTGTGTTTCTTGGGTTATCAGCTTTGGCCCACACCATGCTGTAAGTGCTTTAAAGCAAATCATCTAAAATTACCTCTCATGGGTCCTACTACAATGCATCTTTCACATTTTTATTTTTCTAAAGTATTCAGTCTTATTTGCAAGGCCATCTTTTGAAACTTGTTTCTAATTCCATTTCTCTCTCACCAATGTCTGCCCTGTTCCATGGCATTTCTAAGTCAGCGTTTCTTATTTCAAGGTTTGCCTTCTGTCAGGCTTTGAGAATCCTCTACAAATCCATTTCCCACATCCCCTGACACCAAAATTTAACATTTGATGGGAAGAAGTTCACATGAACTATTAAAAGAAACCCACACAGGTTGGGGGAGAGGTGAAGAGGCTTTACTGGACTGTCCTGCCCAGCAACAATTCCAATGGAAGCTTTTGAAATATTGCCCCAGCTTTAATTTCTCCGAGGAATTTCTTATCAGCATTAAGATTTCGTGTTAAATAAAACACATCCCTTTCAGAAAAACTGCATTGGAGAAGCTGGTGTCATTAATTACCCTTTTCTTTATTGAGAGAAATGAATTTATTGAGGGAAATGATTTATTGGGCATGCAGAGATTAATCTGTCTTTTTGTGGTGTTTAATTTTATCCACACAAATCATAGGAAGGAGTGAAAACAGCTGGAAGTGCTTCAAAGATCTTAAATTTCTGTGAAATTAATTTGGTGTTTCCTTTGAGAAAGGAGGAAAATTCGAAAGGAAGAGAAAGAGAAACTTCAGTTGAATTTTCCACTAGCTGGGGTGGTTTTTCACCAAATGGTGTGGGGTTTTTGGAGATCTGTAGCTCCATTACTTGTCTGCTCTTTGGGTAGTTAACCAAAAAAAAATATGGGTATTGAGTATATTCTGTACTTCAGCTTGAGTGTCTAAGCAGGTTTAGAATGGTAGAAGTGCTTTGTAACTCATGGCATTTTTTTTATCATTTTGAAGAGCAGGGTATTCTTTGGCATTGAGACCAAAATCAAGTTTTGTTTTGTTTTTTTTATTTTCTTTCAGTTGGGATTTTTTTCTAAATTGCTCTAAAACATCTTAAATTAGGAGATTTGTTACATAAATGCACATTGATTCCTACATGCAGACTCTTGTTTCAAGCTAAATTTCAGCTTGAAGAAATCTTTTATGGTTGTTACAGATTGAAACTTTTTTATTATAAACAAGAATGACCTTAAAAGCAAGTAAACAGTAGTGTGAGTATGATCACACAAAATACTGTACAGGAGGCAAAGGTGAGGTGAGGATGTGATGTTTACTTCTCAAAATCAAGTTGTGATGTTTAACTCCCAATTTCAATGTCTCTGATTTTCCTGGTGAGCTCTTCTTTCCCCTGTGCATAAACTCTTGGGCACAGGGATATTAATTAGGGAGCAAGACAGAGAAAAATTGTTTATTTTAAAGTGCCCCAGCAGCTGCCAGGATCAGATCAGAGGTAACAGAGACAGCAGATCTTTGATTTCCTTAGGACAAATGTCATGGGGAGATTCTCAATTAATGCAGAGCTAATAACCCCAGCTACAGCCAGGCTAAGACATTGCTGAAAACCTGAGCACTCTCCCAAGAAGAGATAAAAATTCCTATTCTGTCTGTGATGCTGTTTGTCCCGTACTTTGTATTGGGAAGGTATTCAAAAATTAGAATTTTCTTTTTTTGCAAAGTAATCTTGCAAATAGCAGGAAAGAAAAATATTATAGTCTCTGGAAATTCTGTTTACTGTAGCGATCTGGGACAAATAGTGTTTGCATATTGCATTACCATCTAAGAGTAATGGCATATTTACTACACTGATACTAAAAGCAAACACTTTAATATTTGTAGTTATGGTTTCCATTTTTGCCTTTCTCTTTCCCGAGGCACCGGCAAGAAAAGAGATGAGAATTAGAAAAAGTATTGCTTTATGAAAAATTGCAAGGGTTGTAAATTACAAGTGTTGCTGGAGTTCCCTTGAATTATTCAGTGTTTTTTAAGGTTTTATGCTCTGTGTACAACAGTGTCTATGTTTATTTGATCTATTATTTTTATATAGTTGTCTGACACTTCTTTATGAAAAAGAATAAAAGATGTGAAGCTTATCCACAATGTCAAATTTTTATCGTGTCCAAACATTTTATGGTTCTGCATGTTTCAGATCAAAGAATTCTAGGTTATCTTTTTGCTTGTTTGATTTAATCTTACCAACAGCAACAGTATTTTAGAGCACATTTCTGCATATACATTTGGAAAATGCAGTGAGAAGTTTAATTGTTATTTTTTTAGCTCAATATTTATTCTCTAAAAGCATTTTGAGGTGGATTTTGAGCTTTGTTTCAGAATGTGATTTCCTTCTGAATAAAGAATCAGCAGTAAAACATTTATAGAAAATCTTGTTTTGCTAATACACTTAAGAGGAAACTTGGAGCTTGTTCTGGGGAGGAGCAGTGGTGAGGAATGTTGACTTGATTTTTACCAGTATGGACTGATAATCTATATATTTTTTTACCTAGTCCCAGTAGTTATAACAGGTACAATGATACTTTTGGTTCTGGACATGTCTTTATTTTGTTTGCTGCCTGTATTTTACCATGCTATGACTGTGCAGCTTAATTCCTCATTTATCCCAGCTCAGGCTTTGCTGTAATTCCATCTCTACATTCAAAAAGCTCAGGATGCACCTGAATAGCTTTTCCTGTGTTAAGTTTTACTCAGATTTTGTGTCTTTATTTGCAGAAAATTTGCATTATTTTGAGCTTTAGAATCAGTATCTATTTCATTCAGTAGATTCCAGAAACCAGATAGAGGAAATGGAGTATGTGTTATATTAAGTTGGATAAGATCAGGTATATGGAATTGGTTAGAAAATCAATGTTTCCAACAGTGGGCAGAAAGGCATTTTTGTTTCCTTTGCTGTTTACTCTTTTGGATTATTTCTGGAAATTATCTTCCACGGGTCCTTCTACAATGCATCTTTCATAGTTTTATTTCTCTAAAGTACCCAGGTTTTTTTTGCATAGTTTCACAGTTTAATTTCTCTCACCTCTGCTGTAACATTTATCCTTTATCAGCCTCATGACTCTTGCTCCTGCTTGTACCAACACCCCCAGAGCTTTTCGCTGGGTAGGAAAACCCTCAGCGTGGGGTACCTGAGACAAGAAATGAAGCCCAACTGGTGTCTCCTGCGCTGGGTCATTGCAGGGAAGCTCTGACTTGTAAATCCACATTCGTGTGGATATTTCCTTGTGTCTGTCCTCGCACACATCAAACCTGGCAGCCACTCTCTGCTCTGTCTGTGCCCATTATCAGGGACACAGGGGACAGAAATTTTCCTATCTCGCACACAAAAGGGTAAAGCACCGCCTGCCTTACACAATCCAGCTCAGAATATGGCCCTCCTGAATGCTGCAGGAAAGAAAAATAGAGGAGGCTTTGCAGTGAATTTATTTTTGAAAGGGGCTTAACCCTCTGTCTTGCCCTGCAAATAGAACTGAACATCCTTTACTGCAGTTTTACTACAATGCTGGTTCTGAACTGCAGCCATCCAAAACTAAAATGTGGTATTTTTTAAAAATTAAGGGCAATCACAAGTAAAGTCAGCCCTCCAGCCAGAGAAGACTCAGATTGTGTTCAGGGCATTGCCTGTTTTTTGGGGGTTTTTTTGTTGTTTTTTTTTTTTTTTTTTTTTTTTTTTGTATTTTCCTTGCCTGTTGTGAAATTACTGGGATTCACACATGCAACCTTAATAATTGTTATTGAAAATCTCAATCCTGCTTTGATTCCTGCAGATTCCATTTTTTTACTCCAGGTTACATTGTCGAGCTCCTGCCACAATTTGCTCTGAATCCAAATTCATGATTCCACCCCTCTGTTTCCTTGGGCAGCAGAGCAGGTGTGGGCAGTAATTCAGGTGCCAGGAAATGCAGGCAAATTTCACGTGACAGCAAAATGAAATCTATAACACTGCACAGGGGTGCAAAGAGGGATTATTGCTGTGCTTCCCCTCTTCTTCCTCACATCCTCTGCAACTGCTGGTAGTGAGCAGAGAATCTCAGTACAGAGAGGATATTTTAGCAGTGGTGGAGCAGCAATTTTGGATTTGCTGGGAAATGAGTTTTGTGAAGAACACTTGGAAGCAGCTCTTGCTGTAGAGTGGAAAGAACAATAAATAAGTCAATGAAGGCCAGAGGACAAGAATCCACTTTGGGGAGAACTTGGAAAGTTTTGTCAGAGTTTCTGTATCAGCTTTATGCAGGGTGGGGAGAGGGAAAGTGCAAGTTAGGTACTGCCATGGTCAGCACAGGGGAAAACAGAATCCAGCAGTTTGGTCAGGTTCTGGTTGTAATTAAAAAAATCACAGATTGGCAAATTTCTTTGCCTTGGGACACATATTATCATTTTTAGATTTTTAGTAAGATCTAAAACCTGAGTAATATATCTTAGAAAAAAAAAACACCCTGATTTATTTTTGCACAGAAGAGCAAAACAATTCCTTTTTAACTCCAGCACCAAGAAATGAATATATTAAGAATACAATAAATCTAATTTTTTTATCACTCTGACAAAATAAGTAACATTTAATGCTGGCAGCATGAGGGCTGAACATTAAGTGCTGCACACAACACAAAATTCATTACAGAATCATTCAGCATCTTTATAAATCTAAATAAATATAAATATCCATCCTGAACCTCCTGTTGCTGATCTCTCTGTGTCCCTGCTGCATGTTTTGCACGTAACATTAGACATGTGGATAATGTGGGTAAAATAAATACTACATTTAGTGAATAACCTCCAAAATCTTTGTGAATAGCCTCCAAAATTGAGCTCCCTCTGCTCAATACATCTATTAACACTCTTCAATGTTGAGCCACAGTAGTGGCTTAGTCACTATTTAATAAATTAAAGCACATTTTTGATCTCCAAAGTGTCATGCCTATAATTTATCTAACGAGACACACTTTCATAATCCATCAAGGTTTGATGGCAGCTTTTAAAATTAGAACCATTAGAATATCTCAGAAGTTTCCCTTCATGAACACCTTTTCCTGTTGCCCCGTTCATTCATTTTTATGTCTTGGAAAATAAATGTTCAACTGATTTGTCTTAGTCTTATCATTCAATTTAAAAATGGGGCTCATAAAAAAGAAATGGGCAAAGACTTTTTGCCAGGGCCTGTAATGACAGTTCAAGGAGCAACAGTTTTACAGTGAAAGAAAGTAAATTTTGCCTGGATATAAGGAAGGAATTCTCCGTGAGGATGGAGAGGCCCTAGCAGAGGTTGTCCAGGAAAGCTGCCCATAAATATCAATTTTTTTTGTTATATGTAGGTGATGTAGATGATGTCTCTTCATTTTCTTAGAGATTTCCAGATGGAATTTCAATATTTGAGGAGGTCTAAAACACAGATTTACCTGACAATAATTACTGCTTTTGATCATGGCACAGGGAGACATCACTTTGGCATTTTTGAGAAGCCAAATTCTGCTTCAGTGTTTGAAAATAATTGCTCTGATTAGTGTCACTGTGAAAATAAGTTTTGATTAATTTCACTGTGAAAATAAAGGGAAATTCATGATTTTTGATAATTCTGGATTCCTCTGAGCCTGAATTTAATTTAGGGCAATGTAATTTCACCTGGATAAGGAATGAAGAATGTTTTCTCCCAATATTGTTGTGTAGTGAAAGTGCTTTTATTCTGTGACTTCTTTCACAGAACCTTTACTTTAGATAAATATAACTATTAGCTGTAATTTTGTTCCTTCAAGACAGATATCTGGAAGCTATGACAAGACACATTTTCTTAGGAAACTCACATCTGAGCAGATATTTCATAGTTTCTTGTGTTCATGTAAGCAATGGAAAACTCATTTTTAACCTATTACAAGAAAGTGTTTTTCTAGACTACTTTGTATGCTAATGTGTAAGAAAGGAAAAAAGAGGAAAAGAACTGTTTTTCACAAAGGAAGTCTACAGTCAGATATCTGACTATGGAATTAAAAAAGTTATTTAGGTGACTTCTGTAATAATTTACTCATGCTGTCAGTATTTGTTATTTATTCTTCCTAATTTGTCATTATAAATATCTGCCATTCCTGCAATTTCTCAATATTGTGAGGGTAGAAATGAAGCCATATTTTGTGTAAGTGATGTGATCAGAGGAGCTCCACCATCCTTCACTTGCGTTCCTCAGCTCCTTCCCCGCGCAGAAAATGAGAACTCTTCCCAATACTTTCAGAGCAGGAATTAACAATGCAGCCATATGTATGCAAATTTTATGCATTTAGAACAATCTCATGAAGTAAAACAAATGTGTCTGATAAGAAAACTCTCCTAGAAAAGATTGGTGTATCTCTTGTCTCTTGTTGATTGCTAATGGAGCACTTTCATGTTCTGAATTCACATCACCGAGCCATTATTTTGACAGGCCCTAGATGAAATACACTCCAGATATTTTTTTTCCCCTTTAAGAAAGTAACTTACACGAAACAGATTTATTCTCTGCCTTGCTCATGAGCTTCAGGCCCATCAAAAATCCCCTTTTATCTGCCTTCAGATTGTGTTGGTTGTCAGTCTCTTCACAGTGGCTTAGAAAGCATCCAGGCTTGTCAACTTATTGAGAGTAATCTGCAGGAGCATAAAGGAATTTCAAACATTTCAAGGGCCGTACAATGGGAAGATACATCTGCCAGGAAACCTGAGATAAATTCATATTTACTGCTATGCAAAATAAGGTCATTCAGTAACCTGAATCGCTTAGAGCCATTTCAAGGTGTCTCACAAAGCTGTGAATGAACTCCGGGTGTCTGCAGGCAGTGCAGGGGTACAAGGACAGCTCCTGATGGGTTTGGGAGGTTGGAAAAATGGGTTTCAAGCAGGCCAAATCCTGGGAAATTTTTGTACTTGGTTTTAAAGACCAGATATCTCTATGGTCTACTTAAAATATTTTATTAGACTGAAGACAATGTATGAAATGTGACTGTTTATTAAAACATTTATGCTCTAAGGTGGCAGAGCGGAGATGATTCCATAACAGAATGCAATATACAGTCATTAATGTTGCAGGGAAATATTAATTTCTGAAGCAGCATCAGTGGGATTTGTGCTCCCAAGATAAAGGCATGAATTTACCCAATGGTGGGAATTGCTTTGGTGTATAGATCTGAAAAATGCACTGTTCTTTCCTACCTCTTGCAAAAACGTGGCAGGAGCTGTTTCTCCCTGTTGGTGGTTATCCAGTTTGTGTCCATTGGGTAACCTGCCCAGCTGTGATAAAAAAAGATAATTTTTTTAGGCTCTGCTAAAAAAGATAATTTTTAGATTATATGAAAAAGCCAGAAACCTGACTTAGCACAAGGGTATAGGACAGAAAAAAGGTAATGTTGCCATCATTCCCTCTGGAGGTTGATTATCTCTGAGAGCACAGTTTAATGACTGTGGAACAGTTTTCTCCTTGCAGCCTTTTCAAAGCAGTAACTCATTCCTTTTTATCAGGCTCCAGAAGAAAGAGGGAGCTTGACATTATTGCTGTTAGAGAGATGTAGGCAAATGGGTTAAGGAACTTCTCCAGCGAGGCTGGTGTAAAGCCTGACACAAAAATCCATAAATAAAGCACTTGATCTACTGGAGGCAAGGGTTTTAGAGCACACGTTCAATCTGCTGGGCTGTTCTCCCTTAATGTGTGGGGATATTGCTTTATCTGGGTGATAATGAGCACAGAGATAAGTACAGACACCCATACAACTCAAACTGAACAAACATATAGTTTTGGGGGATTTTTGTCTTCATATTCTGAAGAAGTTGTGTTAAATATATGAATTTTCTGAAGAGTAAGCCTGTAAAGGGATATATTTAATTTCCTTCCTAACATGCTAACATGTCGATAAGAGGGATATTCATTGAGATCACTATCTGGGATTTCAGATTGGCCTCAGCTCCTGCTGGTGCTGTTCCCAAAGGACTCTGAGGGCTCTGAACGGTTCTGCTTTTACAGTTCATTTGTAACTTTTGGACTGGCTTCTGGAAATTTATGTATTATAAATCAACATTTTCTGCCTGTCTGATAACAGATTCTTTGGTTCTGGGTCTGAGAAGAATTTTCATGGGGTGCCCAAGGACTGGAGGTGTGACTCTGTGGCTATTTATTTTCTATATATATATATTTTTTAATATATATTTACATATATTTTTATATATCTGTATATATAAATATATATTTTATATATATATACACATATATATATTACATATTAAAGATATATTAAATTATTATATCTATATGTGATTAAAATATATAAATAATTTTATATATAAATTTAATACATATATTTATATATCTAAATTTAGATATATAAATTTAAATAATTTATATATATATTTAAATAATTTATATAAATTAAATTTTATATTAAAATTAATTATGAATTAAATACATCCAACATATATTTATATAATATATTAAATAAATTTTGAATAAATTGAAATTATAAATTAAATTTATATATATGAATATATATATATATATATATATATAATTTATTACCACTGTGGAGTTTGTTTCTTCTCTTGCCCTCTTTAACTCCAGAGTACTGGACCATGTAGGATCCACTATGATTTCAGAATTTCTCCTAAAGAAGTCACAAAATAGGGCTTTACTCCCTGCCTATCAGCTCTGTCAAGAGCAATAAAGTTTTCATCATTTCTTTGGGATGAAAGACTTATTAAAGTGTCTTATCACCATAGCCAAGTTTTATAGAGCCTTTACAGACACCCCAAAATTACATGAGCAGGGGTTGTGTGAGAGGAAAGCTGTGGCTGCTGTAGTAGCACAAGGCAGCACCACAGAGCTTATTTTAATTTCTAAAAAAGTTACTCAATAAAGAATTTTAAGAGCTTCTCTTATTTTTTAATTTCGATACAAAAGCTCAAGTCAAATAAATGTATAAAAGCCACTTTTCCCACATGCCATTGTAAGTAGTGCTTAGTTTTTAATTGGGGCAAATATCATTTTATGGCAACGAGTTTCTTGATTGGAATTAAGGGGATTTCCATTTTGAGCTGAGAAATGCACAAGCAGAGATTTAACAAAAAGAAATGGATGTGTTTGTGGGATAGGGGCAGTTCACTGCACAAAGAGTGAGATGAGGCTCCTGACGTGGAAATGAGAGGAAAACTGGGATTAACATCTTCCAGCACTCTGATTGTTCAAAAAAACATCATTTCCTACTGGATGCTCCTTTGAAGATATCACAGCCTGTCTGAAGCAGGAGATGAATGTATTTGTAGTTTGCTTTTTTTAATTTCCATATTTATTTTTACACCTGGGATTCCAAGGAAAAGGAACAACCTCTTTTAGGCATTTGATAATATTATTCAAAATAATAATTTCTAACTAGAAACAAATGTTATCAAAATGCTGATGTATTCAAGGGGAGACAAGTAAATATAATTAATTGTTTAAAGAACAGCCCAAGTGGAGTGGGTGAACAGATTGATTGGAATTTTCAATACAACAGTGGGAACAAAGCTAATCCACAGGATGAAATGGTCTAGATTAATGAAATTATTCTGCTTTGGGGAACAGCCTATTCAAAATAAAGACAGAAATATATCTATATCATCTTTAAATGCATTTGAAAATTTTAGTGTGACTTATCCTTTAGGCAAAGAACAGTGGCCAGATAAAACTGATTATATTTTAAATAATATACAACTAATTAAATTTTAAATATTTATATGTATGTGTTGTTCCTGTTTGGTTTACACCATTGGAATGATTCTTGATTTATATTGGGATAAGATTGAACTTTTACACCACTGGAATTATTCCTGATTTACATTGGGATAGACTGGACTGAACTCATGTTTTGAAATAAGCAAATAAATAAATTTTTAAATTCTAAGAATATGTAAATAAAAAGATGGACATATTAAAGAACCCAGAACTGCCACAGTTATGGGGAAGAAAATTAGGAGCATTCAGTAGTTTCTCTTGAACACAACTGTAAAACTTAACATCACTTCATTTTGTCATTGCAATAAGTAATTGTTAGTTTAAATTTCCTAGGATGCTGTTCCTTTGGGTTTGCCAGTGTAAATCTCATTGCATTTAGGGAGCACAATTGGCTCCCCTGCCTTTGGGTGCTGCAGTTCCCTCCCATGGGCTCACCTGGAGTCTCCCTTGTGTTGTGTTCTGAGGTGGAGAAAAGCTTCAGATCCAAACAAATCAGAAAACCAGAAAACCAGAGAACAAAATCCAAATAAATCAGAGCTCTTCTGGAATCTTCCTTTTCCTGCTCTGCTTTCAATTAGTGACTTCATGGGGAAAATAAATGATCACTATGAGAAATATCACTCCCGAAAAAGTGATCAGAATGCTCAACTTTTGCTTTGTACCACAGGGGCTCAGTGAAGTACAGAACATTTATGGTTCCATCTGGAAAGAATCTGCAGTAATGAACTCATGTTGTTGTTTTGCCAATTTAACACTTCATGAAATGCTGAAGTGCCTCTTGCATGCTCAGAAAGGATTTCTGTTAGTGATTTTGTGAGGAGCAATTCAAACTGAATACAGTAATTTTGAACTGTTTGTTTAATAATATGAAGAGCAATAATAGCAATCATAAAATCATCTGCACTTGTATTTTAGCATGCAGAGAATCAGGATTGATGTAAGAAAGCCTGGCCCCACCAGGCTGATTTTTACCCCTGAATTTTTGGACCCTGCAGATCTCCACAGATTTAGGCTGCTCAGATCAGCTGTGCATCTTGAGTTTCCTGTTTTCCAGGGCTGAATAAATCACAACAGCATCAAAATAGAGCTGGGGAATATTCAGTTGAATTCTGAATTGAATGCACACAAACCAAGCTCGTGGTTTTTCAGCTGACTTCAGGTTTGCTCTGAAAGTTGTTTTACCTGCATGAGAGCAGATAGGAAGTGAAAACTTAAGTGCTGGGAGTACTTGCTAGAAGTAGATTCAACTTAAAGTGAAGCATTTTGATCAGAGTAACATCTCAAGAATCAATGGAATAAAAAAGTGAGAGGAGAATCAAAATAAATGGCTTTAAATACATCACAAACACACAGCACGTTTTAGGAGATCATGATCTTGCTGGCACTCTTGGGACAGAGTATTCCCAAAATGAACAAGTAATCTTCACTGTGTGTCCAGGATCTGAGCATATCCATGCAGAATGAACATGAAAATACAGAAGATCCATCAGTATTCTAATAAATTTTGGAAAAATAAATTTAGAAGCAACTCCTTGTTTGGGAGGACAAACACCACTTGGCAATTTTCTATAAAATATCTATTTGCCTCTAAACAAACAGCAAATATTTATTTTTGTTTTGTTTGGTTGGGGTTTTTGGGGTGTTTTTGCTGTGTAGGTGTATTTTAACTCTCTGCTCATTTAGCTGGTGAGGTGACATAGCACAAATCCACGTGCTGTGTGGATGGTTAGTTTGTATGTTCTATTTGGACTTCAATAAGGACACACCAGATGTTCCTTCAGGTATGAATTGTCTTCTTGTGGCTGAGATTTCAGGTTCCATGGCAGGCAGGTTGTTGCTAATCACAGCAATTCTGAAGGCTCGCTGAATTAATAATAAATAGTGATGTTATCAGTGATAATAGTGATAGCAAGGACAGAATGATTTAAAAGAAAAGCTAAAGCTTTTCAGACCTTGGTGTTCTCAAAGTCTCTGGGGACATCTTTTGGACAATGTTCTCCTGGGGATTTGGACTCCCTGGCTTCACTGGGCTGAGCAGGGAATGTCCTGCCAGAGGAGGAATGGAGATGTAAGTGCTGCAGGGGAGCCTGGCAGGCATTTGACAGCACTGGAACTCAGTCTGCAGTCCCAGACTGGCACCATCTGGATTGCACCACTCGAAATGGGATCATGTGTGCACATGCCATTAGTTTATGTCAGGAGCTGTGGGGATTAGATGAAATTATGGAGCAGTAAACACTGCCTTGGAAGCAGGCTGGTTTTGTAAACTCCACTTGAAAGCCACTCTAATTCTGGCAACTGCCCCAGGACTGCTGGGCCTGGAGGAGAAAGCGGCACTGTCACACTCACAGCACATCATCCCCTCTGCTGGAATGCAAGGCAGCTCTGGGGAGGTGATTTTCTTTCAAACTGAGAAATACCAGGTGGGAAATCAGAAACTGAAGACAAACTGATGTAAAGGAGCAGTGAGAATGATGAGCAGTAAACCTAAGGTGGTCACAAGAGAGGGAACAAAGGCTCGAAAATTGGAGAATAAACAAATCTTTAGAACTGATTTCTTTATTAGTGTGAGAATTCCTGGCAGAGATGTGCAGCCAGAGGAATTTTTAGCTAATGTCTGCTTTCTTCTCTTCAGGGAATTAGCCTGAAATCCAGCATGTGGATGAACATGGGGGCTTTTTGTAATTATATTGACAATTATTCAATGACTGTTTTCATGTAATAAAAATCAGTCTGGAGTAAACTCAGAGGCTGAGTTGCTCTTCCCAAAGGAGAACAGGTGAAACTCTGAGATGATGTCAGCACTGAATCAACTGATGTTGACATTAAATCTCTCTCAGTGCTGAAATGACTCACAATGCACATCCAAATTGAAATCTCCTATGAAATTGTTCTGCTTACCTCTGGGGCTCGCAGGACTGCTCCCTGTGTTCTTGCCAATCTGTCAGCAGCTCAACATCTTTATTATGCATGCTGGGCTTTGTTTTAAATGGAAAATAGAAGGGGGGAAAACGCTGCTCTTTCATGCAGGTAAGATTCCCTCAGTGAATAAACCCCCAGTCATTTTGCTCCTGGTCGCTCAGAGAAACAGAGGGTCTGCCTGTAAAAATAGTCTGAAAATATTTAATTTGGGCATCTAGGAAATGAACACACAGAGGTGCACACAAACACATACAGAGAGAGGAGTTTTCAAAGAATTATTGGCAACAAACATAAGCAAATCTTTGGACAATAAATACTGTAGATACTGATTTTTTTTCTGGAGGCTGAGGACTTTAATGGGTGTTTGGTTTTCTGTGTTATGGTGGCTCTGATACTTAAAGAAAAATTAGTATAAAAGAAAAATTAGTATATAAGAAAAATTTAAAGACTATTTCTTAGTAATAGTTCAAGTTTTTCTGTGCTAGATTTTTGATAAAAGTTTATGCCTCTGAATAAGCACTAAATGCTTTTTATTGTAAAATGCATCTTATGAAGTTTCAAAATTATTTCCTTTAATTTCTTCACAGGTAGTGAACTAAAGAGGTAAAAATAAGCTCAAATTAAAGAAACAAAGGGAGGGCTCAGTTCAAAAATTACCATAATATATTTCAAATAATATAACCTTCCCAACTTAGAAGGCATGTTACAGAAATGTTCCACATCATAAATATATGGAACCTTTGTTCCATAGAGAAATCTGTCCTAAATTGTATCAGTGTGATCAACATGTGTCAGCTGATATCCAAATATATCAAAAAGTGTGGGAAAAAATAAAACAGCAAAAAAACTGTACTAAAATAATGTTATTTCCATAATTATTTTCCTGTGATTTGGCTAGAATGCTCTCATTCATTTTCACAAGGTGTGCCGAGCTCAGAGTACCTGTACACCACTCCATATTTTCACTGCTGTCATAATGAAAAATTGTATTTACTGCAAGAGGTGACATTTTTTTGCCTTCTGACAAATTCATGGAAATCTCTTTTTTTACTTGCAAATATTTGCCAAGTAAGAATTGATACCTTTGCACAGATCTGCCTTGTGAGGTGCAGTGACACTTAGAAGTCCTTTGATCATTTTGCACAGTTTGTCACCCTCCAGGCTGTTTAAATATACTTGGGCATGTTGATAGACTTATAAAACTGGCTGGGAGGGCTGCCTGGGGAGCAGAATTCATTACTCTGGGATGGGATGTAAGAGTTAGAACAAAAGACTGGAAGTTAATAACAAGAATTTGCAAGTTTTACAAGAAAATTTAAACCCAGGCGACGCCGCAGTCAAACGCGAGCGCTCGGCTGTCTTTAATGCCATTAAACAAACCCTGCCGTAAATGAAGTGTGGAACCTGAAGTGAGGTGGAGCTTCCTGCTGCCAGTGCTCCTCTTGCATAACGCACAGCAGAGCCTGGGTGCTGATGAAAGGATTTCTGCAGTGATTTCCGAGCAGCTCTCTCTCTGAGCAAACCGCAAGGTCAGGGCAGGGTGAGGGATTCGCTCAGTGCTGAGAGCGAATCCATCTCCATCACCACCAAAGAGATTTTTGGAACATTTCTGTGTGCTGGGGGAGGCTTGAAGGCACAGGGAGCCCCTGGCAAAAGGGACCTGCTGGGATCCCCTCTGGAACAGGAGCAGAGCTCTGCGCTGCTGACAGGTGGGACTGCACAGCATATGAGGGAAACATCTGTGCCTTGACCTTCACAAATGCAAAGTCTCCAGATGTGGCACTGTGCAATTTCTAAACCTTTTCACACTGCAGGAATTGTATTCTCTCCACATAGGAAATATACATAATACGGTGTTCTGTAGTAATTTGTAGTTTCTGTCAGATTGGGTGTATAAATACATAAATATGGAAAGTATTTGCTTTAAAAGATGCCTGCGGTGCTTTCTCAAACTTGTATTTATCAGTGCTTAGGAGAGGAATAATTAACCAGACAGATTACTTAGCTGTAGTTACATCCTTCACTGAAGAGCTCCAGGTCTCCAAAACTGTAAAATTAACTACCAGGCAGTTAAAAATATGTACCTAGCCCAGTATTTCATATTTAATGGAAATTCATCAGAAATCCATCAGTCAAAACAGACGTGCAGAAGGAGAAATATTATTCTGTCACTTTCTAGTTCCTTCTCAGGCAGTGCAGCACCAGCTGCAGCTCTGAAATAGCTGCTTGGCTCTGGCATTTGGTGTAACTAAGCTGGTTTGTGCCCCCCGAGAACCTGGACCACACTCATTAGTGGAATTTGCTTTGCTTTGTTTTACCTCTGGTTATACTCTGATATATAGAACTTGAACAATTAGCCCAGGAGAAGTGTTAGGCGATGTGAAACGTCTCCTCACTTGAGGAAAATGGCTTTTTGTTGCCACCATAAATTTAGTTCACGTTTCATTTTCCTCCTGGCATGCTCAAAAGGCACCTTTCCCTCTCCCCCAGCAGAGATTGCTCCCCGTTGTGGGAAGTGCCTGATGCTGAGCACGCCCTGCCAGGCTGAAGGGTTCCTTCTGCAGGGAAAATGTCTCATCTGGAAATGATCGCTCGCTCTAATTTATAAAAATGTGTCAACATGACTAATTGTCAGATGAGTGCTGAAGCTTATTATGTGCAGCACAGTGCTGAATGTCTTCCCTGAATGCAGCAACATATTTCAGCTGTGGCAGTAACATCTCAAACCCTTTCTCGCAGCAGGTCAGGAAAATAAATGTGATGCTGCTTCAGAATAAATGGCACAAATGGTTCTAAAACACATGACAACTGGCAAATTGATGTTTATTCTGTTTAAGGGCTGAGTCATATTTTAAATATGTATTTCACAGTGGACGTTTTTTGATAGAAATCTTTTCCATTTGTATGCAATTTTGCTGGAACCTTTCTGTAACACTTCTCACTTGTTTTTCTCTGTATTTTCTGAGCCTCCTAGGACAAAAGACAACACAATTCTTGAGGGAGAACTGAAATGCAGCTGTTTCTACTGTGCTAGCATTGCAGTTAAGCTACTAATGAATACATATTCCCCAAGAGATGTGTATCCCAGAGCCACTTCCCTGGTTCAGTGTGTGTTAAGAAGAAAGGGAAAATTAGAAAAGAAAAGTTCACCCTGCCACAAAAACAAAACAAAGAAGTTCAGCTTCCTGTTCCTTTGGAAATAAATCTAAGCAAAAATGATGGTGTCTCAGTGGGAAGGCTGTCAGCAGGGATCAAAGAGCTGGGGGAATGGACTCCAGTCTGCCTCCACTTTGCCTTTCACCCTCTCAGTTTTGGAAAGTGTCTCTTGCTACCTTCAGCACTCATTGGCTTCAGTAGAATTTGAAGTTTTCACAAAATATTTAAAAATAAGTGTTCTTTTGGGATTTTGCATGGTTTTCCCACAGGTGGCAAGTTAAGAATCTGATAAAAAAATACAATTAGTCATTTTTCCAAATCTTCTTTTTTATTTCCCATATAATACAATTTTTTTTTTCTTTTAATCACATCCAAACTACTTTCATTCCCATTAACATTCCAAAGCTTTCTCCTCAGCACTCCCATTTCTCTACAGCCTTCCAAATGAGGCCTGTCACTCATGTGTCCCCTGTTGCTGTGCAGATGAGATCATCCTGCATGCAGAGATTGATGCTCCCTGCACTGGCAATTTCATGGCACTCCTAGGACTCCCTAAACTTGCGTGACCTTACCAGGAGCCGTGAGGGGAAAAGCTTAGAAAAGTCCAAGCCACTCTTGCTGTGGTCTGTAGGGCAGGGAGGTCAGAGCCTGGCACTTCCGAAGGTTTGGGAAGGCAAAAGAGGATGAGGGAAATTGGGATAGGTCATGGAAAATGGTGGAGCATTGGCTCCCATTAGAGGTGGGGGTTCAGAGACTTTTGGGACAGGACCATTCTGATGAAATCTTGTTTTCTCTAAAGATGACAGCCCTTGGAATCTAAAGTATTTCACACTAACGCCTTTTCTTTCTAAGTGAAAAGGTCCTCAATATCTTTATTTTCTCTGTATCATCCAAGACTATAGGAGCTTTTTTCAAAACGTTACTCTTATAAATTATTTTGGCTTCTGGAAGGAAATGCTATGGTATTTACACATCAGCACCATTAAAATATAACTCTGAAGTGTCAAACCCAAGACTTCTTTCCACGGAGTTTTCAAACTCTGTCACCAATGCCCTCTAAAGAAATCCAGCTCCTGAAAAGTTCTGGGATGATATTTCTAATAGCAAGCTATTGTCAAAAAGCAACTGAACAATTGTACAGATTAATTTCCTGCTGTAATATTTAATCTGGAGGGACTATCAGGGAACTGAGGTTCAAGAATTCCTCAGTATCTTGCTGAGTTAAGCCCCCTTTGCTGTGCCACCTGCATGGCTTGATCAAGTCCCAGGTTGCCATTTCCTTGCCTCGTCAGCTTTCCATCTGCTTCTCCTCTCATCTGAAAACCATCTCCTCATTCCATACCCAGGTTTTCTCCTCGTGCTACTGCTTGCTTTTTGGTTTAACCTTTTATGATCCATTTAGTGATTCCTGCCAGGCAGAATAGTTTATTATTCTAACATTCAAAACTTTTGCTATAAACTTTTAAAACTGCATAACTGAACTTTACCTCATTTCATTATGCTGGAAATCAATCTATCAATCTTGAAACATCTGTGTTCCTTAATTTTTAAATATTTAGGGGTTGATTTGGGACAGATTAATATACCAGAAAACCAAAATGTGTGTTGAAATCCAGATTATAAAGGATGAAATGTGCCAACAAATCCTGACATACCTTCACATGCACAGGAAAATCATTGGTACCATAAAGGCAAGCAGGAATCTCAGCTGTGTGCCTGCTGCATGAATTATTTCCTTTTCCTAAACCCCCACACTTTTAATAATGAATGTGTCTGTTGATTAGAAATATATAACTCTGAAAAGAAAAACCCTTTCTCTGTCCCTTCCCAAGGAATAATGGGTGAATTCATGCTGGGCATCATCTCATAATCACAGCAAGACTAAAAGGTTTAAATTGTCCTGCCTGCTCCTTTAGGACCCAAAACTGTGGAGCAGTATTGGAAGAAAGATGTTCTTCAGCAGGTGCATGATTCTCTTTACTCACCGGACCATTGACTTGCTCTCCATAAGTTCAATTTTTCTTCAGAGATCTCCGAAGCCCCGAACACATTAAAGGTCTCAGCAGAGAACGCCCCAATGTCTATTAAATTTAACCATAACAAGTCCCCAGATGAGAGCAATTAAGCTGTGAGGATTTGCAGACAGTTCCTGTGGATGCCTTTTCCTCTTTGCAGAGAGAAGGCACTCGAGCAGCAAAGCAAAAATGAAAATAAAAGGTTTGCTCTAAATATACCATATCCTACACAGGCCCCAGGCACTGGAACATCATCAATCTGTGTAGGGCACTGCCCATCTCACCTGGCACAATTTCTGCCAAGTTTTTTGAGGGTTTTATGATGCATTTCTTGCTTACTCAGGTCTGTGGGATGTGTGCATTGAGATGAATGTGGCACATGTACAAATGTAAGGATTATCTACCCCTGATCCTTGCTGGAATCTGCAGGCACAGGAGAAAGGAAGAAAGCAGTGGTACTGCCAAAATTCTGCTTTCAGGCTGAGATTTTTCAAATTTTCCAAATTTTCCAAAATTTTTGGTGAGAAAACTGGCTCAGAGTATTTTTCAAAGTTTGGTTCATCTTGCTTGCTCATGGTTCTCTTAAAAATAAAAATCCTCTTCGTGAAAAAAATAATTTTCATAATTATTATTTTGAATGAGCTAACGTGGTTTTATGAGTTATGCATATGTAATGGAAAGTGGTTATTCTTGAATCTTGTTAGAGAGCTAGAATTAATTTCCCCACTCTCCCAGTTTCTATAGCAACTTCAGTGGAAATTGCCGATTTGGATATTTTTATTCTGAAATAACTAAAATTTTCAATGTCACTTCAGTTGCTTCCAGAGTGATGCATGTTAGAAGAAGGGATTCACATCAGAGAGCAACTTCTCACCTGAGTTATATATTGATATGTCAACAGCATTTCCCACTTGTGTCCTATCTCTGGAGTATTTTATAATTTAATTTTATAATTTTATAATAGTTTTATAATTTCATAATTTATTTTTTTATTTTATTTTATAAAATACTCCTCTGGAGTATTTTACTGAGGTAAAGTTCCAGAGGTACAGCAAAGCTGTGGCTGGAGAGAGGACAGGCAAGGGAAAGTCACTTGGACCTTTTCTCATTTTGGAAAAACCCTCTCAGATTTGTGCCAGAATGAGCCAAGCGGATTTAGGTGCTGGAGGTGACACTCTTGGAAAGAGAGCAGTGTCAGGGACCCTTGTCTTGGTGTCATATTCCTGGTTTATATGAAAATCATACACATTACACAATAGCTCGAGTTTTATCTCAAGGTAGATGAAGCAAAGACATGTCTCTGACCCACTCCTTTTTCTCAGATAAAATAGAACATATTGTATTTTTTAAATTGTTATTTATTTTTATATCTCATCATGCATGGATGGGGCATATCTCAGCAGAGCTGTGGGAGAGCCAACATCCCTCCCCTGTAAGAGAGGAGAAAAGTGGAGCTGCAGTTTTCATGTGGAGGGAGATGTTTGGGAGTGTCTGAGCTCTGGAAATCTTGGCTTAAATGATTCCTTTACAAAAGATGTAAATCTGAGCTGAAAAGTGGGTGTTCCAGTATTATCCACATAATTCAGTGTTTTCTGGGAAGAGTCCCAATGCTTGGGAAGCTGATCCTGTCTCTTAATCCATTGAAGGCATCAGCTTTTTCTTGGACTGTAATTGGAAATAATTGTGATTTCCAGTTTATTATTCTGGTTAGGTGAACTTTTTATCACCTATTCATCTCCTTTATCAATAGAATTATACACTCTGCTCCAGGTTAAGAGATAAGCAATTTTCCCTAAAAATAATCTGAAGCAACTTCCTGATGTCCTGGAAATGTGGAGTTTGTTTTCCTCAATGTCAGCGGATGAATCTCCTCTGACTGAGTTCATTAGATGGTATAGTTGAAATGCTATTTAAGCACCAAATCCCAGAGATAAAATGATGATGTTTTTGGTAATAAGGAGGATGGAAAGGAATTCAAAAAGGCAGCTGTTCTCATACATTACAAAGAATCAATATTTAAATCAAAGCAGATGATCTGAGTTCATTCAACTCAGAACCACATGTTAGCAGGAGTTATTTTGAGGATCAATGCTGCAAAATAAAAATGGTGCTTGAAACCAAAAAAAGAAAATAAATCCACAGGTGCTCTTTATGCTTTTAATCTTATTCATGATTTCTTGTTGTGTTGTTCTAGAAGTTTAAATTATTGTGAAAGATCCATTTCCTTTAAAACTTCAGTATTATTTTGAAAGAAAGTTTAATTCTGTCATTTCAGAGTGCTGAAGAGTAAGAGGAAGAAAAGGGCCTTTGGGAGAAAAGTGATGTCAACTGAAATTACATTTTCAGTTTGCTTTTCTTCCTAAATTTTCTTTTAATGCTTTCTTCTTTTTTTTTTTTTTTTTTTAATTAGCAAATGTCTCATTAGCTCATTAGTGGATGGTTTCACGTCTGAGCATTTGTAAGGAAAACAAAGGCGATAAAAGGGGCAGAAAGTGATATTCTTCTCCTCAAATAGTTCATAGTTAGGGTTCTCAGTCAGCAAACAAGAGAATCAACTTTGGTACCTAAAATATAATAAAATCAGCTTCTCATGTTCCCTCTTTCCAGAGAGGTTTTAACCAGTAAGATAAATTCAGTGAGAGGCATCTGGTGCCTTGCTTTGTGTAAAATAAAGGATGAGGCAGAGAGAAAGGTGGAGTTGAGATTGGTGTGGGAAGATTCTGTAACCCAATTTCCGTAAGAATCCCTCAGGTTATGTAACCTGGAACCGGGGATGGGAAAAGGGGGCTGAGCTCCCTCTGCCCACCCAGCAGAACTCGGTGTCTGCTGAATTCTGCAAATACTCACTCAGCTCTTTGGATGGTTCCTAAATCGTGAAAAATTCTGACAAAGAGGGAGTGCCTGGAAAAACGACAGCAAAACAAAGCAAGGTTCTAGAAGAATTT
Source organism: Melospiza georgiana (assembly GCF_028018845.1). NCBI lineage: Eukaryota > Metazoa > Chordata > Aves > Passeriformes > Passerellidae > Melospiza > Melospiza georgiana. Next base: position 3,133,698 of record NC_080441.1, read on the forward strand.
CTTCAGGATATACTATTGAAACCTCATTTTCTTGATAACTCATTTTCATCTAACATTTCATTTAGAAGAGGAAAATAGAGCTGACCTGATTAACAGTAGTGACCAAATTACCATTTACTCTAAACCTAAACCTTCACAGAACGAAAAGTTTCTATTTAAAAGGACAAAAGACTGTTTTCAGTTTGCAAATAGGCAATATCAGGCTAATGGAGAAGACACTCTTAACTTTCCATTCCCAGGTGCCAATTGTCACAGCTCAGCCCTGAGAACAGGTTGGACCCAATGGTCACAGAAACCTTTTCCAGCCTCATTTTTCTGTGATTCTGTGACCAAGCCCCTGCCTGCCCAGACAGGGTGGCTGCACCTGAATGGCCTTTGGGGAGTCTTCACTGGAAAACTCCAACTCCTTGAGAATGACTTGGGGTAATGCAAATTGCCTCAGGCAAGAAGCATTTCCTGGATTATTTTAACAACATACAGGACCGTGTTTTATTGCCTGGTGTCATTAAGAGGGACAAATGTGGCCGCAAGTACCATGTGGGAAAAAATTCCACTGCCAAGGCACCACATCAACATAACAGCCACTCCTAATGAACAATTAGGGTCGTGTTTTTGATGGCTGATGACAGTAGATGTTGTAAAGAGCTTTGAAACCTAATGATAATAAGCTGTGTAGAGCTGTGTGATGTTAATTGAGGAAGTAAAAATGGATTAGAGATCAGCATTGCTGTGCCTTCGTGGCACAAGTTCCTCTGTAGATGGGTTCTTTGTTAACTGCTTTTGCTCAGATCCCTCAGGATACTTTATCATTCAGCTTACAAACATTGTTCCAAATGTGCTCTTTTTTTTTCCTAATGAATGGAATAGCTCGGAAATGAAAGCTTTGAACTGACAGTTGAATCTTCACATCACTGAGAACCTCATTATTAGTTTGCAGCAGCTTGTGTGAAAGTGCATCTTGATTGCACCAGTCACAAAAGCACATTTCCAACCCTGGAAATATGAAGCTAATTCTAAAGATCGACCTCAGATTTTAGAAGAACCATGGGACAAATCAGGTTTCAGAAGAAAGTTTTTTTCAGCTATTGAGCCTTCACACGTGGTGATGCTAAAATTAAAATGGGAATATTTCAGCTGGAATAAACGGAAGGATTTATCAATGCTCGCTGAGCTATTCTTACCCAGCATCTGTATAATTATGGAATGTGTATGTAAAGAAAGGGGAGAAAAGGCACTGATCCACCCTGTAGCCCTAATTAGGACAGATTTGCTCCTACACCAGAGCTGTGTCTGTCCACCAAAGTCATTGGCCTGGCAATCACAGGAAAATATCTCTGAACAACACAGATTAAGGGAAGTTGTCCCTGTGAGCAAACAGGGAACTTTCTGACTCAGACTGGAGCATTAACACGTAATTACTGATCACAGAAAATCCCAGACCATTCAGATCCCAAGGCTTTGCTGGAGCACAGGGGATGGCTCAGAATGCAAATGGTCATTGTCCTTGAAGCTGCCATGAGACAGCTCCCTTTGGAGCCAGGCTGGGCTTTGATGTGCCTTTCAAAGTGGAACCCGTGGCACACTTTGTTCTGGATCCTTTTCCTATGGCACACTTTGTTCTGGGCCCTTTCCCTGTAGCACATTTTGTTCTAGATCCCTTTCCCTGTACCACACTTTTTTCTGGATCCCTTCCCCAGGGGCACACTTTGTTCTAGATCTTTTCCCAGTGGCACACTTTGGTCTGGATCCTTTTCCTGTGGCACATTTTATTCTGGGTCCTTTTCCTATGGCACCATTTTGTTCAGGATCCCTTTCCCTGCGTCACACTTTGTTCTAGATCCCTTTCTCAGTGGTACACTTTATTCTGGATCCTTTCCCCATAGCACATTTTGTTCCTGATCCCTTTTCCTATGGCACACTTTGTTCCTGATCCCTTTTCCTATGGCACACTCTGTTCTGGATCCTTTTCCTATGGCACACTTTATTCTTTATCCTTTTTCCTATGGCACACTTTGTTCTGGATCCCTTCCCTTTGTCACAGAGCATCCTTTAATCCAGATTTGAATATCAATGAGCCAGCTGCTCATCTCTGCTTGCCATCCTCAGCCACCACCTGTGACCTGTGGAATTTTATGGATTCCTGAATGGAGCCCCTGTTTTGAGAATATAAAAACACAGCAGTGTTATTTTTGTAGTGCCTCCAAAGGCTTCTTCCAGCCATTCAGGTTGGGAATAATGTTGGATACGGGGCAGCATCAATATGTTTGATAATGTTTGGAAATAATGTTTGGTACAGATTAACATCTCTCCTGTTTTCATGCATCCCCTCTAACTCTGAGTGGTCTGTGCACAGATTTCCACGGGAAAAAGAGACTGGATTGATTTGTCTGAGTGACATTAACTGCTACAAATGAACACTAACAAAAAAAAAGTTAATTTGTTTTAAAAGAACAACAGAGCTGCTTGCAAATCCTTTTGGTTTTTCATGCTAAATGAGCCAGGTATTGCAGTTCACATAAAAAGGGGTTTTGGTTTTTAATCTTGCAATGAGGGAAAGACTGAGATCAAATAAAAGGCTCTCTTGGGCAAAAGACAGCAGCAGAAATATTCTTGACAGGACTTGTACATATGTAAGGCCCTGCTCCTTTTGAAATCTCTGATAGAGGTTGAAGCCCATAATATTCATCTTGTGGTCATTTAAAGAGACTCCATTTAAGTGATAAGGGGCTTTCTGATGATCCTTTGGAAAATTAAAAATAACAGATCCAATATATAAAATTTTATTAGTACTTTTCAATTACCTTTCAGTTTCCTTTCATTAATCATGCATCTCCATGAACAAGATGATAAATTATAAGTGAATACTCAAATATAATAATTTTAAAAGTGATTTTTAATAAGAACTCATGGCTGACATGAAATACCCTGCAGGAAAATATAAAGAGCAGTTTTGATAATTCCTCAGGTTTGTTTTCTCTGAAGTCTCATTGCTTTGCATCAATGACACAAGAATTTTATATCTGATCATGTTCTTGCCTTTTTGTAAGGCAAGAAATATATATTGCAATATATATTGCATTTTCTGGAGGAATTACAGCTGATATATGGATCATGCTTATATTTCTGCATAACTATTTGCTTATAGATAGGCTCAGTGAGTGGATCAATATTTGAAATAGGAGACACCAGCTCCATATGTTCCCCTCCTACTTAAAGCATTCAGCAGAGAAATAATCACTCCTGTTAATTGCTGGGTTTGGTAGATAATGAATGATTTGGCAAACAGAGTTTCCCTCCCAATTCTGGACTTTTGGCAAAAGCAGGAGTTAAAGACATAAAAAGGAAAATTCAAAGTAATAATGTAATATAAAGTATTATAACAAAGACTATATAAAGTATTATAACAAGGACTTGATATGATAAATCACATAAATTTTTTTCTCATCCACTCTGATCTTTGTTTCCTTCTCATCTGTCCTCTGACACACACTGACACATTCAGACAGTTTTAATGACTGAGGATCTTCCAGGTTTAAATAATTCTGATAGTATGGCATGAGAGACAAGGCTTGAGTAGAAAAACTAAGAAATGTGAAAGTGAAACTGGAAAAAAAAGTGGAGCTTGAGAGATCTTTGGAGAAGGGAATCTCTTCCCCTCCGTGTCTCTTTTAGGTCATTCAGCCATTGATTAAAATGGAATTTCTCTCCTAAAACGTAAAAGATATTTTATGGATTTCTAAGATGTTAATGTGGCACTGAGGGGTTTTTAGACATGATTAAGCACCTGAAATTTGATCACATTTATTAGTTTTCAAAATGCCATTTTACTTAAAAAAAAATAAACTGAACTAAAACAGCCGAGAGAAGTCAGTGAAATACATCATGTGTACTTGATGTAAAGTAATATGCACATTTTTTTATCTACATTAAAAATAAAATATGTCAAATTCTAGAAAATAATGCTGTAATTAGTAAATAAAACAAAAATTAACCAGGTACCAGGTAAATTTAATTCTAAATTTCAGAGAAGGAATAAGAAATTCTTGCTGATTGATATCATACTCTGAAATACATCAGGCTTTATTCTTTTCACAATTTCGATATGTTTTGATAAAAATGTTCCTGATATTTGAACATAGCAGCTTCATTAAAGAGAGGAGCATTGACAAGTTAAAGGCAAATAGGATTCCATGTCAATTATCTAAAAAAAAAATTAAAACTCTGGCAAAGCTGTTTTTCAGATCTGCTACACTTAACAAAATCTTGTCATTTTCATAACACTGAATAAAATAAATGATTTATTAGGCAAGTTCAATATAGTTTAATAAAAACATTAATTTTCCGTCTTTTTCTAGAAAGTTCCACAACCCCCTAAATCACAAAAGCAACAGGGGAGGCTTTAAGCAGATTCTGGGTTGGAAAGGCCACAATTTGCTGTTGTCTGCAAATGTAGGTTTTTTCCAAGTGCTTTGAAATATATTCATTATGCACTCATCACTTAGCAAAGAAGAGGAAAACCAGCCTGGAAGGTTTTATTGTGGTCAAAAAAAAAAAAAAATAAAATACAAGGTTCAAATCCTTCAGCACTTTCTGGGAGCTATAAAACGTTCCTCACGTGTGACCAGGTACCAGAGAAGCTTTGTGGGAGCTGCTCTGTCTTTGGTTGATTAATTCCCCTCTGCTTTTGTTAGAATTGACCCTGCCCCTTGTTTATCATCTCCTTACATTTCCTAAGAGATTTGTCCTTTGCAAATGCTTGCTTACCAACAAAATAAAAACCCAAGTTCAGCAGTCAAGGATAATCAGGAGGAGAGAAAGGATAAAAGAATCAGTTGGAAGTTGATCTGATGCCTCGGTTTGTAAAATAAAATCATGTGGTGATGGGACTTAAATGGTTTGGAATGGGGGTGGTAAACTTGCCACATTATAGAATTAAAAGAGAAATATACTCAAAAGGAGTTTTGACCCCAAATCTTCCTAGATAGGCGTGTTTTATTCAGATAATGAATTAGGAGGAATGGGCTTGGGTAATGCATCATTGGAAATGACAATAACTGGATGAGCTATTGTGGAAGAAACAAGTAACAGCACAAACCAGACATGATTAGAAAAATATTGGACGGAACCAGTTTCTTTGGTTTTGCCAAAATCACACTTTGATGAAATGTTGGACAAAGGCATTTTGAGTTGGGAAATGAGATCTGTATTTAGAGAGAAGAATGGGTGCATTGAGAACAACAATTTTGGTTTTGTTTTTATTTTGATTGTATCGATATCTATATCTATATATCTATGTATCTATGTATCTATATATCTATATATCTATATATCTATATATCTATATATCTATATATCTATATACCTATATACCTATATATCTTTATATCTGTATATCTATATATCTGCATATCTATATATCTGTATATCTATATACCTATATACCTATATATCTATATATCTTTATATCTATATATCTTTATATATCTTTATACTAATATATCTTTATATCTTTATATCTATATATCTATATATCTATATATCTATATACCTATATACCTATATATCAATATATCTATATATCTTTATATATTTATATCTATATATCTATATATCTTTATATCTATATATCTATATCTATCTATATCTATATAACCTAAATATCTATATCTATAAAATCTATGTCTATATCTATATAATCTATATCTATATCTATAAAATCTATCTATATCTATATCTATATAATCTATATCTATATCTATATAATCTATATCTATATCTATAGGGTTTTTTTTCTTTCTTTTGTTTTTTTTTTTTTCACAAAGATGCATCACTTTCAAATAATTGCCAAGCTGTACTTGCTGGGGAAGCAGAGAGCAGGCAGGGGAGCAGGGGAGTAGTGTCCAGGAGCATTTAAAGGCAGTGTATATCTTCATTAAGCACACTCCATAAATCTCAGGTGCCAGGCCCCACCGTGCCTGTGCAGGCTGCGTTAATCTGGGTGACAGATAACACAGTGCCCTCAGCAGGGTCTAAATGCCACTTGCATTTCTCCTGCCTGACTTTTGGGTAGAGCCATGCAAAGGACCAGGGCTCTGTCTGGATGAGCTCCAAATATTTGTCTTCATGCCAGGTAGGACAAACTCAATAATTCAAATATTCCCTGAGTGAAAGGCTGAAGTTTCAGGTGAGTAAGAGAAAATCTTTGATTAAAAGATGGCAGCAGCAGTGATTTTGATAATGTTTTATCTTCTCTTTGATTGTGCTATAAAATCTAATAAATTCAACTAAAACAAGCTTATAATAAAATAAAGTAGGATTTTTAAATTCCACAACAGTCGAAGGAGTTTCTTGACCTTTTCTGAGCTTTTTGACCTTTTCCCTTTAGTTTATCCCCTAAATAATATTGATAACCACATCATTTAATGTTTCAACATCAGCAGTTATTGAGCACTTCTAGAACAGTGATTTGAATGAAGATTTCCCACTTTCTCAAGGCCAGAAGGTTCAGAGCTCTGAAAGTTTTGGGGGTTTTTAAGGAAAATGAGAATTCCATAATGAATCCTTATTAGACGATAGGAATTCCAGCTGACTTCCCTCCCTAAACAAGATCATTCCTTCCTTCTTACCCCATTAATTTTACTCTGGGTGCTTGGGCACTCAGTAAATAAATGGCAGGCTGATGCTGCTTGTTTCTTCATTAAAAGAAAAAAACCCAAAATATTAAAATATTATGGGACAAATTCAATTACACACTCTGGTGTCAAAAAACATAACTTCTTTTCAGGGGCTGGCTAATTCTGAGAGCAGGTCAATCAAGCAATATATGAATTTTGTTTTATGAAATTAGGTATAAATAATGATTGCTAATGCTTTTAAAATATGTAGAGCTCAGAAGGAACAGTTATGTAATTTAGTGCTTTTTTAATAATAATTTAAGGGGGAAAAACCCCAAAACACATTGATCTGAAAAGCTTTTAGGCCAATCTAAGGGAAAAAGGAGTTTGTGGATGGATTTTGGAAAAGGCACATGGCTGGATGTTAAAAATGTTTTTACCAACTACTCGGTGTCTTTATTTAATCACTTTGAGCAGTTAGGAAAGATAAAAGTAGTGACAAGAAGTATTTTAATTACTCTCTAAGAAGCCTTATAAAATAAGTCTTCCCACTGTTGTTGAGCCAAAGAGGAAGCCCTTTAATCCAACGTGCACAAAGCAGTTTGAAGTCCCATTTTTTTTTTAGGCTACATTGTTCCACGCATTTCTATAAAAATGAATTAAATGTAATTAAAAATCTTTCAGCAGTGTGAGTAAACAAGCATTCTTTTTGGCTTCACTTTGATTCAGGGCTCTGCTGAGGAGAGATGTCCTCTCCCTGAGATAAGATCCAGGGTGGAAATGCAGAATGTGAAATTCTGAAGGTCAGCTTTGAATCGCACGAACTTGAGCTTAAAAAGGCAGCCCCAGTTCTAACACACTGATTTGTATTAATTCTGCTTTTTAAAATGCATGAATCCCGTGTGTTAGAAGCAGAAGATCAGACAGGGAGTGCTTTTGTTTCCCATGGTTGTATCTTTCAATTTTTATGGTGTCTGGACCGATAGGTCACTCTGCTGGGAGCCAGGGATGAGAGGGAAGGCACAAAGTGGCACCTCAGGGAGTGTTTACTTGGTTCTCCCATTTTATTTTGGTTGCACAGCACGGGATGTTCTTCTTGTCTGAAAATGTTTGTGCATATATTTATAGGGCTGTACATTTTTGTGGGTTCATATAGATAGAGGTTTATATAAATATGAGTGCACATATTTATATATATCATATCATATCATATCATATCATATCATATCATATCATATCATATCATATCATATCATATCATATATCATATCTAATATTTAGAGGGTGTTGCAGTGCATTGTGTTTTAGCCAGGGGATGGGAGTTTTCTGCCTATTTTTTCTGTCTTTGGAATATTCTTGCCCTTGTGTTCTCACTGTGTAGCAGGGGGCAAAAATCTGTTGTGAGGGAATAGGGAATGTGCCTTTTTTGGGGTTGTTTTGGGTTTTTTTGTTTTGTTATTTGTTTTGTTTTGTTTTGTTTTTTGTATGCCTACATACAAAAAACAACTCAAAAGCCCTCAACTCCTGCAAGAGTTGCATTGTAGAGTCAGGCTCACAAAAGAGGAATTCAGTTTGGTTCCAGGCTGGTGGTTGCTAGAAGAGCAGAAGGGTAGTGGGTGCAGTGTTGACTCTGATTCAGACCCTCAGGAACAGCCTGGGCTTTGGCCAGAGCTGCTCTGGACTGTGAACCATGGAAGCATTTCCACAAATATTTAGGAGCTGCCTTGTCTTTTTTCTGTCTCTTGCATGCTCCATCCCTCAGAGTCTTCCAGCATTCAGTGCAAGACCTGAGTTCTGATTTTCTTACACAAATTACCCTTTTGAAATGTCTTTAGATGAATCAATGAAGATTTCCCCATAAAACACAAATTTCAATTTTCCTCCCTCCCATAATTATCTGCAACTCCTGATATGAGCCTCTTTGGTAACACACTGAGGGTTGATGAACCTCGTTTTATATTAGGTATTTTCTGGGGTTAATTAGGTTCTAGACCATGAAGAAGTTATGAATTAGATATAATTAAGTGGTCAGGACTTGGAGAAGCCTGATTGTGAATAAGATGGAAATATTTGAATACACACACAGAGTGCCTTTTGCTATGTATATATGTATAAACCTATATCTACATCGTCTATATCTATATCTATCTATCTATCTATCTATCTATCTATCTATCTATCTATCTATCTATCTATATCTATATATCTTATCTATCTATCTATCTATCTATCTATCTATCTATCAGTCTATCTATCTATCTATCTATCTATCTATCTATCTATCTATCTATATCTATATATCTTATCTCTATCTATCTATCTATCTATCTATCTATCTATCTATCTATCTATCTATCTATCTTATCTATATATCTATATATCTATATATCTATATATCTATATATCTATATATCTATATATCTATATCTATATATCTTATCTATATATCTATATCTATATATCTTATCTGTATCTACCTATCTATCTAATCTCTATATATGTGTGTATACCCACAGAGCAGTCCCAGAACGATGGAAAACACCAGCAAAGAGAAACCCTGCCTTTTTCCCCGGTACTTTGGCGCTCACAAACAGATGTTCTCCACTGAGGGAGCACACGGGGCTGTCAGGTGATTCCTCCTGACTCCCAGCATTGCCCGTGTCTTGCTCAGATTCCCCAGCAAGGCCCTGGGCTGGCTGGGGGTGCCTCACACGGTGTGAAAGATAAATAGAACCGACTGCTGCCTCCATATGCTTGGGATTTGACTTCAAGAAACCCCTCAAGTACAAACAGAATTCCTCTAGGACAGAGAGGCAGGGCAAATCAGAAAGAGGACATCTATAAAATACAATACTGAGTCCCCTGAAATGTTTTCTGTGAATAAATGGGTTATTTTTTCAGACAGGTGTGCAGGTTCCTTTTGCCAAAGCCTGAGAGCAGATGTGAGTTGTGTGACCTCTGGCTGCAGCTGACTCATTAATAACTTTATCTGCTAATCTGGGACTGGAAGGGGTGCAGGAGGTGGGCAGCAGAATCCATTGTTCCACGGAATTCTTGCCTTTGTCACTGGAGGGAGATTTAATTCTCTTTTATAACTGGCAAGTCCAGATGCATCAGAAAAGAGATTCTTAAAACTTTTATTATTTTCTCTTAATTGTACACAATTGATCTACTTCCCCATATATTCCCGTGCCATAGTGTTTTACATATTACTAATATTGCATAAAATGGAACATATTTGACTGCCCAGTTGCTTCAGGAGAACAGGAGTTCACTAAGAACTATGAAAGTGAGAAAAGAAAAAAATGATATTGATATTGCAGGGTGCAATACCAATTTAATTGTAATGGATTGTTTACCAAATCAGAGAATGGTGGCTAAATGGATTATGTCTCCAAAAGTTTGCTTTTAAGGAAAATTCTCCTTAAATAAGAAAATGATAAAGTTCAAGCACAAAACACCTTTGGCATCAGCAAATCCCATCTGAAATGTTCACCAGCAAAAGGAATTTGAAATCTTCCAGTTCCAGTTTGTGAATGTGCTGCTTTGTTTCATTATTGATTCAAAAGCTAAGCTGGAGAGTATCAGGGAAATATTTGGTTTATTTTGGTCTTTTGTTTTTTTTTTTTTTTTTTTTTTTTTTTTGTTTTTTTTTTTTTTTTGTGGTTTTTTTTTTTTTTGTTAGGTTTTTTTTGTTAGTTTGTTTTGTTAGTTTTTTTTTTTTAAGTTTTTTATTCTTTAAAACAGACTTCTCAATCTGTCACGGTGATCTCTTGTCCATGGGCTAGTTCAGTTATTTTTTTATTATAAAATAGCTTTGGAAATGTTTGTGTCAAGTGTAGAACTGAAACATTTTGCCTCAGACATTCTCACCAACTTTCATAAATGTTAATTTTCTTCTCTGATCTTTCAGTGTGTGAAATAAAGCAAATGTTTTGGTTTTGGTTTTTTTTTTTCCTCTTTTATTCTTTTTTTTTTCTTCTAAAGGGGAGGGATCATAGATTATTAATGAAGCTAAAGGGAAACAGACCCTTTAAATCTTTGTTTCCTATTTGATCTTCCAACATATATCACAACACTTTTCAATCACCCACTGATTGTAATTCTTCTGAAAGTCTCAGTGTAACCCAAAAATCAATATTAACAGATGTTGTTTGTTTAAGTCTGAAAATGTTCCAGAAAAATGCTCGTCAAATGCATCCCATCTATGGTTTCATAAAGTTTCAGATTCTCACAATCAATATCAGCAGATGTTCGCTACTTTTATTTTATTTTATTTTTTCCCAAGGCGATGCAGGAGTGCTTCTTGCAGCATCATTTGGAAGGAAAATGGAGAGCAGGGGGTCTGTGACAGCTTTCAGTGATGCCAGAGAGTGAGAACTGGTCCTGGCAGCTCTGGAGGAGCAGAATTGTCTTCATCCTCTGCCACTGGAGAGCAAGAATTAAACAGGAGATCTCAGGTTTAATTAGTGCCCCGTGAATAATTGGGTAAATCGATCTGTAATGTGCTGTCCACACATGTTCATTTTAGATCAGGGCTGGATTAGCATTTCTTTATCTGGGGAGAGCTCTAATGCAGACAGGAGATATTCCAGAGATAGGAGAGGGGAATCCCTTCCGTGGGGTTTGGATGTTCTGTGGGTTCCAGTTTGTTCCCCTGCCACGAAATTTGGAACTTCTGCATTTTGCAAGGCCTCTGTTTGAAAGAGGGATTATCAAAAAGATTCCTGCCTGCATCTAAAAAAATTATTATAAAAGAGAATTAAACCCCAAACCATCCCATTGGGCAGTTTGGAGGAAAGAGGGAGAATGTAAATATACATTCTCAGAAGGTAAAGCACATAATGGGTATTTGCTCACTAAAAGCAACAGGAATTGGTAAATTTTCCAGAAATTTGAGCCCTTATTACAGTTATCAGAGTCACCTCTGTCTGCTTTGAGCCACTCCTCCATTTTGCAGTGCTGGGATATCCTGGGATTTATCTCAGGATAAATAGACATAAATAGGTACCCTAGGATTTATCCTGGGATAAATAGACATAAATAGGTACCCTAGGATTTATCCTGGGATAAATAGGTATAAATAGGTACCCTGGGATTTATCCCAGGATAAACAGGTGCAATTCCCACTGCCAGCTGCCAGGGATTACTGAATTTGCCAATAAATGGGTATCAGCAATAGCTGAGTGCAGAGTTGTTGGAATTGAGAGGGGAAAAGTTTAAAATTAGCAGAAATGATGAATTCCAACGTGTCCTAAGTAATTTCTACCCAGCTTCATCAAGGACACAGCTGCTGGAGTGTGTGACACCAGAGAGAAAGTCAGGGAGTGTTTACTTGGTGGAATGAAATATAGCAGGAGTTTGCAGATTACATTAACTGAAATAATGTTGCATGAATACTTCTTTTCAGGGATTGTGAAATAACCAGGGAGAAATGGAACAAGTGTTTCACAGAAAAACCCTCTTGGTGATGAGGAGTGAAAAGATGATTTTCTTTAAAAGTGTGTGGAAAAGGAGAGGAAAAGTTCTGGTAAAGGCCAGGTTGTGTAGAGAATCGATATATTAGGACTTTACATACAGACAATTTATAATTAATAAAAAACAAATTTATTTTTTCAAGAATTTCTATAAAAATATTTTTCCTGTTTTCACAATCAGCTGAAATAATCAGATAGGATTGCGGGTAGCGGGAAAAATTCCATTTGTGGCTCTTCAGATTTTTTTTGCAAACTATTAAAACAAACTGTCGTATTTTGAATTTCACAGATTTTAATAGTTTCTTTTAGACCAAGGAATGGCTTGGGGGTAAGAGGAAGATGTTTTATAATGACAAATCTACCTTTATTTCAAAGAAAGAGTCAATTTTAGAGGACAAGGAAGAAATTTCATGGGGGTTTTTAATATAGAATAGTTCTGGAGCCTCTCAAAGCCATCTGCCTGGGGGTGTTAATGGCCACATTTGTTCTGCCTTGGGGGAATCCTTCTAGGCATGGCAGAGGGGTCAGGAGGGGTTTTGTGGCAGGCTTGGCCTCCACTCATTGGTGAGCTACAGAGTCACAGATTTTATTAAAGAAAAGAATTTTCCTTTCCACGTGGGTCTGCCAATATATTGAATTAATTAACATTAAAACCGTGAGCAGTTCTGTGATCTCACCGAGGAGTTTGCCCTTGAAATGGAAGAGGTTGAAAGGTCATGGTGAGGATTAAACAGTCAGAAATGGACTGTGCAAAAACATGATGAGCTCTTGGGTGAAGTAATTAGTTCTAGAGGTTCATTAATGTAAAAATGAAGTGCCCAAATGCAGTGTGGGGATGGAGGGCTGGGCTGGCTTTAGCACTTGTATAATTTGAATTCTCTGCTGTGTCCATTTTCTACTTATTGGCATATGATGAAAACTGATTTCACTGGTGGACATTTTGATGGTGGTGTGAGGGAGAATTCCTGTGGAATTCCTGCTGAGGAGGAGCTCTGAGAAATCCTGGGAACAGAAAAAAGGAAATTTTTGGAGGCTGTGAAATTCCACAGCTCATAAATGGAGCAGCCCTGCAGCATCCCCTGAGAGCAGGGTCCTGCTTTATGGGGGAATCACGTTGGGCTGATGGGCCTTGCACTGAGAGAGCTGAAGAAGTAAAAATAAAAAAAAATAAAAATTAGAGAATTTTGGAAGTGAGAAAAGGCAGATTTCCAAACAGTAGCAGAGAATAATGAATTTAATAATACTCTAAGGAATTCAGGCTGCTGCTTATTACTCTTCAATTAACTATATTAGGGAGAAGGGTAGATCTTTGAAAAGTTATTAAAGAGGGAATATAAGCTGCAATCTCTCTTTCTTTTCATGTGCAATCTCTCTTTATTATTCATTCAATAATTTTCACGAGTTGGTGAATAGCTCAACCATGAGTTGGTGAATAGCTCAACTCACAGACCAGCTGCTGGGCAAAATAAGGAACCCTTTTATCAAAGACCTTTTCCAATAGGCAAATGATAGAAAACTATTGATCCCAAATGTTCTATTGCCCTTTCAGATACTTATTTGAAACTTTGAAATGCTTCTTCATGTACATTTAATATTTTACTTGATTTATTCAGGCAGAAAATTTTGTTTATTCAAATTGTGCCCTTAGAAAGGGGAAACAGAAGTTCAAAGCAGCCTTGTGAAATCAGCAGCTACTCTGAGTGTGTGACTCTATTTCTGCTTTTCCAGGGGAGGATTCTCGATCCTCCATAGTGAAAAGACTTTTCAGATGGCCTGTCAGAATTCAGTGTTCTTTTCCTGCCTTTCCCCCTCGAGCTCTGTGCGTGTGCTCACATGGGGGGATATTTTCAGCACCATGCCACAGCTGTGTTGCTCTGAAGCGCAGTTTGCTGAGGTTGTCAGCTTCAAATCATCCATTTAAACTCTCTATTCATCTCTGCCACAGGTCTCTATAGAGACTTTTAAATTTTTTTTTTTTTTTTAGGGGCTGTTCTAATAGGAATGATAAAAATACGCCCACGGTGGAGAGTGACCACGGATTTTAAGTGTGATTCATTGCTCCTGCCCAAAAAGACTTCTCACTCGAACCAGCACCTCCTTCCCTCAGCTGCTGCAGCTGAAACTGTGCAGGGGGGATGGAAATTCGAGGCAAGCTTCTTATTTAGCATTTCTGCCTTGCCAAATGCATCAGAGACAGGAAATCGCTCAGCTTGCCAAAATTTATCACACTGCGTCTCCAAAAGTGAAAACAGGTTTTTCACACAGCAAAGCAAACGCTGTGTTTTGCCACAGATAATATTTTGAAAGTTGGTACAAGGTATCTTTGTAGCACAGATATATTTTCTTTTCCAAACTGATTGCAGACTTCAAAGGCCTGAGCTTTTTGAGATCCTCTTAAAACTAATTAATCAACTTTGCAAAGTGCGTGTCTTCCTTTCAAGTAGAACCCACAATCCCTCCACCTTGGGGAATAATTTTCTTGTTTTCCTTGCATTTTCCAAATCTAATTATTGTACCTCTAAATAGGAGATTTGTTATTACACAATGTGATTAATTAGATAATGTTATTTCTTTATCAGGTGAGAAATCACCACAGGATTGATGATAAGCTTATGAAATCAACAAAGACTCTATAAGGCAAAATGCAATTACTTCTCAATTAAAAATCCATTGGACATATTTGAGAGATTAATAAACAAATTGGATTTGTTTCTGCACAAAAATGATTGAATTTTTTTTAAAAAGGTGAATCGTATTTGATGCATCTCATCTGAATCTAAGGCATAAACCAAAGCAAAAGTATAAACTCAGTCAGCTAGAGGTAGTAGAGACTTAATTTTTCAAACATGATCTCTAAAAGGGCCAAATTTTAAGTCAATATTTCACCTGGATGCTGCTACATTCATTAATTTGCCTCTTAATCACATTTAAAGTCTTTGTTTGAAGTAGGGTACAGCATTCTCACTCCTATAATCTCAAAAAAAAAAATGCCCAAAATGCAAATAATCCCTAATTAAAAATTGAAATAAGATTATTTTCAAAGTTTTAACTCCTAGTGCAAGTTTAGGAATCCTGATTGAGCAGCATCTGGTCTTCAGTCCTAAATCCTAATTTTTTTCTTCAAATGGAGAAGATTTGGATGTCTCTGCATATTTCTTTCTTCAAGTGTTCAGGAATTCCCACAGGCACCTGCTTGTGGTTTGCATCTGCTCCCAAAGTGCCACATTTACCTTCATGCCTCCATCACGGGTGGGTGACAGGAACCCTGCAGGAGGGAACTGGAAACGATCTGTGCATCAGCATGGCAGGACAATATCTCCGATAAGCAGAATTTCACTTTTTTTGGCAAAAAAGGGAATTTTATCTAAATTTTAAAATGCATAGACTGACCTTGAGATTAAAAAAAAAAAAAAAAAAAAATCATTCCTACTTCAGTCACGCAGCTGCCAGGATCTGACATCAGAAAGGATTTTGGTTCATTGAGGGTTTTATATGGGATGAGAGCTGCCCATTTCCCCTGCCTGCCCACAGCCACATCCCCACTGCTCACAGCTCACAGCGCTGTGTCACGTTTGTGCAGTGAGTGTCTGGATGTGGTCCTGCTTCACTTGGAGCTGATTCCTCTGCGATGACAGAGAGCCCGGACTCTGATTGCTGTGCAGCTTTTCCTGGCTCTTTGATCAGTGCCAACGAGTGGGAGTGCTCTGGGATTTGGTTTCATTGCAGTTTGCCAAAGGCCTCGCACAGAACCTGTGGAGGCAACAGAAAAGCTTTTGTCTTTGGATTGGGCCCCAAAGAATTGCCAATATCTGTCGGAAAACCACGTTGTACTTTACAAAGGAAAAGATCCCTCATGATTTCTGACAGACTGCAGCAACACCTCGATTAAAATCAGATAACTTTATATTTTCTAGCATTAAAAATGAGATTTTTTCCCTTTGAAAATTCATAAGGTAATGCAGACTACAAACTTCTCTATATGAACTAACCTTTTTTTTTTTTTTTCTTTTTTGGTAGTCCTAATGGCATGAAGCTCTGGATCTTTTCTCCTCCAGCCTCAGCAAACGAATACCTCAAGGGACAGAAATTTCATATCCTCCTTTTCCCCCAAGGTGTTCCATTCTGCTGACTGCATGGCACTCTCTAAACCATCCTATCAATTGCTCAAGTGTGAATGCTTTGTAATATGTTTTATATCTGGAAGGTTGAAGTTTTCTTCTCCTACTGGGAGTTTCATATTTTGATTAGAAAATCTGTGTTTCTTTTTCTTTTCCTCCTAGGAATTCCTAAAAAATTGTCTTGTTGTACAAGTAGCTTGGCAGCTGAAACTTTGTAGTTACTTCTGTAGAATTTACTTTCCTCAGTAAAACAGCAGAAGTAGCCTTTAATTTGGATTACCTTCCACATAAGTAATGCCAGTTTTTTTGCTGTAGTATCTTACTCAAATATGTATTTTAAAATATTATCTACTCTAAAGGCTTTGGTCTTCTAAATACGTTCATTTATGTATGTTAGTTATGCACTGTTATGCTGTTTAAACCTCTTCTTGGGCAGCAGCAGTATAAGACTGGAGAAAATTATCTGTAAATTGTCTGGGGCTGCTGCAGGAGGGAGAAGGAGCTCAGAGAACTGTGCCTCTGCCTCTGACAGAGATTTTATTTTGTTTTATTTTATTTTATTTTATTTTATTTTATTTTATTTTATTTTATTTTATTTTATTTTATTTTATTTTATTTTATTTTATTTTATTTTATTTTATTTTATGTTTTTATGTTTTGTTTTATATTTTATATTTTATTTTATTTTATTTTTTATGGTTTGTTTTATATTTTTTTATTTTATTTTATTTTATTTTTTTCTTCTGTTTATTCGCATGATGATGGGAAGAAGCAGCAAGGTAGGAATGGCTGTAATGCTTTATACATAATGCTATAATTCGCTTTTTGAGACTTTTTTGCCTTTTGGATTTGAGTGACCCCAGGGACTCATCTGTGGGCATTAATTGGGGAAGGATTCTCCCCTCTGTTTGCCCAGAGTGCTCAGTGCCTGCTCAGAGAGATGAGCACAGGAGCCAGGGCAGACAGCCAGCCTTGGCCAGGGTGTCACTGGGGCAGAGGAGAGGCTGTGGCACAGCACCGGGGATGTTCCTCCTGCCCCCAGATGTTCCTCCTGCCCCCAGATGTTCCTCCTGCCCCCAGATGTTCCTCCTGCCCCCAGATGTCCCTCCTGCCCCCAGATGTTCCTCCAGCCCCAGCAATGTCCCAGGTGCTAATTGCAGAGGTAAAGGTTTGTGCAGGGATTGCTGTCTTGGATCAAAGCTGCTCTGATGGAGGGTTCACTACTGAAACTGGGCAAACCCCTCTCTTTTGACATTGTCAGATACAGATCAGACTGAAATGGGGGGTGTTTTAAAGACTGCACTTCACTTTTTTGACTAAAGGAAAATTATTTGTGACTTTACATGAAGTGCAAGGGTCTTGTGACTTTCTCTGACTCTTCTTCTACTTACCACCCCCAAAATTCAGTTTAAGTTAACATAATCATCCACTAGCAGTGCCTCTCTTTCAGTGCTTTGTATTTCAGAATAAATATACTGTATAGCACTAAGGATTCTCTTATGGGAATCTCTTGCAGTCAGTCAGTGATGGTTTACTTCTTTTGGCAGAGGTTTATATCAGTTTCCACATTTGTGGTTCATTCCATTATGATTTTCTATCCCATTTGAGCACACGTGTACTTTTATTTCCAGCTGGTTTTGCACAGGCTCATGTGGCAATTAGTTCCACAGGAAAACTGATGTAAGATGGAAAGAAAAAAAAAATCATTTGTTTTATATTTAAGCCAGTCTTTTAACAACAACTTAGCCTTGTAACTAGAAAAAAAACAAACAGAAGTACCTGAATTGCTTCTTTAGTATCTTTTTATTTTTATTTCTATGACACTGTGATCTGTTCCACACCAAAGGTATTACGAAGAGCATCCTCTCTGTTTTTCCCATATTTGTTTTGGTTATTTTTTTATATTACTTTTACATTTTAAAAGCTGTGTAATTTAGAATTAGAGACATAAGAAAGTTGCTTTGCATGGAGCAACAGCCAAATGTTTCCTTTCACTGGTGTGATTGAGAGCAGAAGACACAATTCCTGAAACACAAATAAGCTTTTTAGTTTGCTTTCATGAAGAAAGCAGATGTTAATTTTAGCAAAGAGGACTATTAGTTTCATATTTAGTGCTGGAGAAAATATTGTGGTTTTTAAGGACAGTATCATTTGTAAAGAATGAAAATGTGCACTCTGGAGAGATTAAATCCACCCATTTATAACTTCTGCAACATTAAAGGAGCTGAATATAAATTGATTGGATTAAGCAAATATAATGTTACATTCTTTTCAAATATGTTATGTATATGTAATTAAAACCAGATTTTATGCATTTACAGTGTTTGCAAAATATAGATTTGATTTAAACACTTTTTTGCATTCAGAATGGTGCACATGCTGTAATGAGTATCTTGAGGGGAAGAAGTCTGAGTGCTGAGCCTGAGCATATATTTTATATTTTAATATAAAGTGAGATGTACATCGGGTCTGGAGCGAGATCTGTGCTTGCAGATGAGGAGAGCTGTTCATCCCAGAGATATTAACCCCAAGCACACCTTGCTCAGGATTATCTGCTCTCACCAGTCCCTGGGCCCAGCTGCTGAAACCCCTCCTCAGCCTCTCCCAAACGTGGATAAAGGCAGCCAAGGCCTTATCTGGGCTCCAGCTGGCTGAGAGCTGCTGCTGATCTGCCCCAGGAACTGAAATCAAGCTTTAAATGCTATCAAAAGACTCTCAGGAGGGATTTAAGAGAAAAATGTTTGGCCACGAGGGAAGGGGGATGCAGATGCTCAGCTGGAGTTTTTTGGGGAGTTAGCAGGTTAGGTTCAGTTAGTTCTGTGGGAAGAGATGGAGAACTTGGCAGAAAATCTGTTTTATTTCCATGGCACTTGAAGGCAATGCCAGCATTCAGCAAGAACACATTGGTGTGAAGATGCTGATTTTTCTGATGCATGGAGAACGTGGGATTTTTAATGAGTATTTGGTGGTTAGGGATAAAAAGCCAAAGAGATGCATCAGACAGTGCTCAGATAAACAGCCCCGTGCTGCTGCTGTTTGTGCAGAGCCTGGCAGAGGGGGGGTACATTTGTTTTCGTGTTTTTTCCTCAGGACCACACTGTTCTGCCATGCTCCTGAGGACTTGTGCAGTCATAAACCATCTGCAGGGCTGCCTGAGATCAACCCCTTGTGAAAGCCAGGTAGCACAGCAGGAAAATTATCACATTGCTCTGGGGCCCTGAGGAGCCTCCATCCCTGAGCTTCTCCAGGGCAAAGCTCCTTAATGAAATCACAATATTTGGATGGCACAGTCCCCAGGATATGTAAACACGCTGCCTAAACAGCTGTTAAATAATTGCCAGTGTTTATTTGGGCTCTCAATCAGGGAGAGGTGGATTTTAACACACACTTTATGGTGCAGGGCTCCGTAAAGAAAAAAGTTAATCCTTCTGATAGGGAAGCATTTCAGAGCTGCAGAGCTCTGGTTTTGAAGTCACTGCTTTGCTCTGTGCTGGGACAGTGATTTCCACCCATTTTCACCCTGCTTTGTTCAGAACTTTTGCTCTAATGTTAGGTAATGATTAGGTTTATACAGAGAAATGTGAGCATCTGACAGAGCTGAAGTCCCAGCACAGTGATCCCCAAACAAGGCTTGCTTAAACCAGCTTGTGTCCAGGATTCCAGGCAAGAGTTTGCACTTGTTCAAGTGCCATGGCCCAGCGTGGGCTGTGAATATTTGCTGTAATACATCTGTACAGTTGTATGCTGCTGGGTGCCTAAGGTTAGGCTGGATGCCCCACACAGAGCATAATTTATTTTCAGACAGAAAGATGTTCCAAGTGGCAGAGCATGAAGTTAGGAGCAATGTGTGAATCCACTAAAAGAAAAAAAACAGCATTTAGGTAAGAATTGTGTGTTTGTATCTGTTCAGTTTTGCACCTTTTTATTCGGGATTTGTAAAGTGAAAACAAGATGGGGAAAAACCCCAACACATTCCTGCACCTTGTGAGTGCTTCATTTATAATTGGAAGATCTAATTTTGACAGTAATATCACTGTTATATTCACTACTTATCCCAAAGTTTTGCACTGGCATAAAAATGAAAGGTTTAGTTTTACTTTACGCTTTGAGGAACATGTGAAGTTTTCACAAAGAGCTTCATAGGAACACAGGAACACAAGACCATGCTTTCATTCTTGAGATCCAAAAGGGTAAACAGAATATGAAAACTGTTCCTGGATCTAGGATCTAAACGTATGCAGTGTGATTGCTCTTTTCTAAATATTAACTGTCTGCCTTGGTGCTCGGCTCTGTGGCGTGGTGACAGCAGGAGAGCTGATGTGATGTAAACGATGCCAATCTCTGCTCTGTTGGCATCAGCATCTGTCTCCTTGGCAGGCTCCAAAGGCAGCTCCTGGCAGCTCTGGAGTTGCCTCTAGGTCTATCATATGGTTTAAGCTTCTGACTTTTCCTCTTTAGCTAAAGTCCACCCCATCTGGAACTTATTTATTTCTCTTTCACCTTTGATTCTGGGGAAACGCTGATGGAAACACTGAGGTCTCTGGGCTGAGGACTCTGGAATTGTTTAGGTGTTTGTGAATGTTACACTTCTGCTGAGATATGAAGCAAAATCTGTGTCACACACCAGAACTGAAATCTGAAAGTGGAAGAACCCAAAAACGGTGTTTCATAGAAAACTATCAAGGAAATAATACAATACAATTTCTTTTGTTTTGTTTGGGGGTTTTGTTAGATTTTTATGGCTGGCTCAGGTCTGCTGTAGTTGTGTCCTGATTCCAGTGCTGCCTGGGCTCCTGGGAGCAGTCTGACCTACCTGGACAGCAATGAGGAGTGGGAGAGAGGAAAACACAACAGCAGGACTGAGAGAGTTGTGGGTTTAGCCAGGAGTTGTGACAGACCAAAGCAGAAAGCAGCCCAAAGATTCATCCAGCTTGGCAATTGGTTTGATTCAACCATGGGCACTCAACCTTTAAAGTTCTAGTGTAGATCAGGGCCAGATTGCACTCCATCCCACTAATCTGAATTAATCTCCTCCTTCCTGCTTCTTGGACCAGTTTCATTGGTCTAAACACCAAAGTATGAATTGTTTTCCCTTACAGCCATAGTGGGATCTGGCTTTCTTAGAGATATAAACCAAACAAAGATTTCCAGAGAGATGACAAACTATTAAAACAAAGTGATCATTAATTCTTTATTAAATCCTGTTCTTTCTTTCATGCTGCTATATTGCCATTTAAAACACCTTGTTCCCTCACAAACTCATGCCAGCATCAGTTTCTGGCACATGGAAAGGGAAAGGGTCATCACCAGTGGAATATTTCAAGCTCAGAGCTCCTAAAATACCCCAGAAAATCCTAAAACACCCCACCTTTGGTCAGAAGTGCAAAACCAACATGAAGAACAGAGTCATGTGCATTGGAAAAAAACAGAGGCAGTGGAGGATGGGAGCAAACAGCTCGTGTGCAGCAAAAGCAGACAGCTTGTTCACTCCTCCTCTGGATCCCAGCACACTTCTCAGGGTCTCTGTGACATCTGGCTCACTTGCTTCAGTTTCTCTTGCCTCTTTCTCTCCCACCAGGAGAAGGCTG
This sequence comes from Melospiza georgiana, assembly GCF_028018845.1. Lineage (NCBI taxonomy): Eukaryota > Metazoa > Chordata > Aves > Passeriformes > Passerellidae > Melospiza > Melospiza georgiana. Next base: position 3,155,495 of record NC_080441.1, read on the forward strand.
TACATGCTGCTCCATCCTGCCATGCCAATTACAGCGAGGGGATAATGACACTGACTCCATTCCAGGCCTGCCTAGGCCCAGAGCCCATTAGACAGATGGGCAAAACATGGGAAAGACTTGACTGTAACTTTGAGAACTGGCATCTGAAAAGCCAGAAACTTATTTCTGCTTCTTGCCTGGGTGAAGTAGAGACTTTCACATTGTTTTCACATTGGTAGACTCAGATCTCATCCAAAATTCCAATTACTATCTCTTTTTCTGACTTGTCTAATGTGTCCCATCTCCTCTGTGTGTGAGGATGACTTATGGAAACAAAGGGAAAAACTTTCTTAGGAGCTGCTGTGCCAATGATCCTTATCTGAAGTTCTTCATTGTCTCTTCCTGGACACACACAGTGCATTTGAATGCTTGGACATCAATTTTCTCAGCACAGCTTGAGCCTCCCTGGATGCTCTTGTCCTCTAAGCATCATTCAGATTGGTCCAAGAAATCTCTGAACCTGACATCAATTTGTCTGCCAAAGCCAGCAGTTTAATAAATAATGTTATCAACCAGGTAATGCCCCTTTAATATTCATATCCTGCTTCACTCTGCATTTTCATGTCTGGTTTGAGCAGTCACCTGCAAAGACACAAGCTTGGGAAGCTCCTTTAGAAGGGAGCAGTGCTGGGTGCCAGGCTGTCACACTGTGTGATGTTTGCCCTCCTCTGCTGCATATCAGGGAGGTGAGAGGGAGATTGCTGAGCAGAGACACTAATTTGGGGGTTGGCATTTGACAGACAGAAATAGATGCCAGACAAAGAATGTTGTTGCAGGTATTAAAATGGGTAAAGAATCAAACTGGTCAGAAACAGAGAGACTCACTAGGAAATGAAGGAAGCCAGTGAGGATGGGTTATTTTGACTCTTCCCTTGCTTCACTCTGTGGCTTTCAAACCATCCTGATTCCTGCTCTAAATCAGTTCTGACCATCTCGATGCTTGGAAGTGGAAAACTTTCTCTTACACTGAACTGGGTGCAACATCTTATTTACTTGTTAATGTAGCTGCCAGATTATATAACTGCCAGATCAGGCAACTCCTACACAAATTCCCAAGAGAAACAGGATTAGCTGGGGGTATAAATACTTCACCAGTCACTCTTTGCAGACCATGAGTGGGAAAGGCACAAGAAAATTAATCCACAGCCTTTAGTCTCTGCATTGGCTTGTGTTTCAGACTGAGAAAGAGGAGGTTTAGATTAGATTTAGGGAAAAATTCCTTCCCTGTGAGGGTGGCCACAGAAGCTGTGGGTGCCCCTGGATGTGCCCAAGGCCAGGTTGGATGGGGCTCTGATCATCCTGGGAGGGTGGAAGGTGTTCCCTGCCCATGGGATGAGCTGGGCTTTCAGGAGCCTTCAAACACAAACCATCCTGTGATTCTGGAACTGTAAAAAGGGGTTATAGAATTAGAATATCTATAAATTATCTACTGCTTGGTAGATTATTGTGAGATCAGAGGACACACTTTTACAAAGAGATCCATGAAAACACAAAGCCTGCTTATATAAAACAGATATTTAAGGAGAGAAAAATACTTCAAGGAACCTAACAAATATTGTTAGAATACTGATGCCTCTCCTATTCTCATCCTGGGAATCCTTTGGTGCAGCTCTGCCACTTTTCTCTTGATGGATGAATTTTGTTAAAGGCATCTGGTGGTAATAGATGCTGGAAGTGCAGCCTGCTGCACAATACCAGGAGCCATCTCAGAATAATAGAATGTTTAGAGTTTGAATCCATCTGTCACAAGAAAAGACTACCTTAGATGTGGGAATCAAATAAATGTCTGAGCAACTTCATTTCTTTTGTGCTTTAAAAGAGGTAAGGACAGCTTTCAGGCTAACTTCACCAAAACAACCCTAACCTTAAACTTCATGTCAACAAAGTCAGGAAGGAAAGAGAATAGGACATTTTCCTGTATTTCATTGGTATATTTATGATTGATTTAAGATTTTTTTTTCCTGAGGGGAAAAAATGAAACAAAACCCCAAACCAACAAAAAATAAACACACAGGAAAAAAACAAAAACAAACAAACAAACAAACAAAAAAAACCCACATGAAATATCCAAGCAGGTTTTTTTTATTATACAAAAAATATTCCTTTTTTGTGCCAAGGGAATAAGTCAATTTGCGCTAACTAGGAAAGAACAGGAAAAGTGCCTGAAGATGCAAAGGTTTATTTTTCTACAATATGTACCCCTGGCCATTTCTATCAACCAGCAGAGAAATGTTAATGGCACATGCTCTCCAGGTCAGAGTTATTTGTCAATATTCATGTTTTGCCATTTTGCTGGTGTTCTAAAGTAACAAATTCAGAATGTTCAACCCCTGCAGTGGTCCAGGCTCAGTTCAGGAATGTTGTGATGTAGCCTGGTCAGGAAAACTCCAGGAAAATGCTGTCCCACACTAGAGGTCAATGGAGGATGTCTCTGAGTTGAGGATATAAACAAGTTTGTTTGATCTCTACTGTTCTCACTTTTTAAAAAGAAAATTAGTTTGTGGGGAGGGAAGTGGAATAAAAAAATGAAAAGGGCTCTTTTTTATGCTGATTGAGAATGAGAAGGTAAAATATGTTTTCTTGGGAAATAAAATCTAGAAGCTTAACATGGGCTTTCCTTCAGCAAACTTGCTAATGACCTGTTTTGAACACATTTAGAAAAAGCAGCTCCCCAGTAGGAGACATTTATATTAGAAGGCAGTTCCAATTTTTTGAAGTGTTTGATGAGGGAGAGCAGCACATCTGAGAGAAGGAATAAAATCTGAGTGTTGCCTCTCTCTTTTAAATGCTTTTACAAACAGCAGAGATCCCACTAAGCTGCTGTTTCTTTTCAGGTGCACATAATGTGGAGTTTTGCTTTCATGTTTCACAGGGGTTGTGCTGCTTGTGTGGGATTGTGGATGCTGGAGATAGAAGCAGGATTCCTGATTTTATATCCCACAGAACCCTCACATCACTGCAGAACAGGGTGCTGCAGCAGGGCCAATAATGAGCTCTGCACTCAAAATACAAGAAATCAATTTGTGCACGTCTTTCTTTTGAAATTATTTTGGTTTCCCTTGAATTTCCAAACTTTTTTCCATAGTAATTTCTCTAATCATTGCTCTAAGGGTATTTTAGAAGCTATTTCAAAGGTGGAAGAACTATAGGTATAAAATCCATTTGTGTCTTTGGAATTTTTTTTTTCCATTAGTTTTAAGATTAATGAATATCTCTGTGCCTAACCAGGTCTGTGCTCTAAAAATTAGGGTGGAAATTAGAGTGATAAAGAAATAACTGAAGGAAAGGGGGGAATTTGAAGGCAGCTAAAGAATGTATACTAGCATGTGGGAAGAATTGTAAGTGGAATATTGCAGTGAACTTTCTGCTAAGACCAAGAGGAAAATTGACAAGTTCTCCAAGGGGGTTGTTAGAGATTACTGAATAAATTTCCTCCATAAAAACCCATTCAAGCTCTCAGAAAACAAATGCTTAATGAGTCAGCTAGTTTGACTCATTAATTGAGAAATCTGAATTTGCAGGGCAGTGACTAAAGGCCCTGCAAACTCCCTGTCCCAAAATTTGAGCCCCCAGACCCTGCTCCCTGTCTGGCTCACTCATCCCCTTGCGTCCCCCTAGGCAGCAAAACCAAACTTTGAATGAGGAAAAACGAGGGCAAACTGGGAAAAGCTTACAGGAGGTGCTGAGCTCTCTCTGCTCCTTTTATCTCCATTAGGATAAAACTTAAAGCACTTAAAAATACTTATTAAAAATACTTTCCCAACTGGTCATGCTGCAAAATTATCAGACTTCCATAACAATACCTTCCTCCAGTACCAGTCAGTGGCTCTAACACTAAAATTTCCTCCATTATAAAGTGAATTATGAATTCCTTATTCATCTGTGCAAGGATAGTTACAATCTACAACCAAAACTTTCAGCTGCCTTAGGATGGAACATGAAAAAACCCTGCAAAGGTTCACTCACATCATCCATATGGGCAAAATGGAGCTTATCTAAGGCAGACAAGTCTGCTCAGGTCACTCACTATCCTAACAAGGATCTCTTGCCTAAAATACTGGTGTCAGTATAATGGATTAGGACAGCTGTGTCAAATCCAATTACTCATTTAGCTCAGATTCACTTTCCTTGATGGCTGTAGAACCAATAGGGAACATCAACTTGATATGATAATGAAAATAAGTTTTGATATAGGGAATAAACTAATAAATCACCAAAACATTATTTTGTGACTAGCTGGCACCATGGGCTCTGAGTAGCTTGGTGGCCAACTTGACATCTTTTTGGTTATGAAATATATGTGAAAATTAGAAAATAAATCTTACAGACAGAGACTGTGGAATTGCTGACAGTTCTCTTTCTCTGTCCCACTTTGACAGTAGGGATGGTTGTAGAATTGGCTGTTCCAATGGAGAAACAAGAGAAAGACTGGGGGTTCTTTGATTGATTTGAAGCCTTTTAGTGCCAAGGAGGGAAGAGAACAAAGCAGGTGAGAGCAGTTCCTGTTTCAGGTGCTAAATCCACTCCCTGCAGAGGTGGGAGGGATGGAACACAGGGTCCTTTCAGGCTGACACAGCTAATTGTCTATATGGCAATATATTCCTGGAATTCACCCGTGGGAGCTGCTTTGCTGAGCCTTTAGGCTGAACTGAGAAGAGGGAGGAGTAGAAAATCATGGAGGAAAAACGTGGTGTGAAGAGAGAGGACTGGAGGAAGATGGTGGAAAAACTGACATAAGGTTTATTTTGTGTGCTGTTCAGAAAGACTGAGCTGTCAGCAACGTTGCTTGGGCATTTCTGTGGAAGCATTTCTAAAAATCACGTGAGAAATACAGCAATAAATTCCAGAGTCACACCTGAGCATGTGCTCTGTTAGCCCATTCCTTCCTCTCCGGGATGGAAAGAGCAATGACGAGGGCAGAAGAATTTCCCTGTGTGTTTGTGACTGGCTTGTTTCAGGTCACTGAAATCAGCTCCTCACTCCTTGTCTGTACAAGTTGCAGTTTTATGTCCTCTGATGGCCATGGCAGATGGATTTGTGTATGTTATCTAGGACAAACTATCTAGGACAATTTAGAATACAGACTTGCACTAAAAAACCCAGACTATTTCACTGGAAACAGATGTCATGAGTGTTTTACCCAGTCAATTGAAATTTCCCCTAAAATGTTCACAGTACATTGCTGAACCCATTCTATGGAAATCTAGATTTCTGAGCATGTTTCTGTGTTCCAAATCCTGTTTTACAGGTGTGTGCGTGTCCATTAAAATTAAATTTCTAACATTAAAAATGCTCTAAGTAGAGGTAAACAAGATTTCATCTCTGTGTGTGCAATATATTTGCAGCAAAAAGGAAGGGAGTTATGGAGATGGATTGGCTGGATGAAATGTTGGTATTTACAAAATAATTTACAAATATGATAAAAAACTCCAAAGCAGAAGGAAAACAAAACCAGTGTCCAACTGTTAAATGCTGTCATGAACCAGAATTGTAAAAACCATCAGGGACCACGACATTCATCCCCTTCTCAGTTTTCTGCAAACAGATTGGGAATTTTCACTTGGAAAAAGGAAGGTGAAGATGATTCCCAAGTTGGAAATTGAAACTCCTCCTGGTAACAACGGAGAATGTGCTGTGAGCAAGAGCTTGAGGTGGTTCTCAGATGAAATCCTGGAGAAGCTCTGCAGTGCCAGGGGGCAGAATGGATGGGATAAAAACTTCTTTGTTTAAAATTCTGCCATGGGGAGGGATGGATGGGGTCTGGGCTGGAAAAGCAGAGCCCAGCAATTTGTATCATCTCTGCAATATGTATGGTGCAACTTTGGATGTTCCTAATGTGCCACAGATGGTCTGGTTGGGCTGCAGGACTGCCAAAAGTGAATGTATGAAATTAATCTCTTTTTCACTCTATCACACCATCTGTTGCCAGTTCATTGCGTCTGTTAATAATAACAAGTAATTAATAATCATTTCAATAATTTAATTAATAGGTTCCTGATTGATTTGAAACATTTTTTATTGGGGTTTACTGGTTTAGTCTCAGGTTCTTTTCATCTGTGCTAGTTACAAAAAGAAAGTTTGATCTGTTTTCTAAATGAGCAAACATATAAGTAAATTTTATGTCTACTATTAATGCTGATATATAAGTTGTAACAAAGTAGAAAGTCACAAATCCATGAGGCTGAAGAGCAGATTTTGGAACTTTGCTGGATTTTGATTATCATGAGTGCACCTATGTTAATATCAGGTACAACCTGATATTAAAGGCTACAGGAAGGTGATGGTTTCTAACTAATATTGTGCTATTCTTTCAGAGAAAAAAAATTATATTTAACTTGGAAGACATAAAACTCTCCTTCAGTTTATTCTCTTTCCACAATATTTTTCTGCCACTAATAGACATTTCTAATTTATTTTTTATTGTATGCATTATGCCCTTTACAATGTTTTTTGATTATTACCATATAACTCTTCACTTTCTCTTTGCAAATCATTGCTCAAAAATTTCTGATACCATAATTTTGTATAGGTCCTACAAGCTTTTAGGCATCTAAAATAATTTATTATGGGTAATAACTGCAGTTTTTTCATCTTCTCCTTATAAGTGTGTTTTCAAACTTAATTAAGCATAGCCATATTTATAACAGGATGAAAGGTTCCAAAAATAAGCACAAACACTGTTCCTCATGATTTGAATTCTTTATATATGTATGTTAATTCAATAATTTTCCCCAAGCAGACTGAGTTACTTATTTTATTTCCTTTTACATTAGATTTTTATTTTTCCTCTATGATGTTTTATGTCTATCTGCTCTTTCTAATACCAAAGTTTTGTCAGAGCCACAGGCTGGGGAGCCAGGCAAAAATCAGAGCAGTGCCCCAGCCCCCACTATGCTCATACAAGGGAGAGTCTCAATTATTTCTGGTGTTTTGTTCCTTTGCAAAGGCCAGAATTGAACCTTTCCCTCCCAGTTTGTCATCTTCTACACATCCACCATGCATTACCCTGCTATTGGTTTGTAATGTATGAGCACTGTTTACTTTTGGCATATTTAAAAAAGTGCTTTGATTGATGTCATGTGAAACAACCAAATTATTCTTTTTTTGATAGCAGCATCTGCTGGTTTGATTTTTTTAAAATTTTTTGACAGATATTTACATCCAGGAATTCTAATCCCACAACTCCTTTTTTTTTTAGAGAACAGGTATTATTAATTCCATAGCACATTCAGTGCAGTTTACTTTATCATTATCAAACTCATCTGTTTCAGATGGAGGAAATGCTGGAGTTATGAATCAGGTCCTAGATTTGAAAAGAAAATCCCCTTTCCTCTCTCCTCCCCACACTTGAATTTAGCTCTTAACTTGAAAAGCAACATTCAGTTTACAGCTGGGCGTCAGTTCTTGCATCAGAAAGCTCAGTTTTTGAATTTAGAATCAGAGCTTCAGGTTTTGAATTTAGAATTCCTAAAGAAAGCATTCCTGAAATTGTTCTTGGCCCTCATAATTAACACATGGATCCTGTGTGTTAATTGTGTATAAACACAGAATAAAAGGTGGGGTGTGATTCAGGCAGGTTTTTGATTGGGTTTTGCCTCTTTCTGTAGTATTATACAAAGATTTGATGAGGTTTCCAAAGAATGATGCTGCAAAAAAGTAAGATGGGAGAAGGGCATTGGCCAGAAGAAGGCTCAATAATTCCTCTTTTTCCCTTTTACATTGTGTTTTCATTATTTTTTTTTTGTATAGTCATTCTGTCTACTGTCTTCAAAAAGGGATCTAGGAGACTGTGGAGGTCTCACTACATGGGAATACAGAGAAATCTCTTTTTGTTTTTGCTCAGTAAGTGTTTCTACATCCCAAAAAGGAGAGCACACAGGAATAAAAGGCTTTTCTAGCTTTTTCCTTCTGGAAGCCTTAAAAGTAGATATGGAGCAGTAACCTGATTCAGAATAATGTAAGTGCTACATTAAAAATGAAATGTGATATTAAAGAATCATTTTGAAAGCTTGGCAAATAGGTTTCTAGTCCCACCATTTTCTTAGGTTTCATTAATATTGGTCACACACAATCCTTGTTTTGTCTTCCAAGCCAAGTGAATTTTTTATCTGTGTGTGTTTCACAAGGACTGCAGAGAGGGGAATATCAGAGTTGAGGAGCAACATGAGTTGGATGTCATTTTCTCTGCCACTTGTGTAATCTCTAATAACAGAGGCATCTAATAACCTGCATTTCTTCCTGACAGCTCACTGAGCTGGGAATGCAGTTCCTGCTGCTCGCCAGGAGCTGTTTTATTGACTGAACTCTGGAGAACGCGCCTCAGGTTTAAGGGCGTGCTGAATTACAGCCAGTTGCACTGAGCAGAAATCCTCAAAATCTGGTTTAATTATGGCTTTTACCAGTACCTGAATGCAGAGAGGAAAATCCCACTCCCTCCATTTGCCCACAGGAAGGAAATCTAAGCAAGATTAAGGCCCAGCTGATTCTTACAGGTCTGTGCTCTTGCTCAGGAGGCAATGAGGGGAGTTCCGTAATTCCACAGCCTGTGCAGTGAATTTGTTCTGAGGGAATGTGCCACTGTGCCAGCACAGAAAAACGTGCCTTGATCACTCCATCACACTGATTTAGTGGTTTTAGTTCTATTTAGTTGTATTTAGTTGTGTTTAGTTGTATTTAGTTGTATTTAGTCGTGTTTAGTTGTATTTTCTCCCTTCAATCTTGATAGAGGAAAGTTGGAATTTGATTCCAAAACTTCCTGGCAAGACCATGGCCTGAAGTCCCACCTTACACCTGTGCATGTGTTTGGTGGGGTGACATTGCACCCAGTCAGGGAAAGGGAATGTTATTTAAGAGGATTTTTTTGTAAAACTTTGAGACTGAGAGAATATAATTCATAGAGATGTTTGCATCATATTACATTTTTAACCAGGAAACAAATATCAAGCAGCAAATATCAACCCAGCTTAAAGGAGCCACCAGCAGACCTCCAGCACAGCAGGCTTCTGGCAGCTGGAGCTTTTGGGGAGCCATCTGAAAACCAGATTATTTTCTCTTCAATGATGTGAAATTTTAAAATTATTTATTTATTTTTTGAATCTATTAAATTCTTACCACAAATGTGAACCCAACCTTTGGCTTCCTAAAGCATGATATTTAATTTGTCATTCCCAGCTCCTGCTGAGGCCATGTCCTGCACAGGAATATTTTGTGAAGGTTACAGCCAGCAGGATTATGCAAGTACTGATAACATATATTCCAATATTTCTTACTTGGTAGGAAGTTGACTTGGCATCAAACACTGAAATAGCTGATTTATCATTGTAGAATAATAAAGCTGTTGAGTTTTAAACTGAATTTTAAATGAAAAATCCATGGTAATTTTGAGTTTAATCAAAAGGTACATGTTAATCTTGGAATGCCATTGCAGGTAGGAGCTTTGGCTTCAATTTCAGGTGGGTTCTTAACCCACCCCAGGATGAGGTGTGTACCTTGGTTGATCATCTGGACTCTCATGGCACCCTGTGAGCTCCACCTGCCTCCTGTGGGTGTTCATTTCACCCAGCCATTATTTCATTTTTCAACATAAAAAACATTATTTTCAATATTTTTGACTATCTACAAGTATTTCATTATTTCCAGGTGCTTTTTTCCTCCCCACAGGCCACGACTAACTCAGAACAGATTCTTTACATCCAGATAGCTCCAGCCAGATGTCAGCACTTGTAGCCACTCTTGCTGGCATTAATTCAGATTTACAGCTGCATTTTGTACTTACAGATGTGTGTATAACGTACACAGAGCTGTGCAGAATGGGATTTCCTTGTCATCCTGCCCACGGGGGCTCTCCAGGTGAGCTTCAAACGCTCTTTGAAGGGTTCTAGCCTGAGGCAAAGCTCTTCCCTGCCAAAGTGTGGCAGCTCGGCACAAAAGCCTGGTCAGTTGTCAAGGGGAAAGAGCTCCATTTCTGGGATGAGAAAGAGCAAACAGAGAGAATTAATCAATATTTCAGAAGATTTCAGTGGGAATTGATGTGCTGAGGAATTTGAATGGATATTTCTGGGTGTTTTTCCCTGGGAGTTTTGCTCATGGTTGGTTTTGGTGCTCAGTCCAGTGTTGCACTAATGCCCATCACCATTGAAACGCTCTTGAAATGTCTGAGGGAAGTGAATTTTGACTCGGGCAGAATGTAGAGAAGGTTTTGTGCTTTTCCAGCTTCCTAGATGTGTTTTAGGTGGAAATAATCATCCTGTTATTAATTCATAACTTGTTTCTTTCTACAACCCATGGAAATGATAAACATTAGCCAGGAGTCAAACAGCTTTGTGTGCTGCAGAGATTTTCTCCTAGAGTTTAATTGTTCTTATTTTAGATGTTCTTTCTTTTGTATCATTTTATCCTATTAAAATTTGCTGTCCTAAAATACCATTTGAAAAGGATTTGATAACAAAAGAAATACGAGCTCCACTGTGTTTATCCCTGCTGAGACATGTATTGCTCTCATCTTAATGCAGGATTTAATTTCACATGCTTCACTTTATGCCAAGTCAGAGCAAATAAATATCTTGTTCTTTATAATCTGTCCTGGGCCTTTTGTTTCTAATGGATCAAAATTCCTCATTCTAAGGCAAAAGAAAAAAAGAATGTGATGGGAAAACAGAAGTAATTGATTCAAGCACTTTCCAAAATAATAGCACAGATATACTACTAATAATAATAAAAAGGGAAAAATAAAGAAAAATCTACATTTGGGAGAGGCAAAAGATGTCTTTAAAGAGGCTTTACTTGCTGTGCTTTGGATATCAGAAAAGTGACTGAAAATGCAAGGAGAGGTACAGCTCAAATCTTGCACTTCCACACTTCATCTTTCTCATAACCTGAAAATGAACAAATTCTTTTGCAGTTGTTGATTTCAAAGTTCTGCTTTCTCACTTTGATCCTGGTTTTGATGCTGAGAGGCTTTTTGAATAAATAGAACTGTTAATTGTTAATAATTAGCTAATATTCACAAATAAATAGAAGGAAAACATAAAATTCTTTGAATTAGGACCTTTATGCAAGATAGAAGGCAGCATAATTAATTTACCTGTAAGTTAATTTGCAGGTAAAATTAATTGCTCTCTGATAGGATAAATAGGACTGTGGATCTGGAAATCCATATCCTATGATTTAGGTCATTATTTATTTTCATTTAAATTGGCTTTTCTTGGCACACTGAAAGCATGATGTTAAAAATATTAATATCAAAATAAATGCTTTAATGGGCAAGTTCTCCAAAGTATTTCACACTTCAGGTCTTTATTTTTAGACCAGATTGAAATGTCACCAAGGAGGCAGCTCTAGTTTGCCCAGTTTCCATTTCCATATAAACCTTCATTGCTTACAAGCTACAAAATTACTGACAAATTAGGTTTGGGGTTTTTTTTTCCAGTTTGACTTAAAATCATAGAAAAATAGCAAATCAAGAAGTGATTTGATGTGAGAAAATATATTTTTTTCCCTTTCAGGTGATTTTCACAATTAAGTTTGTAGCCATAATCTGTTCTTCAGGATTATTTCTCATAATAAAACTCTAACCTACTGAATGATATTATTAAAATATTATTCAAAATTATAACTGATAATTACACTATTGTTAACTCTCTCATAATTTTACAGCCAGTGTGCAATGCCATAACTCACAGTGGGACTGGCTTTGTTTTGGAGCCTTTATTTTTTATGCAGTATAAAAAGTGGCAAGTTTCATAGGTGCATTTTCAATATTCAAGCGAAAAATCCAAACAAACAAGGAAATAAAATTAGGCTGAATGTGCAAAGTAACTTTGTTTTGACATGTAATATTGAAGCTCTTTGTTATTACTCTCAATGAAAATGGTAATTTCATCCTTTACTGAGGAAATTATAATTTTTAGATTTTGCAGAAAATACTCCACATATTTTACAAAACCCATAATATTGTTTTCTGAGCATTTGTTGCATCTCCTCGAAATTACACTTTTGAAATGAGTTATTGTCTTGTTTTGATGAAAGTAGAACATTTGGTTTCCTTCTTCTCCAGGCATTCTTTGAATGCTCAGGCAGTTTTGCATAGTTACATTGAAATATTGTTGATATATTTAATGTTTGCTCCTGACATTTCAGAAAACACTCTGAATATTCTCATGGTGGGAGGGTTCCTGTGCTTGAGAGTTTTGCACCAACACCAAATTAAAATATTTGTGAGATTTTGAAGATTATCTTCTTATTTCTACAGGAGGAAACTTTGCCTGCTTCATCTGGGGGATAATTTATACATGTAAATTCAAACTGATTAATATTTAGGCAGAGGATATGGTTTAATTTAGAGAATCTGGTTTTATTTAGGCAGAGAATATGGTTTATAACCCCTCTTGTGCAAGAAGGAACAGTTTGTTTCGTACTTCAGGATCTAATTCAATTTCTGCTGTGGGATAAATTCCCTCAGTCTGATGCAGATGCATCTGAAGAGGCCAAGGTGAGTTTTGTGTCTGGTGCTGAGTGAAACTTTCTCCATTTTAAGTTTCCCAGGTCTGGCTGATCCACGTGAGAGGGGGAAATTTTTACAGACGCAAAATTTCAACAAAAGTAATTTCCATTCCGCACAGAACTGAAGCGTGGAGTAAATTACAGGTGAAAATGTGACCCTAAAGGTACTGTTTGAATAGCCACTAGAAAATAAAAGCTTTTATTTCTCTTGTGTTTGCAGTGCAGCCGTTCCTGTATTTTATTTTAGGACACACTTTAGTGGCATGAACAATGTCTGGTGGATTGGAGGTGATGGAGATGAACTCTCTCTTTTCCATCAAGAATTATGAGTAAAAACATGATTTTCACCTGTTTTTAGAGCTACTGTCAGCTCTCAGGTGGATGTCCACAATGAATTGAGAGTAATAATGATGATAATTTTCTCCCCTTTAACTTCTACTTACCTTAAGCTCTTTCTTTTTTCCTCTATCCTTCATCTGCCATTGACATAAAAAACTTTGTTGAGCAGGAGGCAACAGAAAAATCTTTAAACTTGTACTCATGCATTTGCTGATTCTCCCTCCTTTTTTACTTTAGTCACTTCTGTAAGTTTGGATTTTAATTCTTTTCAACTTC